>NW_024581116.1:10365130-10637311 GCF_017639235.1 Corvus kubaryi | reverse complement strand
CTGCGTGTGAGTCCTTTCCCCCGACTTGCAGCTTTTCCCGCAACTGCTTTCGAGGGTCCACTCTTGAAGTTTTCTGGGGTACAATTTTAAGGTTGAGCCGTTCAGAAACAAAAACAGAGGCCCTTCTCCTTCCCTGGGAGCAAAGGGTCTTCATCATCTTCATCGTTAGGACTATCTCTGGGAGCATCTCTAGGAACTGAGGTTTTCTCCTTTCCCATTTGGAGCAAAAGTCCTCATCTGGTTCATCTCTACGGACTGAGGTTTTCTCCTTTCCCGTTTGGAGCAAAAGTCCTCATCTGGTTCATCTCTCCCTGTCCAAACTTCTCATGAAATTACAGCTGCGTCAGCATCTGCCTATCTCAGCGCAGGTGCTTTTGCTCACGAGTTGAACACTCCACCCCCCATATCTTCATGAAATTACAACAGGATACTCTGATATATCATAGCTTCACAACAGAATTTCAGCTTTAAGCATCTCCTCTCTCTCTTCCCTCAGGTTTTCAGCTCTTCACAGCAGTAAAAGGGTTAATCTCACCTCGGCCTTGCAGCTTTGCAGCTGGAATGTTGAATTTTTCTTATCGAAGTGGAGAGGGGGGAGAGCCGAGCCGCTCCGGCTGCCCACGGCAAGGCAGTGGGGGGGGGGTTCCACGGCTGGAACAGGTCCATGGCTTCAGGATGGCCGTGGCCCGGCCCGGCCTGGCCCAAGCAGGGCCTGGCCGGGCCCACTGGGCCCTGCTCGGGCCCTGCAGCCACCTGTGCCAGCGCCGGAAACGAGAGAGAGCTTGGAGGGGGAGTTTGCCTATTCTTAAATGTGGATCACAGAGGTGATCACAACTTTAAGTGGCTTAGAGAATTGTCCATATTCAAACTGGCCAGCTGATAGGTTCTATCAGTTCCCAGAGGAAACTGTAAGCACCCCTTAGCAAGGACGTCCCTTCCGGGACTATGCTTGCTAACCTATGACACTCACCTATGAAATTTCAATTGTTTTATCTGAATTTACAGCAGCTCATCTTTTCTCACCTAGAAAGGAGCCCTGAAAGATGCTCCTAAATTCATCTACCCAGCAAAGAACATTCGCTAACAAATAATACAGCATTTCTCTGCATAGGTGTTTGAACAAAAGAAAAACGAAACCTACACCCCCATCAGCTCCCAGACAATTCTGTCTCGGGACAGGTGTGTCTATCTCTGTTGAAAACCTGCAGCTTTTGCCCAGACTTGAATTCATTCCAGTTGATGACAGGTTCTTTTAAAAATAATTACTGCCTGCAGTTCCACAGTAAAAGTGTGCAAGGTAAAAGGTCTGACTGTTGAAGGAAGGTTGCTGTAAATAAGACCAACTTGCTACTAAATGAGAAGTAACTTCTGTTTAAAAGTTTGGCTATCACACCAGGAGGGCTTTCACAAATGGAATAGCAATTCACTGTTTACCCAACAAACACAAGTTTTTGGAGTTTAAAAATTATTTGTTACAATAACAAGGTAGCTTCCTCTGTCTTATTAACACATTCTAACACTGAATTTTTTTTGCAGAGTCCAGAAACTTTCAGAATATCAAACATTTCAGCTTCATCTTATAATTCTGCTGAAGATAAACAGCATTAAATGTTAACTTTTCTGTTTCAGCCCAAGTAGTTCTAAGACATCAAACATGGACAAAGTTTTCCTTAGTTCTACAGCCACTCTGGAAGATTAAAGATCGCATCCCAATCTCTTCAAAATGGCTCTGATACATCAAGGGCAAATTTTCAAAAGAGGCTGGAAAACAAACATTACTGATGCATTTATTGAGCTGCCTACATAATCTGTGACTTTAAAATATTTAGTGTTGAAAAACTGTTTGCTTCTGTCTCTGGAGTATATCTGAAAGCACCATATACTAAAACATTTCAGACAGTGAAAAAATGTTTCCTAGATCTGTCCACTTGAAATATTTTTCTTTACTGCAAATGTCACAGAGCAGACATCAGTTACCCACTTGTAATATATATACTTGATAATGTATAATACTAGATATTTAAATGACAAGGCTGAAAAGAGAAGGGAGATAAACAAGAAAGGAAAAAAAGGGACATAGGACATTAACCTCTAAGGTTCCAAAATATTTAGCATCTTAGCAAATCAAGTACTAGCTAGACAATGGAAGCTCTCACACTGCTTACCCATCCCCAAACCCCTTTTTCAGAAAACTAGCTCTTTAAATATTGAAACCAAGTAAGTACTGATGCCTTGAAGAGGCTACCTGAAAACAGAGGCTAGACAAGATTAATAGAATAAAAGCAGGTTATTTATTTGAACGGCCTTCAAAGGTACACCTTGGGAGTCAAAAGCTTCTGAGGGGCTCCACCCAAGGTGGATGCTGGGTCACGGGTTCTTCACACTTTTATAAGTTTGGTCCATTTGCGTATCAGGGTTAATTCTCCAATTTTAATTTCGGTTAATGATGTAATTACCCCAAGTTTGCTCCTCCTCTCAAAGGCTTTAGTTTACATATTTTGGGGCCTAGGACAACAAGGTGTCCTTGAAGTGCAAACCTAGAGAGGTTTGTTATGTCTAACCAGCATGAGAGAACAGTAGCTAACAAGGCACAAGAAACATCAGAGTTACACACTAGGCAGTACAGGATTTGAAAAATATAAAAGTTAAAACCTAAGGCATCAGTACCATTCTGGATGGTCCACTGAGTACATTTTAGTATATCTGCACAAACAGCACGTTACTTCAAAACACAGACTAAATGTTCAGATCTTTCTAATGATAACTATAAAAATGGCAATAAATGGCACAGACAATATCAACAGATGAGAAAAGCTGTCAGAGAAGGTCCCCTATTAGTAGTGGAGAGTAGATCAGACATCCTACTCGACATGAACTGAATTCCAGTAATTCTGCCTAATAATGCATCTTTACAGACTTGGGTTTACTTTTTTTATGAGCTTAATTAATATAGCACCATAATTTTGTGTTTTGGACAGCTGGATCCTTGCAATATGATTGCTCATGACATAACACATACTAATTCAATTGAAGTCAATCAGAAGAATTAACTTTCTATTCTCAAACACAGAGAGCACTTCTGCAGCATTTCTCTCTACAATGGCCTTTTTACAAGTCACCTATGTTTCTCACTAAGAGTAAAAAAATTAAAGTGAACTTTCTACAGTGTTAATAACTTATAGTTTTTAAGAAGACGAGTGAAAATTCACTCTTTATAATGGCATTTCAGATGCATGCCGTTTCCATTTGATGTGAAGCGGGTGAGATTTCAAAGCAATAGTTCCTTGCTAGAAGGAAGCAATACCTTGAAACAGCACATAGGAATGAGCTTTTAATTTATACTTACTGTGTGTATGTATGTATATACACACATATATCTAGACAGATCTATATAAAACACAAACGTAACATAAGATAAACTTACGTAAGATAACGTAAGTTTTGCTCTGTATTATTGCCTTACTTTCTGAAACTGAGGTAGAGCACGGTGAGGAATCAGCCACCTCCACAGCAGAGCATGCTCTGGGTAAAAAGGTAGAAAGTTCATCTTTACAAAGTGCAAGCTAACTGAGATGAGTTACTGCGGTTAGTCAAGCCTCTTGTTTTGTTGTAATAACAGATTAAAAAAAAAATCCACTTTTAATTGAACACTTTCTTTGTAGTGATTCTGGATGATCTATTCAGATGACTCAATCTTGTAACAAGATTCAAGGATAGGATAATATCACTCTACTTCCCCTTCCTTTTTTTTTTTTTTAAAAAAAAAAACCCCAAAACATCCATCTAAACCACTCCAAGGTTAACCATGCAAAGATAACCTGACATGAACTGCTCAGAGCCTTCTTACCACAAGCACTTGTAAAGAAGAATCTGTCAATAAACAGAATAATGAGGCCCATAACCAGGCATGAACTTCAGATGACCCCAAAGAAATATGAAAAACAAGGGGGAAAAAAACCCCAAACAAACCACAAAACAACAGAAGCAAGGAAAATGAAAGCATGGGCTTTCAGTTTTAACAACAGATTTGCTCAATTCTGGAGTGATTTTCCTCAGTTTCAGGCAATTTCTTTGGCAGTAGATCACAGCTGGCATCATGTTTCTCATTAAAAGGCTGCACAAATATTTACCACAATGGGAGAGTCAATTAGGGGAATTAATTGTAGAAATTATACTCATGATAGATTATAAAACAAAATACAAATTAAGTAAAGCCAAACCTTATGTTAAACTGTTAAAACACACAATTTCACTATCGAGGGACTACATATGTTCAGGATCAAGAATATACAAACATCTGCCTATGTTAATGTTCCTTCAAAAAATCATACCGAAAATTCAGAAGGCAAAATACAGGCTACACAAACAGCATGAGCTTGTCATAGCATATGAGAGATTCAGTTTTGAATCAAGAACTCTGTGCACTTAAAATCTCTCCTCAAACCCAACTTTTCTGCCTTATGATCAAATCTTCCAAAGACTTACCTTAAATCTTTTTGTTATAAGATTCCTTCCTCACAGATTAGCCCGTTAGATGCCTAAAATGTTGAAACCACTCAACAGTTTATCAACTTTCAGTGCACAAAGTTTTGACTCATCATGTTGTTCTACAGATTTGTTATTGCTTTATACTTGTCACATGTGATATGGATGAAGGAGTCCAAATATGAAAAGTTGCCTCACAAGTTAGTTCTATAGCTTCTATAGACCTATTGTTTTATAAAAATTGTAAGATGATACACTTGAAGAATGCTGAAGTTAAATAAAACTGTGGACATCACACATGACTGATAAAAAAAGCCTCTGGCATGGCAGACCACAGGATCAGTGGTTTAGTTTGGTACATTATCTAACACCTGAAATTGAATTTAGTTTAAACCAGTATTTGCAGCAACTGTGGAATGTTGCTGTATCTGAACTACATCCTTAAGTTATAGATACCTATTAATGCAATGGTCTCCTGATCCTATAGATATATCTGATAGACTCGTAAATGCTTTACTGCTAAAGCCATATAATCTGACAATCTGGTGCTGACTGACTTGGCTGATCACAGTGCCTTTCGTTCAAAAAAAAATGGAAACGCCAATAAAAAGATCCAGCCAATTCAACCCTTGCTCTGAGACAAGAGAAAAACACTATTTATGTATGAGAATGGTGAGCAGGAAAACCAATGCAGACCTCAAGCTCCCTCTGCCCACTAGTATCTATTTTGCAAATTCCATTTTTACTCCATGGTAACATGACAGAGTCACAGTTTTCAGCAACAGATTTTGCTCACTACAAAGAAAATAAATGATAAGGATGTTTATAAATGAAACCAGAAAAATACTTTCCTTCACTATAATTGCTTGTTCATGGAGAAAAGCTATATCCATGCTTAAAAGCAACTCCCTGTACTAAAGGCAAAAAATTTGCTGTTACCAAGAAATGCAACCAAAACCTTACTGATTTACACGATTATAAAATTAATTTTATTACATCTACCAGATGGTAAATGTAAGTATTTCAAAATGTGTTCATGTTTGACACTGCAGCATAAATTTGAATTAATACAGCATTGAAAATAGAAACTCTAAGCAGGCATTTGACTGGTCCCTTATTGCTACAATAGACTTGCAATTTGTCAGAACTTCCTTGTAAAATGCACTGGTTTTATGTATCTCCCCAGTCCCCCTACCCAAGCTGTAGTGGTAGAGAATTCATCTGTGCTGCATCTCAAAATAATAGGCTGATGTGACATCAAAGATTTTATTCAGATTTGAGACAGGGAACACTGATGCTAAAACTTCTTCCACTCATTAGACAGGGCTTAACATGGTTTATAAACAATGACTAAAAGGATTGGTAGCAATTTGACTGCATTTCTGCAGTTGCTATCTTGTTGTGCAATTCATGGCTCAAAAATACAACAGCCTTGCCCCAAGGAGTTTACAATGTCATTAAGTAAATCAGCAAAGAAAATACTGTCCTTCCTATACAACAGGTCTGTAGGGTTTGGTCACTGAAGAAAGTAGTCTTTCCACTTTGCAGGTCAGGCTGTGATCTGTCATTCCCTGTTCTGCTGTTATCTGTGCAGCTACTGAAAGTCTGCATGAACCTAAGTTACTAAAATCTACTTCCAGCACAAGGCTGCAAATTCAAATGCTTGTTACAAAGGACATATAAAATTACAAGTAAAATAGAAATTTTATTCACAATATGAACACAAATGTCAAAAATCAGTAAAAACACCCAGCCCAAACACAATCTGCAACAATGTACAACTGTTCCTGAAATTGCATAGCTACTGACTCTGCACATGTAAGATTAGGAGCTTTTAAAGGCTATTATTTATTTCATTCTCTTCAAACCGTTTCAAGATGCTAGACATCCTATCAGCCTTGATGTTAGACACATTATATACTTGTGAAACAAAGCAAAACCACAAGCACATATTAAACATCTTATTCAAGACGTTCACATGCCAGAGCAACATGTTGTAAACCCTTTTTAAAGACAAAACCACAAGTGTTATACTCCCTAACCCATTACGAGCATCCCATTATTTCTAAACCAGCGTTTCTTCAAAAAAACCCAAACCAAACAACTTGTAAATTGTGACAGAGAGAAAAATCCTCCAAGGCACAACAGGGTCAGGCTGGGGAGAGCAGTAACAGGCTTGGAAGAACAAAGCAGTGTGTCATTCAGCCATTGGTCCACTAGCATATGGGCAAGGGCACACAGGATGGAGAAAGTCAAGAGCAACTTTGAGAGCAAAGCTGCCAAGCTTAGGCACAGACACTGAGACATTTGCTTAAATGCAGGTCAGTAAACTGAGGTTCAAAACCAGTGAACACAACTGTTTTGTGAGACATACCCTGGAAGTCAGAGATACAGAGAAACAGAAGTGGGGAACTACTACTCCTTTTCCATACTGTTTTCTCCCTCACTACATTTATAGTCTTATTCTTCAAAGTTGAAGAGGTTTTAGTGCTGGAGAAAGTCATTATTGCAATCTTTTCTGACAATCTACGTATCTCTGTCCACAATTGTGCAATTATTTGTGCCAGTTTGGACAAATTTGGAGGAAAATATCCTCTGATAGAAAGCAGATTACAACCATCCCTCCCCCACCAGGCTCGGGGAAAAAAGAAATTTTCCTCGAAGGAAAGTGAAAGAGATAAAAACTATTTATTTAACAAACACATGGGAAAAGGATAATAATGCCAAATAATAAAACCTCTCTGTGTGGAGAGAAAACCTGGGAAAATTTCAGAGTCCTTCAGTAGATCTCTCTCCCCCTCCTTGGAGCTGGGTTGTGGGCCCACCTCCAGGCCTCAGTGGAGAACTCTCCTGAGGTGTTCTGATGTTGAAACAGTCCAGAAAAAAGGGGAAAAAAAAAACTAAAACAAAGTCCCAGGGAAAACAAAGTTCAACTCTCCATCTCCCTCCAGAGAAAAAGGAGCTGGAAAAACCTGGCTGGGAAAAAAAAAGATGCTTCTCCACCTTGCTGCTTGCTGCCGCAGAAGCAGAGGAGTCTGTATATCTCTGTGTCCTTGAAACAGAACTGCTTTGAAAAGTTTTGCTCAGTTTTTTTCTTCCCCCTTTCAGGCTCAGTTTAAAGGCACAGAAAGGCAAAAATTAATTTCTGGGCATAGAGAAATGATAGGGGATACACATCATAAAGTCACCCCCAGACAACAATTTTATCCAGTAATTTTGCAATAAAATTGTAACTTCTGTTTAAGATAGAATACTTCCTAATGGGCTTAGTCTTTTGACTTAAGAAAACAAGTTTAAGGTGCAAACGAGTTTAGTCCCTTTCTGGTATATCATTCTCACCTGTCAACCAAAAGATAGATCTTCCTTATTTGACTTTATCAAGATTACACTTACTTGATCTTACAAGTAATTCCCCTAATTGACTCTCCCATTGTGGTAAAGTAACACCTGAATTTACAGCTTGTATTCACAGTTACTTTCCTGTTCTTATGCCTAATTAACCCACTCTGACTACCCACAGATGAGGGCAATACTGGAGTATGTTTCACATATATTTTTCCTTTTCCTACTTTTCCTTCCATGTCTGTTATTTTGGTCACCAAGTGATTATACTGGATACAGAATACTGGGCCTTGATCTCAACCAGCATTGACATTTTTATATACTCATACACATATTAAAACTTACATTATGAAAAGACACTGGACCCACAATATTTTGTTTTATGCAGTTTTCCTGCGGGAACACAGACACACATAAGCTTCTCACTTTCCATATGTGAAATGTGTACTCTCTGTATAGGCAGCTGTGTAAGAGTCAATGAAGTCAAGTGAAATTGCTTGTCAAAGATACATTTTACACACTTCCCTCAAACTTATTATCCCCTTAAAATACTTCCCCTAGTATTAATCGAAATTTTGAAGTTTAAATGATAATGTGATAGAATACCTTTCACTCTATGTCTTAGCAATATATTGCCATGTACAGAGTCAGGAAATAAAGAAATATAGTTCAGAGAACACATTTATACAGCACTCTTTTACAGACGTTAAATATTTCCTATGTTTTAGAATTAAATTCAAAAGATTTCCTAGAAAAATGGACACTGCCCAATGACTATGATGACACACTGACATAATCTGCTTCCTTATTGAGCATTTAGTCTCACTACTGCACTTCCTATTTTTGGAAAGCCTTTGTTGTAAAGCTGATAAGAACTTTTAGTTTTGAGAAAACCCACAGAAATCTGTGGTTTATATTATAAAAGTATTAGTTTACTCATACCATTGCTGGATTAGGAAAGTGCAATCTGAAGACCACATACATAAAACTGAATTGGAAACCTGGCAAGGTCAAAGATTTTCTGTGCACAAGGTTCCACAAAAAAAAATTGTCTGCCAATATGTGTCGTTTGTGAAGTCCTTCTTTCCTCTAAAAAAGGTAAGTTTTCCCTTCTCAGAAATGGGTCTCAAATATACTCCCCTCATGGCAAAGGAACCTGTCAGCTTTAAATAAGCCATTTTCATCTTATTTTCTCCATCTACCCTAGTTCACATGTTGATAATTCTACTTTCAACCCATTCTGGACTTTGGTAAATGGACACTTATGTGGCAGTAAGTCATAGCTGAGAGATGGCAACTTTTAAAAAACAGTTCCACTGGCCTCACAAAATGCTCCTGTATAGTAACAGGATTTAGCTCTTGTTTAATGAAAAAAAACAACAGCAAAAACATGATCCAGTTTGTAGCCTGGGCCAGTGCTGCAGATTAAATTCCCTTGCTTGAAAGAAGCTTTTTTGAAGCTATGCTTACGGAGTTATCCCAGTTAATGCAAAGCAACAGCTTTATTAAGAATATCCACATAACCTACACCAAAACCAACAAAAAAAAAAAAAAATCCCTCAACCACATTCAAAGTACTGTGTCAGGGAGGTTTAGGTTGGATATTAGGAAAAGGTTTTTCACCCAGAGGGTGGCTGGGCACTGGAACAGACTTCTCAGGGAAATGGTCACAGCACCAGCCTGACAGAGCTCAAGGAGTGTTTGGACAATGCTCTCAGCTACATGGCGTGACTCTTGGTGGGTCCTGTGCCGGGCCAGGAGTTGGTCTCAGTGATCAGGGGCTGCTCTGACCTAGACTGGAAGACACAAACACTGTCTGACAGACCAGAAGGAAGTGTCTGCTATCAAAACTGAGCAATCAATTCAAAATCAATTCAAAATTAAAACTGAAGTCAAGGGTTTTGCATGAACAAACCCAGTGTTCATAGCGTGTGCCTTGTATCCCAGAGGAAGAACTCTGAAGTCAGGCTTTCTTGCACTTTCCTGAGAGCTGGGCTTCACATATTAAAACTATAATTGAATTCTGAGCACATATGCAAGCCTGCTGCATGCAGAAACTAAAGAGATGCATATAATCTCACAGGTAAAATCCTACTCAAACTACAGCCAGTGTACAGGATAAGCAGGTTATGGGATTCAAGTTAAAAAACAAATCATCGAGAAGCCTACCAATGATGAATTAAACTAAGGCTCAGCCACATGTTGTGTTCTTACAGAAATACCCAAGAACTTTTTTCTTCTGAAGTGATTTATATATTAATTTCTTATCTGCTTCATATGCAGCTAAGAAATGTATATAGATTCAATAAACACAAATGTGTTGCCTAATGCATAAAAATGAATAACTCGTGCAGAAAATAAAATCCATTCATTTGTATTCTGCAGGAGATTATGTCCTAATCTGCAAATACATTTCAGCACAGAGAAAACCTCTGAGGACTGTACATAGATATTGGTAGGGAGAACAAGGGCAAATAAGGAAAAAAATGATGCATGAGACAGGATTAATATACATGTTATTGACATTGTATATTGAGTAGGTGTGCATTAATATGTACAAATTTGGATCCATGTATGGCTGAAACTAATACCTGTGCAACATGAGGGACTCACAGACATGTTAAGTAATCTTCTGTGTATGCACCAGCTACTAATCACTGTTTCATAATTCAGACTGTATGTATTATAAGAATATTCTAACATGTAGAGCAGAGAACAGCGTTGGAAGATACAGACTAGAAATGACAGGATTTTAATCTTTAAATATTACTTTTAAGCTGTTAAATCAGCGCCAGCCATTTCCCTCCATACCATACACAAGTGTTTTTTTAATTTACCCTTCTGATCATCACTACCATCAAGCAGCAGTACATCTACCACAAGCTCCCAGTATTCACCCCTATGTGTAACTGTTGTCTTCATAACCAAAGCCTGCAATTTTTGCTAATAAAGCAAAATTCTTTTAAAAGCTGTTTACATGTAAATGAAACATTGTCAGAATTAGTACTTCCAAAATATCTTCCTGTAGATAGGCAAAACTAGCGAAGTCAAAGATACATTTCTAGAAAGAAAAACTCACAATAAACTAGGATATTATTTTACAGGAACAAGAGGTTGTTGATATCAACTCCAATTTTAAATAATATTTCAATACTACTCTTTCCAGTTAAAAAAAGGAAATGCACATTTTTAATGAAAAATTCCTTCACTGTTTCTCCATATTTATGGCCTAGACCAGGAGCCATTAAAATACCAGGTGGGTGGTTATCATAAAACTATTTAAGCTGTAAAAACTGAAATAAATTAGTAGCTCTGTTGCAGCCATAAAAATAATCCGAATAGGGTAGGCAGCATCACACACCTGTCACACCAAATGGCACGACAGAAGCACTGCAGTTGGTGGTTTTCTTTTTGATTTGGTGTAGTTGATGTCCTAGCAGTCACAGTCTTGATAGCTGGGTCCCTGGGCAACAATAGCAGCAATGTGGAAAAACTCACTCCCTCAACCAACACAAAATATCACGAATTACTATAAAGTAAGAACTATTTTATGAATACCTGAGTGAGGTCCCTCAGATGATACAGAATTTATAGACATCTAAATAAGAATTGTCAACTAGCACAATGGTTGATGGAATAAGAAAACTGTTTGAAAAAAGGATAGCATCTACTGTCACAATTACTAATAAAAAACACGCATTTAAGATACTAACACAATAATGCCTAAAGAAAACCAGTTTTACAATCGACTTATATTTTCAAAGGGCTTAGAACAACATTCCTGACTAGAAACCGCTGAAGAACTTGATCTACTAACAGGAAAAACCCAGAAAGTTCAAACAAAAACCTCCAGTTTATGATCAAATAGTAAAGGTAAAAAGTAGAATTTCTCATGGGTTTATGGCTGCTTCCTTCTTTATATAAACTGTTTTGGGGAGACTGCAAGCATTGAACAGACAAAAATGCAGACCAATTATTGTCATGGCTAGTTTACGTCAAAAGAAACCTCCAAAAGACTTTAAAAAAAAAAGTCTAGGGTAAGTAAATGACTACATGATGGCAAATAAAATTTAACAATGGTAAAACTATTGCATTTTAAAATATGCTAAACTAGCCTAATCAAGTCAAAACAGTAACCTGAGCCTCACTGAATGAAATCCAGAGACCTCTGGTTGATGTAGAGATGAAGACAAGAGAGCAATCAAGGTGTTGGGATGCGTAAGCATGGACTGTTAATTTCCACAAGGACAGCACATTCACTTCTCCAGTTACCTTTCTCAGGAGGTGTACTATGTATCACAGTGGGCTCTGAGATAGAGGACAGGATAGTTACAGAGAGAAAACGCTGTAGAGGAGGTGGCATGACTGGAATTGGTTACTTAAGAGTAAACAAACAGAATAAGGGAAAAAGTGTAGTAAATAGAGAATTAGATTTTCTGGATTTTAATATCCTACAAAACACAGAACAACATCACGTAACAAATCATATAAAGAGGTTAAATCATATAATCACAGAATGGTTTGAAAGGAACCTTAGAGATCATTAAGTCCCAATCCCCCTGCCATGGGCAGGGATACCTTCCCCTAGGCCAGGTTGCTCAGAGCCCCATCCAACCTGGCCTTGAAACAGTGCCAGGGATGGGGCATCCACAGCTTCTATAGGCAATCTGTTCCAGCGCCTCACCACCCCCACAGCAGAGATTTTTTTTCCTGCTACTTAGATTAAACCTATTCTCTTCCAGTCTGAAGCTATTCCCCCCTGCCCTGTCACTACAGGCTCTTGTAAAGAGACTCTCTCCATCTTTTTGGTAGGCTCCTTTCAGGTACTGGAAGATCAGATTTACGTCACCCCAGAGTTGTAGGTACAAAAATGCTGCTAGCAAGGATTTTCTTGCTATTTTCTAAGCTTGTGAGAGACTTTTCTCTCTCACAGAAGAGGTAGCAGAGTTATGTAAACAACCAAACACCTGCAGCCATGAAAAGTCCTGTTTATAGTACAGTAGAAAAATATTTTGACAATGGATGTTTAGGATTTTAGCCAATCACCCCCAAGGGGTGGCTGATCCTTTGTCCAATTAGACTATGAAGAAAAAAGTCCATAAAAGAGTTTGTAAAAATAATTAAATAAATCAGTCTTGCTGCACAATTCCTGCCTGCTGGATCTTCTGCTCCTCCCTACGGCTGAGGGACACGGTGATATATCCTAGGGCCTAGGCCTGGGGTAATACAGAGTCTTCTCTTTTCCAGGCTGAACAATGCCAACTCTCTCAGCCTTTTCTTACAGGAGGTGCTCCATCCCTCAGATCACCTTGCTGTCCTCCTCTGGACTGACTCCAACAGATCCATGTCCTTCCTGTGCTGGGGACCCCAGATCTGGATGCAGCACTGCAGGTGGGGTCTCACCAGAGCAGAGCAGAGGGGCAGAATCGCCCCCCTCCCCTGCTGCCCACGGTGCTTTGGATGCAGCCCAGGGCACAACTGGCACTCTGGGCTGCAAGGGCACATGGCTGGGTCATGTCCAGCCTCTCACCCACCAGCACCCCCATGTCCTTGTCAGCAGGGCTGCTCTGCATCTGTTCATCCCCCAGCCTGGATTATTACCGGAGGCTGTCCCGGTCCAGGTGCAGCACCAGCACTTGGTCTTGTTGAAGCTCATGAGATTCCCATGGGCCCACTTTTTGAGCTTGTCCAGATCCCTCTGGATGGCATCCCTCCTTCACAAAGTTTCAGCATGTTTTGTGCTCAATGATGCACGGTGTGTACCAATGCTGAAAATTTAGCAGGAGATACCTAAGGCTGAATCACCGTTTATCCACTGAGTTCTTTGAAATGTACTAATAGAAATCTGATTACATCACTAATGAGCCCTTAATTTTTCTGAAACTGGGATCAAAGCTGAGTACAAACTGTTTCAACCATTCTGCACTTACACCTTCATTACGAAAGACCTATTAGAGAAAGTGAATCATCCCCCATGAATCCACTCCAGAACATTCTTATCTTCCTCTGAAGCAATTGCTACTGGTGACAGAGCGCTGCAGTGCCCAGAGCTCACGTTGAAAACCTGTGTGCATGCAAGCGACACTGCTTTTCTCTCCACTTTGCCTTATCCGCTATACTTGTGTAGTTAATGGAAAATATTTCATTTGCATCTTAAAGTATTTAATTAATCATACACGCTACAATTTATGTTCCCAGAAAAAAAAAAAGTTTCACATGTTTTCATATGGATAAATTGCATCTTCAAGGAATGGAAATTAGTGTTTTAAAATATTAATTAAAACTTAAATTAAATCTCTTAAGCTTAATTTTTATGCATTACCAGCAGAGAAACAATGTCTCTAGAACTATAAGCAACATAATAACAAATTTACTCAGAGTTGATAGGAACATAAATCTTTCTTCTAATTAAGCATTTTTCACAAACAAAAGATGGCTGAGGATGAAACAGATACAGTTCCTTTACTTGTATTGGGCCAGATCAAGCTAAATGCAGGTCATTGTTACGTGATAAATGGTTTCAGCAAAACGACTTCTCATGTTTAAATCTCTGACATGAGAAGAGGCAATGGCAAAAGCTGAAAATCACTGGACACTGACATTCCCATTGAGACCGTTCTTAACAAAGTCATATGAAGAAACACCATGGAAACAGATACACATTTTTCATTAACAGGAGAAAGAGGAACAAAGCAGCAATGGAATCTTGACAGTCCCTCCAAGCTCTCAGAAAGTCAGTGCAGACATAACCAAGGTTGCTGAGACACAAGTTTGCATATGGCACACAGGAATTGCCTATATGAAGGAAGGAAAATGTGTTGTGCACATCCCATATACACAATACAAATTAAATCGTCAATTTTTCAAAGCTAAACTTTAGGGAAGAAAATAAATAAGAAAACTGCCTGAAGTTACAATTTTAAATCCTTAATAGACATCCCTTGCAATTTTCAAAACATTTTGCCCTCAGCAGCTCTCTATACCCCAAGATCATGAAAAAAACCATAATATAACAAGATAGGGGGGAAGGCTATATGAGATTACCTTCTCTAAATGACAAAGCTATTTCCATTTAAGTGGCATGCAAGTAGTAATTACACTTTGCATTTGCATAATAATTAAACAATCCTTTCAAGAAAAGGTGTGTCTTATAGAAGCTTCACAATTAATAACTTCTTATCTTAAAGTAAGCCTTGGTTTACTTACAGAAGCTTTGCTAGTGCCACTGTAACCTCCTGGGGCAAACCCTCACTCATTCCTGTAAACTATGCCTTGTAAGTGGTCACTGAGCAGAACAACTACGTACACACACACACACACACACACACACACATAACCTGTTAGCTGACACTTCAGGCTTGTTAGATGCTGCTTTGAGTCATTACAGACTATACATATTTATGTACAATTTGAAAATAAATGCATTTCCCAGCTTAGATGAATACAGATAAATTTTGATACCAACATTCTAAACAATGTCTTTCTTCCCCCTCCAGTGTTTTTTAATATATAAAAAGTCAGTATTTTGACCCATATTTTTCATGCACCAGTTAACTAGAAAATTACAGAACCTGAAGAGCTCAGATAAAATTCATCAAGGGGATTAAAACAAGGCATGCCTCCTCCTCCTCCCTAGCATGGGATGCTGTTGGAATGTGAATTAAAGACTCTCAAGCCTTTGAAAAATGAGGACCCCTGAATTTTTAATTTTGTTAACTAATCATGAGAGAACTGGAAATCACTGTGTTTCTGAGTGTTTGATAGGTAGCTGCTTCCATAAAGTACATTTTTAATTTTGTAAGAGCTGGCCTATTTCCCAGCACACTGATTTGTGGGACCACTACTTACAGCACCTAGAGCATAATTAAATATTAAGTCCCTCCTTGATGTATGCAAAATCTGTCTAAGAGGATTAGTAGACACACTGACGGTGGCTTTCACACATTTTCTGGTAATTGAACACTGCAATACCATTAAAATTATCTTTATTCAATAGAAATCCACGTTCATACTTTATAATATCTGCCATCCCTTTTTGTGCCAAGGAATGGTATAGGAAAAGAGGGATCTCCTAAAAGCATGTAAAAAACACCAAGCAAGTAATGATACAACAATCTGGAAGCAAGATAATGAATACATTTTGGACATATTTGCAATTTAAAGCTCATTAAAAACCCCTGAAAACTAACAACCGTTAAACACATTCCTCTAAAATCTAAAAACAGCATTCAATCCACAGCCCTTTCCCTCCCCATTTGTTTGAAATGGGACTTTTTTTTTTAAACTATTTTGCTGGATGAGAGAGGATGACCAAATTAATAAAGGTGTAGTGATGCTAGAGAAGGTGACACCTACAGACAAGACAGGCAGACTGACATAGTTTGAAAGATGATATTCCTCCTGTCTACTTCTTCATGCAGGATTACCCAACAAGCTGTGCTACAATACACCCTTCTGTAAAACAGGGTAGCTGTAAAAGGTCTTTGCACCTGAAGCGTGAACTTGCATGAGAAAATTGTGTCTTAACCCTAATGCTCTGCCACAGCTCATACACAAATCTCTCTCTTTGCTTTTAAGCAGCCATGTAAGCACAGACTTCTGCAGTGTTCTTGTTCCACTAACGTACCACGAAGGACAGGGAAGTGTACAGTTTTCAATCTGCTATTTTATGACGGTATTTTCCATTCTTGTTAATTCACAAAATACGCAAACTTAATATTCAAACAAGGCCATCACTTGCTTTTCTAGTATCAGCTTGTAGACTAGCATTTGACATCAGCTGACTACAAGAGGGAAAAAATCCAAAATAAATAGTCCACATCTAAGACCACTCATTTGTTTTCTTGGATATTTGTGAAGAACTCTGAATTTCAGTGACGGGTATCTAATGGACAAAGCAACACGACTCTTCCATCTAAATAACACATTAGTTACCTAGCTCAAAATATTCAAAGAAAACAATCACACTGAGCTTGAGCTGACATGAAAATGAGAATAATTTTTAATATATTCCAATAGGACTCTTGTAATTGCACTCTGTAGCAGAAAGTGGGGTGCATAAACCATGATTTTTATGTATGTACATATAAGCACAGCTTTCACTATTGTCAGGCATGAAAGCTATTTCTACACTTAGCTAAATAATAAATAGTATATACAGAGAAATTAGTATTATGGTGTTGTGTACATATTTTCATACAATTATCTCTGAAAGGTTTGAGCTTATCTAGAGCATTATTCAAGCTTTATTACATGTCTTCTTGTACTACTTGCTTACTCATCAGCAAAAGTGTAAAGCACTGAAGTGATCAGCAACACTGTGTTATGAGCAGATGTACTGTTGCTCAGTCAGTACAAACCTCACAAAAAGAAAAGCAGGTTTTCCTGCTTGAAACTAGTTGATTTTAAAAATCCCTTCAGGAAGCAGAAATTAACTGTTTATATGGAGACGCCTAAACAGGCTGGCAGACTGGGCCAGCAAAATTTGCACAAGGTTTAACAGTTGTGCTGCACCTGGAACAGCACAGGTGGGGACAGCACAGTTGTGGCTGTCTCAGCTCTGCTGATGGGCCTTGGGGGCTCTGGTGGGCAGTGAGCTACACATCAGCCAGCAGCATATGAAATGCATTCAATTAAGTCCTAAAATTTGGTTTTGTAACCAAATGGAGGTGTGTTTCTTTTTGCAAAGTTATATACATTCTGACTTACGAGAAATATGGGAGAAAATAAAAGTTTGATAAATATTTTAGATAAAATCACAAGTGTAATGAGTGTCATAAGGTTTCTGTCAAATACAGGTTCTTTTTCTGTCTTCTACAAACATGGCTGAAAGCTATTATCTACCTGTAACTTTTTTCTTAAGACATACTCTAGTTCAATTTTTTAGAATTGGAAATGATTTTGAATTAGAAAGCAGGTCACAGGCAACACAAACACTGACAAAGGATTGAACTGAAGAATCCAATCACAGACACCCAAACAGTAGTTGAGGAGTTAAATGCTGGTATTACTGTGAATACAAGAGGAAAAGTAATTTCCAAAGAAACCAAGAGATAGGTACTTTCTTTTCCTTTTAAGATTTTTATTAGGATTGTTCCCTTGGATGAATTTAGCACAGCAAGTCAAAACTGAGATATTGCTTCAGGTTTATATGAATATAAAGTGGGTTTGTGCACAGATTTTTTTGGGAGCTATTAGTAATATTCTACTTTTGTTCTGTAAGGTCTTGGCATGGTGGGAGGCACTTAGAAAATGAACAAAAAGTAACTCTGCTTCTGAACAATTCTACATGCAGCAAGTGCTACTCACATGATTTCAAAATTGCTACACATTCATGAAATAATATTTAAAGGCCCAAGAAAAAAAGTCCGTGGCCAGTAATTATCATTGTAATTGTGAGTAAAATGTGACGCCAAGTGGAAGATAAAAAATAAAAATGGAAGGTAAAATTGACAGAAAAAAAGGGTCAGAAAAGAAAGAAGGTACAAAAACTTCAAAGTCAGTGCTTGACATGGAGGAAAATCATTAGTCTTCAGTCAAGTTCAGTACTATGCACTCCTGATCCTAAAGAAAAATCAGAAAAGTCCCTTACCTTTACAAACTTTGTTTTACGAAGAATCAGAATGTATCAGAAACTTGATTTAAAACAGAAAAGTAGGATTAGTTTCCAGACAACAGGATGCATCACAACCATATTCTGCAGACCAACATTTCGTTATGTAATCCTCTCATTAAAACAGCCTAATGCTATAATTTGCAGCAATCAGTATAAATACCTTTGTTTCAGGCCAGCAAGCTCTAAGAACGGCTTGTGTCCTGAAGTACACCAGCAGCTTGCTATCCTCATCACTGAGATGGAAGGCTTGCTCCAGAATTTGCAATACCCTGATGCGAGGCTTCACTGCTAAAGAATCATCACCACAGAAAGGTCTCAACCACTCCAGGAGGTCATCTGCAGAAACTATTTTCTCCCTGTAATTAAACAACACGGTGTTAAATAGTCTCTGGTAATAATCCTAATGAAAATACTACATGAATTTTCAAAACTTAACAAGCACATTCATTATGTAAGAAATACATAACACCAGGAAATGGAAGATCTGACCTCTGTGAGGCTGCAGGGAAACCGGCCCTTGTAAATCAGGAGCCCAAACCTGTGTGATGTAAGAACTTTTTCTGAGCTTCAAATAATCATATAATACCATAGGAATCCATCTGTATATTTACATATTTTCCCACAAGCTACTCTGGTACCATACAATGGTGCTCGGTTTCAGCATCTGGAAATCCAAGTCTTTTCATGGTGTCTGGGCCTTACTGATGCCTGTACTACCACACCATCTGACTTTATGGAAAACCAGCTTGAATGCTTGCATATTTAGTATAACATTTTTATCTCTGAATGCTTATTCATACTGTCACCCTGCATTCTCTTTCTTTCTTTACAAGCCCCTTCTTTCTACTCCACACACACTAAATTATTTTCTCCCAGTTGCAGCTCTAGCCATATTTTTTTTTTGTGTACCATCTCTAGCCAGCTTGATCATTCTCAGTTCTTAGCATGATAATGATTGCAAAATGCCCAAAATCCTTAGAAAGAAAAAAAAAAAAGAGATGTTAAAACTCCTAAGCTTTTGGGTTGGACTTTTAATTATAAAAACTCTTGATTATATCATTTGATTCAGAAGGTGTATTAAATCAAATACATTCTAACTGTGTGGAAGCATTCACAGTACACAGATCACCATGAACTGACCAAGCAGTTAACAGCTGGAGACAGAATGATGTGTGATGTCCCTCGGAGGAGGCTATAAACTAACAAGTACCAAATCAGCAAATGCTGTTTTAACGTCCAATAATATTTTAAACTCAAGCTAACTCTTTTCTTAAAAAAAAAAAAAGAAGCCAAGCAAGTGGCTCCTGGTAGAGTGTGATTTGTAACTAATGTTCCCTTATTTGTCTTAACAAGACAGACGGGAAAGTAATATGAGACAGAAAACACCAATTTAGCCTGTCTTTCAGCTCTGAAATAATAAACACTGACATCTTAGGTTTTCATATTACAAAGATTTCAATTTTACTTAGGCTTTACATTGTCTGAATAATGCTGTTAGCTCAGAAGTCCTGCTGAATTAGACATGCCTTTGCTGAACAGGTGGCATTCAAACTGTAAATTAAAAGTTTGGGAATTAAAAGGACCTGCTGGAATATTTCAAGAGTTTGTAGAGCTTGCACTTGATGCTTATATATGTTTTCCTGAGGAAAATATTCCTGTTTTGTAAATCGAGTAGCTGAGTTTTAAGGTAATAAATAAGTATTTAAAGGAATATGAGTGATCTCTTGCAATCATCATTACTTTCACTCCATCTTATTGTTTCAGCAGTTAAATGCTGATGAAATATACAAATCCAGAAGGTGCACTCCAGAAGGTGCATCTCAGAATAAAATAGTACGGACTTATCCATTATACCTTAGAATACTGCAAATTATATTTACTGCAAATTTTTACATCAATTCAGTCTCCATCAGTATCCAACATTCAGCTAATTTAATGTCATTGGAGAAGCCTCAAAAAATAGTGTCACTGTTTTTGTGTGGCTACCAGAGAGTATTGGATTTTATTGTCATTATTATACATGACTTTCTTTGTACATCTGGGAAAACAAAGCTGATTTTTTTTTGTTTCTTCCTTGTCTTTACTGGGAATGAAATGGAAAATGTCATTGAGATATACAGGACATTATGTGGTCTGAAATAAGGACATTCCCAAAAGAGGGGAAAAAAAATGTGGTGAAGCATCATATAGCGTTTGGGAAATTGTTTCTGCACTATCCCTTACAAATACTGACCACCTTAGATATCTAAATTCAGATACCTGAAAGTGAATAATTATTATTTGCAATTTATCAACTAAACTGAAACAAAAGCAGTGACATATTCCTGGTAGATATACAATCTGCAGAAGTCACAGCTGAAAAACCATTTTCTCAATTCACCATAATACAGAGTTATCCAAATTTTAGGTTCAGTGCTTTCTTCCAAATGACAAGTAAAGGCTTCTGTCAGGGCTCAGATTTTGAACATGAAAAATGACAGCCCGTTCCAGAATAAAGTCTTAGAAAATTAAGTGCAAACCCATTACATATATCCATGAAGAAAAATCATCCATATTCAGTATTGTACCTTCAAAGCTTTCATGAGAAGCATCTTTCAAAGTCTTACCCAAAGAATCCGTACAGGAAGCTCTTACCCTTTTTCAACGCTTGCATGCACTGCAGAAATTATACCTTCTAGGATTCCAAGTGGATCCTTCTCTGTTGGAGATGAGTCACCATTTCTGCTATTAAGGGAAGACGAAGTTACCATTAAAATGGTCCTTAATATTGTATCTCATTTTATGCACCTGTAGGATTTTATTAATTGTTCGATAATTATAAGAATTTTCCATTTTCGTTTCTTAACTAGTACCTTTATTTTTATGTCAGAGTAATGCAAAAAGTAAAAAGGAAAGAGTGGGAAAAAATACTAAAGCACTTAAACGGAATTTGAAAGGAAAAGCATAGTTAAAAGTTTAGTGCTTCTAACACAGATTAGGTGAGCAAAATACTCACATGCAATCTCACTACCTTAAAGATCAATATGAACTAAAAAGACTTAAAGTTACACATGAATGTCATCATCTTTTCCCTCTGAATCATCTTGCAGTATCTCTGTTGGCTGAAATCAACCTGACTGTAACCTGAGTCAGCAGTATCCTATCTGCGGATTTCACTGGGATCGAGCTGCACACAACAATGGCCACTGTGCATACGTGGAATAGAAAAATGTCCATCACTCCCATCAGACATTTCAGTTAAAATACAGTTCTCTTCAGCAGGTCAAAAGGTTGTAAAAATGGGGTGAAAAAAGAAACAACCAACCAACCCAAAACCACTCTGGTAGGAAAAGAAGCTTTGCTCATAACTCAATGAAAATGACATTTTCAGCTAAGGTTTGCTATAAAACAGACTCGGTGCTGAGAGAGGGAGAGATTTGCCCTGGTACTCCAACAAAACATACAGTGTCTCCCTACGGAAACCACTGTGGTGGCAGTGATGCCTGGATGAACAGGAAAAACACCAGCTTTGCCTGTCTTAATTTGTCAAGGCTGCATTAAAGAAAGAGAAAAAAAGGCAAATAGTTCCCAAGTTATCTGACTATAGATGATTCAAAAACACGAGAAAAAAAGTGTATTTTCTCTATAGTTCATCACCATATCAAAGCTCTTCTGCTACTAAAAATGTCAGCCTCCTTCTAGATCTGCTCTTAGCAATAACCAACACATGCCCAAACTACTTTGACTGTTCTATCTAAAGCCAAAATACCACACAGCTGACAGAAATATGCAAAAGTAACCACAATATTCCAAATTTTTTTTTGTCAGGAGTTAGGGAATATTTACAATTTTGTCATTCATTACATCAGTAAGATAAATGTATTTTCTAAACAATGATTATATCATATGGCATAGAGACCTAAATCTTTATAAACTTTAATGTCTTCCTGCATTCAGAATTTTCATCTTTTCTATTTTTATCTTAATGTGTGGCCAGCACTCCAGTGTACAACACTAGATTTAAAATAAATATGACTCTATTCAGAACAGAAGCAAGATGATTTGTTTCACGATGAAAAGCTAGCATCCTCATTCAATATTACTATACTGCAATCCTAAGTTTGAAACAGGAGTAGACGGCTCGTTAACACTGGTCTTTTTCTCAAAAGATACTGTACATATGACTGACAGAAATGCTGTTCTTAGTACCAATACTACCATATTGCAGCTAAATAACTTTTTTAAGAGTGAAGCTTAAATCTAGATATAATCCTAAGCATCTTCAGAATATTTGGAAACAATAAAATTATAATTTATAGTACAGAATAGTATATAAATATTCCCAGAGACATGATATGTCTCCAAAAGATAAAATCCCTTTTCACCAAAACACACAAAAAATTCATTCTCAGAAAAAAAAAGAAGTGTATTTTCACAGAAAAGGAGACATAACAGAATTGAATGCACTGTTTAGGAAAAAAAAATATACCTTTAGGGCAGATGTGTGGAAATGGTGAAAAGCAAAGCAGTATTCAAATGATCATTTTATGCATCATGGCTAGATGCATTAGGAGATGGTTAAAAATTTCTATAACAACATAAAAAGCTAAGAAAATTTATTATAGGTCCCTAGAGTGAAGACAGATATAAGGCACTTCATTAATACTCTTTTTATAAGCCATTTTGTTTGTGAATTGTTTACAGGCCAGATTTAAATCTTCCATTTTTTGTGCCCTTTTTTTCAATTAAGTTTGTAATAAAAACACATCTACAAAGGGCATTAACATGGCATATCAAAAGGAAACTAGAATACTTATACAACTTGCACACTAAGAAGAGAATGAGTATTGAAGCAGAAACAAACAAGATATTTGCAGCCCTTCAATACTTAAAAGGGGATTATAAGAAAAATGGTGACAGACCAGAGAGTCAGTTCAGACTACATGTAAGGAAGGAACTTTTTTCAATGAAGCTGGTGAGATACTGGCACAAGTTCTCCAGAGAGATGGTGGATGCCCCTTTCCTGGAAACATTCAAGACCAGATTGGATGGGCTCTGAGTGACCTGATCTAGGTGAAGATGCTCCTGCTCATTGTAGGGGGTGTTGCACAAGATAACCTTTAAAGGTCCCTTCCAACCCAAACTATTATATGATTGTGCAGTGTACAGAAATTGAGTTCTTACTGCTCTACTTACACTTACTTATCTTTAGTGGACATGAACAACTACCATATCAAAGGAGACCGACCAGCAAACCTTGTACTTTGGGTATCCTCAATTTAGGGATCAGTTCTGGACAGTCCTAACCCTTGCTCTCCAAAAAACCTTCATCTCTCTAATCCAAAATGGAAGTTGATAGCTCCGGTAGCAACCAGGCTCTGAGCTCCTCAAAAAAAACCAAAACAACCTCTGCCCCAAACAAACAAAAAATCCCCAAACCCAAATAAACAAAAAACCCAAACAAACAAACCCAAACCAAACCAAAACTGATCAAAAGAAATGTATCTGCAAAAGTTAACGGGCATTTCTGAAAACAAAAAAATCACTGTTTCTGACAATACATCTGTGAAGACGATTTTCAAAAACAACAGATGTATGAACATTTACAGAAAGCTTCAAGTTTGTCAGACACAGACAGGTGACACAGACAGGTGTCACAGACAGGTGTCTTTTACTAAGCAGAAGGAAAGGAGAAAAAGATTAATCTAAGCAGTAAGCTACAGTTATCTAGAATAAGGAAGTATTTAAAAAATCTAGAAAGCTTAATACTGCCTTTACTGCCTAATGGTTAGAGAAAGTAAAAAGAGATGACACCTCATGAGACAAACAATCCTGTAGAGTTTCCACAGATTGTTGCCCTGTTCTTTTCTTAATAATTAATGATTAAAAATAAGCAGCTACTAACAGAAACAAATACAATTAATGGAGGATTAGCCTCCACGCAGATTATATGCTATTTTATGCACATTTTAGACAACAGAACAGGATCCAGTGTTCACCTCAGAACTCCTGGGTATGAGCTTGGTGTAATTACACTGATAAAGGCTTATTTTGATTTCAGATCAGAAAAAGTGATGCATATTTAATCACATTCGTCAAACAGAATAAAGTACAAAGAACGCCTGAAAGGAGAATAAATTAACTTCATCTAAATTTTTTAACCTAATTACTGTATTCATTAAAATACTCCAGCTTTATTTTCCTCTGTCTGATTGTGCTTTGTCATATTTAAATGTGAGTAAAATAAGGAAATAACATATTGATGGTGTGATCACTCAAAGCTGGGGAAAAAAAGTCTTAATGGCAGACCATCATTTTCATTTAAAATACCACAAAATCATTATAAACAAGCTAAAAAATTACTCTGTATGACCCCTGCTCAAATGAGATGAGGGAATAAAAAATCTGATTTTTTTTTTCCCTGTTAAGTTAGCTGTTCTTTCTAAGAAAGCTGGGTTTACCTTCTTCAGAAAACACTGGGCATTAAACAAGGAACTCAAAATTCCACCAAACCTTTCCTGCTCACTGCCTGGTGAATACTTCCAAAATTTCATGGAACACTATATCCCTGTGGACACCTAAGAGAAGAAATATAGGAGCAGCAGATGAAGGAGACCATAATGTCTTCAACAGACAAACTCTCTTTCCTGACTGACCAACCGTGGACATGCCTACAGTCATGGACCATGGAATGTTTCCTATCCGTCATGTGAGTGATCTTAGGCAAGGAATTAAATTGAGTCTTAGGGAAGACTAATCAGATGACCATAGTTGCTAAAATATTTTGCTTTGTTTTCCACAAGGTCATGGTTTCTACTGAAGAGGCAACTGATTTTTATTTATAGTAGCTGCTTCTACAGGCAAACAAGGAAGTGCCCAATACATAAGTCATTGAAGTATGCAAATATGCTCTGCTGGAGAGCTTCTACACATACCAATGCAAGAGTTTCTATTTTGAATTTTGTGTGCCAGAACTAGAGAGTTAAGGGAGACAAAAGTAGTTAAAAGAACTGGAGGACAATACTGCTCTTAAAATTACAATTTAATTTATTTACAAATTTACCAATTACAAAATCCTGATATTAGGCAAATAACTATGTTATATTTAACAATAAGTCTGTTTCTGAGAAGGTATCAAAGTTATTAAGCCTGTTGTATCATACATTGCTGAAAAATGAAGCCAAAAAGTAACTTAAGCTTTCATAAAAATATCACTTTCTAGAAGTTCTTCTGCAAGAATGACTATATATGCTAATAACAAAAGATATTTTACTGTGTTTGAAGGGTGGTTGTAGTTAATGCAACTGAAAGAAAGGATGTGTATTTTCAGTCACAGAAGTGGTGGACTGATGCTTAATTTTCAGGCAGATCACTGACACTACCATAATTTTTCACATCCATACAGACCTCTTTCACTTGTGTCTGCAATACCTTAATTACACTGCTTGTCACTACAGCTATAAAGAATCCAAGTTCAGTGTTAGTGTTACAGCCTTGCAACTGCTACTCTGAAGGTTAATTGTCAAAGAAGGAATTTTCCAAAACAGTCTCTTTCAAAACTACTGTACAAAATAACCCCACTGTGTAACATATTAAAGTTCCAGAAAACAAACCTAAAAGGTTTTCCCTTGAAATGCTGCATTTATTGAGTAAAAGTCTGCTTTTCCAGGTACACTGGCAAGACTACTTCTTTAATTGCAGAAATGCAAGTATTGAACAAGAAGTTTTCATTTGTGTTACACCTTGAAAGTGAACATCTGAGCATAGGATAGAGATCAATCCAATTCTATTCACAAGCAACAACATGAATACCAGCAGGCTTAAGAGATGCCAAGCAACAACCTTTCTTTTAATTCCTCCCTATATTTAGATTATATTTAGTGCTTTATAATATTACCCCTTTCTGAATTTTATCATAGGGAGGACATTATCTCACGTATTTTCTATTTTATTTTATACTAGATTTTCACTTCATGATCTTTATCATTGTAGTAGGCAAACTTTCCATAGTTCAGAGTGATATGAAATTATCTTTCCCTTCTTCTGTCAGAAAAGCAGCGGAGTGGGAGTGGAATATTTCTACTGACCACATTAGGTCACATCACACACCAAATCATTTTAATTGAAACTTCCAACCCATTTTCTCATCTCTGCCACTACACTTTTCTCTATGAGACAGTCATTTCCCTCTTTCCAGTGAAGTGCTGCATAGGAATTACTGGACATGGTCGCTGTCCCAGAACTTTAAATCAACTTGCAGCCATTCCATTCCAGCCTTGCAATGCATATAAAGAACAAGTAATTCAGTTCACAGAAAAGTGTTGATAAGAAGCAGAAGTAGAAAGGAGAATTTTGATAGGTTTCTCATACTCTGCATGTTAATGAGACTCACTATAGTCAAAATAACTGGACTTCATGAGCTTTGTATCCAGATACATCACACTGCTAGTCAGGAACAGCAGGACAGTTATTATCTAAAGCCAAATTATTCTTCTTCAAATGGACGAACCCAGACTAGAAAGACAGTATTACTTATGTTGCTGTGCAAAAGCTCTATCATCATTGAGGATGCTGTGAACACTCTTAAACTGAGTGATAGAAGAAATCAATTTTCTGCCCAAGAGGACTGCAAACAATTTGACAGGCTGCTTTCTTTTCATCTGTGGCACTTCAATCTGCTGTAATATATACATACAAGCTGAAGAAAAAGTAGAGCCATACAAAATTTTCCATGCTAGACTTGTTTTCCAATTCCTGGTGTGTGCATTCAGATAATCCTGCCCATATAATTTTTCTGCATGTAGAACAACAGGATAAATTCTCAAAGTTTTCTCTCTCTAAACTGGTCTTAGAAGTGCTAAGCAGTGTTTAGCAAACATCTAAAGCAGAATACTCTTTCATACTTGTTGCATGTATCTCTGTGAAACAGAAACACTTCAGAAGAGAGTTTTGTATAAATAGTTAAATGAGAAGTATCTGCTCAATTTACAATGGATGATATAAAGTTATCCTCCCCTGCTTCCTCCCGCCGCCTTAAAAATATGAGGGGGAATAAAATATTTCTAATGAACCAAACCAACCAGCACAAAAAACCCCAGCTCTCCGAAATGGCTCAGCAAGTTATTCCAAAGATGGAAATTGTACGACTTCTGGTAAGACACACTGTTGTGGCAGAAGCCATTACTAGGCCTCTGCTCCCCAAATGCCTGCATGAGTTACCATTTCCAATAAACATGCCTTTTTCTGTTTAAGAAGGAAGAATTATGTGCTGTTGTAAATTTTTGTAAAATTTACAAGGGCACACACACATAATGGAACAATACTGTAAACCCAACGCTTGTAACTAAAAAGCACCAGCGAACAGGATAAGCTCTGTCTTATTTTGTTCGAATTGCTCCGGCTTCTCAAATGCAGAAAAATATGACTAAGTATGAAATTATAGGTAAACAGAAGCATAATCAAAGATCTCCTATTACTGCTTAATTTTCTGCAAAATCCAGACATTAAAAGCAAACAAGTACTCACTACAGATAAACAAAACCAACCAACCAACCAAAAACCACAACAAACTAACACACCAAACCAACCAACCAAAAAAAACCCCTTCCAAAAACGCAGAAGAAAGATTTTTGACCTTAATTAAGGAAGCCTGCTTACCTTAATATACATACAATTTTTTTAATAGCACATTGGACAATATCCTGGGGAGAAATGCCTAGATCTCCAACAGCCACTTGCAGCAACTGCTGCACCATGTCCAGGGGCTGACCATCTATACACATGGCTACTGCTTGCTCACGGATTTTTTCTTTCTCCGACCTTGAAAGATCATATAAATAGCCATACTTTTGTAGTGTATCCTGTGAAAACATAATTTTTGGAACACTAATCAGTGTACTTCTTATTTACAGGGCTGTATCAGTCTTCCTTTCTGCTAGGATTTAACATATACTGAGACAAAGAAAAGATTGATGGAACTGAATTTTCAAAACCCAGGTCAACAAAAGCAAAGGTGGAAAATACTAATAAAATATGACAAAAGATTAATGTCTATCATTGCTAGTCATGGTAACACTCAAAGCAAGCACTTGATCAGTAATCATTACCTGTTCGCTGCTTTTCAAGTAAGTGATAAAACTGTGAGTGAGTGTTTCCAAATGAGCAAGAGATTGTTGCAAGTGTTTCAGAGTTTCTTCATAAGCAGCAGACCGGTTTTCAACATCTTTCATGTCATTATCTGAAGTTTTTTTTCTTGATTTCTCAGAAAGATGTTTGACTGCTTTAATAGCCTTCTTAGTCACTTCTATCCTGGCTTCAACTGGCAGCTGAAAAAGATTGTTCAATTATTTATTCACTCATTACCTGTACACTACTGTTTGTATTACAGAAGTGCCAAGAGGTCAGGTGGATCCATTGTTCCACAACACAGCATAAAACTAAATGAAGTATTTAATGGGAAAAAACTTTATTTCTAACTCGTCATTTATTTAAGTGATCAGTATTCCATTACTTTCTTCTGCTGTCCTTCCTTTTACAGATCTTTTTACTTGTTCATTTTAAACCATATGAAACTTCTTTTCCTAACAATATTTATTATTTCGTCAGACTGCCACCTTATAATCTTTTAATTCTTCATTGAGAGACGTCTGAGATACGCTACACAAGACTGACTGATAACTCACTTAAGGTTTGTCAAGTTTAGACCACTGTTTAAAATACATCTCTAAGACCATAACCATAAGCAAAAAAAGCAGGAGGATCTAGACTTTTTATATCAATCTATTTAAAGCCCAAGTTATACAAAATAGTAACTATACAGTATTTTTAAAGACCTGTACAACTATATGTATCTAGGCATTAAACTGAAATAAAGTCTGACTTTCTTGTTTCAGGAAAGACACAGCTTCAGCTGTAAGTCTAAAACAAAATCTGAAGTGTGATTTCAGACATTCATGTATAATTTGTTCCTTCATAACTTCAAGCACAGTTTTAAGGATGCTTGCAATATATTTTCTAATGGGTGGGAGTGTCCTCTGCCTGAACTCTTAAAAGTATCTAGTGCTTTGGGTTAACAATCAGGTGTTTTAGTTACTGGAATACTGAAAAATAACAAACAATTTTAGCTTTCAAGTTGAAATACACAAGAAATAGAAAAAAAAAGCTTGAATCTGTATGACACAGTGAATAGGAAAAAGGATGAATTACCATAAAAGAGAGCAATTAAACTGCTGTAGCATTGTTCATACAAAGTCCAAGAGATGTTTGCATGATGAATTAAACTACCTACTTGTAAAGCCATAAAAAATTTGAAGAGGATTACTTAGTGGAAAGTTACAGTTCACATATTTTCCCCCTCTTCCCTAGATAAAAAGTCACAAGTGAAAGATGTAGAATTCACTCCTGGTTTTTTGTGATGTTACTGTGAACCACACTAATGGTCTACTGGGTATTTTTAATAATGAAAGCAAAATGAGTGGACATTATTGTTGGAGCTAAGAAAATTTACCAGTTTTAACACAATAAGGGAATTTTACTATACAGTTTCAAATGCAACACAGTTCCATTCCCACTCTAAGTGATTGAGTTTGTTACTGTGAACAAGGTGTCAATATCAGGTTTTACTCTAAGCAAGGAAAAGTTCATAGTCTCCACATCACATTAAAATCTAACAACCACAGCTGGATTTATATATCCATTTCATAAACATGAAAAAAGAAGAAAACAGCTACATATTTCATTTTTCCTCTTCTGGTGTAGATTCTAATGTTCAAAATGCAATTAAGAGAGATACAAGAGGCAAACAATTTAAGTATGCCATCTAACTTACATCCTAGAGAACAGTGTCAATATACTGACAGTTTAGAAGTCATGATGCCATAAGCACATGCAGAATAAAGTATTTAGGGGGAAAAAAAAAAAGAAAGAAGAAAGAAAACATGTTTTTCCCAAGCCTATTTTAATTTTGCATTCACATTTGCAGAGTGCCAAAATGCAGCACTATGAACATATCATTTCTCTTGTTATTTTATTCCAAACCATGAATAGCTCTCCTCCGTACTTCTAGTCAGCTTCAGTAATGAGATTTGGTATCAGAGACAGTGATAAAAATGTAGCTTAGGGGCTAGTTCACTTTGTTTGCATGTGAAGTGAAGTTTTATATTTAAAAAGCTTTTGCGGTTTAAAAAGATCTTTACATCTATAGGCTATAATGTGTAATAAAAAATCTTAAAAATCTCTTTTCACACCAAAGAACATCACATACTATTTCACCTCAACAGATTTTACTCCTCAGGGTAAAAACTCATCTCATAAGCCCGTTCTCCTCAGAGTACGTACGTATTTCTTAATAAAGCATAGTACAAGTAACATTAACTTGCACGTGAAGATGTTGACCCTGCTACTCTTACTGCCAGTGATTAACATGCAAGTGTGGGATTATGGAAACAGCTCCATTCCTTTTAATGCCACAGGAACCTGGGATCCCAGCAACACTGAAACGCAGAATGGTTGGAATGGACCTCCAAAAGGCATCTGCTTAAACAGAGCCGCCTAGAGCCAGTGGCCAAGGACCACGTTCAGGTGGCTCTTGAATATCTCCAGTGTGGGAGGACTCAACAACTCCTCTGTGGAACTTGTGCCAGTGTTCAGTCATCCTTATAATGAAAAATGGGTTTTGATGTTCAGATGAAACAGTTGGGTCCAGTTCCCATACTTGACACCAAATCACAGAATCAGAGAATGGCCTGGGTTGGAGGGGACCTTAGAGATCATCCAGTTACATCCCACTTGCCACGGAAAGCACCACCTTCCACTAGACCAGGTTGCTAAAAGCCCCATCCAACCTGGCCTTGAAACACTCCCAGGGATGGGGCATCCACAACTTCTCTGGGCAACCATTTCTCCTAATGCCTAATCTAAAATGACTCTCCTCCAGTTTGAAGCCATTCCTCCTTGTCCCGTCAGTACACGCTCTTTTCTCTCTCCATCTTTCTTGTGGGTTCTCTTCAGGTACTGAAAGGCCACAATTAGGTCATCCCAAAGCTTTCTCTTTTCCAGGCTGAACAATCCCAATTCTCTCAGTCTTTGCTCATAGGAGAGGTGCTTCATCCCTCTAATCTTATTCAACTCTTTCTTTGTTACCACTGACCATGACATTGGACAGCACAGGACGCACCTTTGGCCAGCTCAGGTCAGCTGTCCTGGCTGTGTCCCTTGACCAATTTTTGCATACCTGCAGTCTACTCAGGGCTAAGGTGTTGAGATAAATTAAGCCTTGACATTGTACAAGCAGTGCTCAGCAAGTCAAAATTCTGGTGTGGCATCAACACAGTTTCAGTCACAAATCCAAAGCACAGCCCCACTGAGGCTGCTATGATGAAAGTTAACTTCATTCCTACCAGACCCTGTAAAATTCAGCTGGAGAAAGTTTTAATGTATGCAAGGAACCAGTTAAAGAAAATACATTATTAGAGAAGTTTCCTATTATACACTCTTGAAACAGATTTAATTAAAGTAACTATATAAATGGAAGGCACAAGAAAGTACCTTGAATTGATACTAAAAAAAGAAGTACTGTCAATATCCACGAACAAAACAAGGTCAGGCAAGGCAAACCAACAGAACTGGCACACAGTGGAAAGTGATAAAATGAAGCCAAGTAGTTAAAAAAATAACATCTGAATGCAGTCACGCTATGTAAGAACATTTCTTGTACACCTTCAGGCACTGTCATGCTCTTTCTTTTTCCTTAGTGTTTTATACAACATTAAGTCAATCAGCCAGACAAAAGACAGTGAACATATTCTGGTGTAGAGGGATTCCTTATGGAACAAGGGCATATGATACCCCTGGAAAGATTGGACAACCCAGGGTTGCTGAGGAAAGGCCCCTGAACAGGCCCCTGGCTGCAGGCAGGCCTGGAAAGCACCTGGCTGAAGGCAGCCCTGAGAGTCCTTGGCAAGGTATACACTGGCCAGCTCCCCCACTGATTAGAGGCTGTCTAGAGGGACTGGGGGTGAATCTTTGCAAAAGTAGATATAAGTTGGCATAGCTGAACAATAAAGGGAGAATGATGCTTACTTGTATTGGTGTACGTGTCATTTATCTGGCCAGCTCTCCAGACTCGGTCCCTATCATTCTGGGATTTTTTTTTTTTTTTTAAACTGGGCTTTTTATAAATGTTATTGTTTATTATTATAATATATATTATATATTAAAATATGATATGTTATTATAACATATAAATATGTTATTTTAAACAGCATTTAGTGTCTGAAGTCAAGAAAACAATGCAGGTTAATATTCAGTTGTAACAGGTTCCCATTCCACACCTGTTCAGTACGTGGTCAAAATGTGGACATTGTATTCCTGCTGAAAAAAGCAAAAAAGAAAAGAAAATGGTCAAAAGAGTATTACTGACTCAGAGAAAATAAGTCAACCTTTCAACTAAAATCACTAAGTTGCAAGAGAATTTCTTTTTAATCAGAATTTGGAAAAGAAGTTATTAAAGACGGAATGTTAAACAAAAAAATGTCATCAGCTGTTGTCTGAAGGAATGTGGCCGAGTCTACGGAAGGCTGCAAGAAAGTACCCATGTAAGGAAAATTTCAGCTTCTCTTTCTCTACAGAAGACCTGACTGATGATACCACTGCTTTTTACTCTGCTTTTCCTATCTGACGCTGTAGCCTTTTCTTCCTAATCAACATATTGTGCCAATCTACATTTGTAGTGTGTGTTCAATAATGAAAACACAGTGATTAAAAAAGATTGTTTTCAGTTGTGTTTTTGTTGTGCTTTTGTTGTGCTAGGCTTTTTTTGGTTGATCAAAAAACCATCAGGGCAATGACCTATGAGCTCTGAAACAGATGGTTCTTTGAAGACATAACCAGCTCTCTGACACAATGAACAAAATGCTGGCAATGAAGGAATAATAAAAAAATTAAATCCACAAATTATCTAAAATGCTTCACAAAGATCACAGAAACAGGAACAAATGGGAAATCATCACGACAAAAAGCTGGTATGATCATTGCTATAATTAAGAATCTATGACATCAGTATTATTTAAAAGCAAACAGAGCTGCTGGGAAAAAAGGTGACAGATTCAAAACGCATGCAAAAATATATGCAGTCATTCCAATGAATATCTGGAATTTCTCCCATACAGGAAGCAATCTGTTCCATACACGCAAATAGCCTATTCTTAACACTATTGAGGTAGAATGACTTATTATTTAGTCAGAAAGACTTAAATAGTTATACAGAGTTAAAAGCATTTCTGACTAGAAGTGCCACAAGCAGGAACCTTCTCAACTGCTTGCAGCAGCAAGCCTCTGTGGTCAAGGGATCAATACTTCAGTCCTTCAATGTGTGAGGAAGGTACTGACAGAGACTTAAGGTCTTTGCCTGTTTCATTTACCACAAACACAAAAAAAAAAAAAATGGCATCAATCTTTACTTTCTTCAACTACATTAACCATGTTACTTTGAGTCTATGATTTACTGAAGTCCCACTATGATGCATCACTCAGTTCCCACCACACAATGTCACCCTTCCATGAACCCTTAGGACCTGGGAACTGAATCTCATCTTCCAGGTGGTAACTCATTTCGACTGATTGCAAGAAACATGGGACAAAAGAATCTCTGGCCTCTTAGAGCTGAAAGTACCTAAAACTGCATCACATCCTGAACTACAGTCAGTGTAACAATGTTAGTTGCCTTTTCATAAATGCAAACTCCTCATCCATTTCTCCAATTTAGACATTTTCTCAATCCCTTTGCCCAGTCAAGCACTGCTCATTCATCCACCTTCTCATTCAGTCACTGCTGGCCCAATTCATGAGAAAGCTAAAACAAAGAGGATGCGAAAGGAAAGAGGTGACTAAGAGGGCCCCTGTCAAAGCCCATCACATTCCTGTCTTTCTCAGGAAGAACAAGAAGTTGCAGAAGCCAGCACTAAACCCCTGTGTTTTCATTCCTTTTGCATAATTACACATTCGGCTCCTGGGTTCTCTGCCATATCCAAGTGACACACAAGTAGAAGCAGCTGCCTACTGCTTTGCTGGCCCATCCCTGCCTCCCCTTACTTCTACTGACATACTGAACAGCAGGAGACATTCTGATGTCTGTTTTTTTAAGTTCCTGCATGGTGACAACAGCAATGGTACCTCTGAAGCTGAACTCATGTAGCCTACACTGCTATGTAGCCAATGTCCCACTGCCCCTTAGCACTTGAGACTTTTCTCAATTGTTTCTGACCAAAAGGGGTTTTTCAATGGAGATACTGTTCCACAGGAATAACAGTGGAGTGCATCTCATCATCTCCCTGACTACTCTCTCTCTCCTTTCCCACCTTCCCCTTCTGACATTTTGAAAGAGTGGAAGAGAGCTGAGAGGGCATGCAACATTTGGTTTTTGGGGTTTTTTGCCAATACACCTCTCACCACTCCTAAAAAACCCACTTCACTATCTCACTGTAAGCTTCCTCTCAAATTTCCTCTATGTGAGAAAGCTCAGTTGTCTCCATGACAGCACAAATTATTTCTTGATAATGACTATGGTTTTTTGCATTCTGACTAAGAATCAGCACTTCCGTGAAATACCTAAATGTGCATCTGTTACAGGAATAGGAAACTGATATAATAAAGTATTTGGCCATAGAACTGGGCTGGGAAGAAAGCACTGAATTAGAGATTAAAAGAGTGAGCACATGACCAAGGCAGCGTCAAAACACTTATGATTTAAGTAACAGGTGCAAGCCAAAAGGCAGCTTTTATGTATGAAGCATTTTTCAGATGAAAGGTAGAGAAAAGAGACCTCAGAGATAAGTTTCCAGCGTCTATGATGACAATTTCTCATTGTACAATTCTACTTGAAAAGGATCAGTAAAGTCAGTATTTCCTTCTCGTCTTTAGACAAGTCATGACCTTGCTACCTCAGTCCAGGGTCAAGTCTTGCAATTAAAATCTCAGGACAAACCTCAATCTTTGCTCATAAGCATGAAAAAGTAACATTATGAGATGAGATAAAAGGGATCAAAACACCTAAGCCAAGACAGTAGTTCTGATAAAAAGGCTTCAGAGACAGCTGATGGACCTAGAGATAAACATTTTGTTCTACTGTGACAGTCAGATCACAGCACAAATTTTGTGCTGACAAAGCTTCTTATCTTCCCATTTTTTTCACCAAATTCTGTTATAGATACAAGTTAGATGGGTTCTAATAACCCTATACTAATATTGTGGGAACATTAAAACAGTAATTAAAGAGGGAAAAAACCTGAAATTTACCTCATTAAACATAGTGAATAAATATCTCAGAAAAATTGTCACAAATCAAACTAAAGAAGATACACACAAAACCCCGTGAAGAACACTTTCTCTATCACCTTTTCATTTCAGATAAAGTTAGTGAAGATCTCCAGATCTTTTAATAAGGCAATTATCTACAAAATCTCATTTCTCTTTTGTGCATCACAGTAAAGATACGAAAGAAACCATGCGTAAAAGTTTATGCTAGAAATATCCTAGTAGGTTTCACTGGGCAAAAAGAAACTCCAGATCTGGTAAGATATGTTACACACATAAAAGTACGTTCTTTCAAAACCACGCTTTCAGCCAGATGGAGATTACGACAGATTATAATTTATATTATTACGCTGCTTAGAGACCACATGCATTGGGCCAGAATACTTTCTCTGTGGAACATCTTAGTCTGCATGCAAAAGCCTGGTACTAAGCACAAGCCTGTGGAACAATGAATTTTAGGATGAGCACAAATAAATAAATACAACCACCACAATATCTGGTGGAGGGACAACACAATGGCACAGGCAATCCAGGAGGTTCCTGGAATGCACTCATGACAACGTCCTTCTCCAAGTGATGCCAGAACCAACTAGGAGAGATGCTATGCTGGAACTTGTTCTCACCAACAAGGGCGGGCTGGGGGGGAGTGTGAAGCTCAAGAGCAGACTGAGCTGCAGTGGCCATGAAAATCCTTAGTGCAGCAAGGACGGTACACAGCAAGTTCCCTGTAGCGGTGCAGGTGGCTGCAGCTACTCTTTGTCCTGAGGAGAACTCAGACAACCAGCTGTGGTGGTCAGTCACGGTGAGAACCCATGATTCCCTTGTTTTGCCTTTCGCATGTTTTCCCCTGATTGGGTAATACTTTGTTGTCTTGCTTTATGTATGAAGTTATGTATATTCATTTCCCTTCTTTAATATGCATTAGTTTTAGAAAGTTCCTTGTTCCTCAACGCCCCATTGAATCCTTCCCTGAGTCCCTCCTATGTGTTGTTCCCATTGGTTCCTTTCCTGTCAATCCCACCTGCTTGTCTCTATCCCATTGGCTGAGATCCCTTCCCCACCTATTCTGTACCCAGTATAAGATCCCTGGGCCCTCCCACCAATTGGTCTCTTCTTCTTTGTCTTTTCACCGGGATACACCTGTGTGGAACACGTACGGAGAGCCCCCTCTCTTTCTTCTTTGCCTTTGCCTGCGTGCCTGCTTAACAGTGACAGAAGGATACAGCCCCTTCAGGGTGAGGAGCTCTACCCCTTTTCATTGTGTGATGGGCACTGAGTGCCGCCTTCCAGAGGCGTTTCAGCGTTGACCTCCGGGCTTCTTTGTGTTGGCACGCAAGGGGTAAAACCCCCTTCTGCCAGCTCCCAGTGGCTGAAAACCCCTCCAGTTCACTACTCTGGACTTCAGGAGAGCAGACTCTGGCATCTTCAGGGATTTGCCTGGTAGAGTACCATGGGATAAGCAAAGAGGGACCCAAGAATGCTGGCTGATATTGAAGGATTGCCTCCTCCAAGGTCAGGAGTAAGGTATACCAAGAAACAAGATGTCGGGAAAAACACTAGGAGGCCTGCATGGATGCACAAGGAGCTCCTGGAAAAGACTCCAAACACCAAAAAGAAAGCCTACAGAGGGTGGAAGAAAGGACAGGTACCCTGTGAGGCAGACGGAGGAACTGTCTGAGCATCCAGGCATTGGTTAGGAAAGCTCAAGCACTGCTAGAACTAAATCTTACCAGGAACCCCAAGGGCTACAAGAAAAGCTTCTGTAGGTGTATTGGTGATAAAAGCAAGCTTCACTAAGGGCATATCATGCCTGACAAATCTGGTGGCCTTCTATGACAGGGTTGCAGAATTGGTGGATGAAGACAGAGTAACTGGCGTCATATTCCTGGATTGGTGCGAAGCATTTGACACTGTTCGACATGAAATACAAACTGGAGAGATGGATATGACAGATGGACCACTTGGTGGATAAAGAATTGGCTGGCTTGGCTGCGTGCAGGGAGTTGCATTAAGGGCTCAGTGTTCAAATGGAGAGCTGACAAGTGGCATTCTTCAGGGGTAGGTATTGGGACTGGCACTGTTTAACATCTATGTCAAAGACAGGGACAGTGGGACTGACTGAGCCCAGAGAAGACCACAAAGATACTCAGAGGGCTGGAGCCACCTCTCCTATGAAGACAGTCTGAGAGAGTTGGGACTGTTCAGTAAAGAGAGGAGAAGGCTCTGGGAAGACCTCAGAGCAGCCCTCAAGCACCTGAAGGAGTCCTGCATGAGGGCTTTCCAAAGGGCATGTAGTGGTAGGACAAGGGGGATGGCTTTAAATGAAAGAGGGAGGTTTATATATATTATAAAGTATTATGTAGATTAGATTACAGGTATATGTAGATTATATATATGTGCCCTAGATTATAGGTATATATAGATTAGATAAATGGAAGAAATGCAGAAACCCCCCCATGGCAAGGAGGATGGAACCAGATGGTCTTTAAGGTCACTTCCAACCCAAACCACTCTAGGACTCTATGAAATACACAGTATCTTAGTCTCTGTTGAATAAGAACACAGGGACTTTGGGGTTCCATCAAAACTCACATATCCACAGAGCTAACTCCCCTAACTGAATAAAAATCCCCCTTTTTTTTATACTGGCAATCATAAAAAGAAGAGGTCGGCACAGCAAGGTAGGCTTACAAATTTATCTTTAAATACTGCAAAATGAAAAATATAACATTTACTAAGACTTTCTTCTTGATACTGTATTGAACTCATATCCTATATGCTTCACATGAGGACTAAAATTCTTAAAACATATCTACTTACCTTTGTGACAGCTTCAGAAGAAAAAGTAATTTCATCCATGAAAGTAACAACATCATCTGGATCAAGTCTATCAAAGTATTTCGAACACATATCATATGCATGTAGCCACTCATCCATGGTTTCTGGTATTTTTTTAATGAGATGGTGATCACCATTCCAAAAAAGTTTTTGCAACCACACAGCGTAAATAGAACTTGGTGACAGCATGCCACCATCTTTTTTAGGAATTCTGGGAGCCAGTTTGGAAATAGATAAGATATTTTGACTTGTAAGGATGGGCTCCAGTGTTTCCAGAGGGTTTTCATTTTCATCTGTTAGTTTTTTGTAATTAAGACCTAGTGACAGAGGGAGAAAGAGGTAAAAGTTACTCATAATTAAAACTACTCACACTCCACAATTACACATTAAACAATGAATACACCAGTATCAGCAAAACTAAAAAGACTCTAGCCCATCACCTTTTACAAACATATATACTGACAGACTGGGATTTTATGATGTCCTGGTGCATGTGAAATCTGTCAATCCATGGCAAATATTTTAACATTATATATCAATCCAATAAGGGGGAATGGGTTTACACTGAAAGAAGGTAGATTTAGATTAGATATATGGAAGACATCCTTCACTGTGAGGGTGGTGAGTCACTGGAACAGGCTGCCCAGAGAAGCTGTGGATGCTCCATCCCTGGAATTGTTAATTGTTCAAGGCCAGATTGGATGGGGCTCTGAGCAACCTGGTCTAGTGGAAAGTGTCCCTGTCCATGGCAGGAGATTTGGAACTGGATGATCTCTAAAGTCCGTTCCAACCCCAATTGTTCTGTGATTCTATGACAAAACCTAAAAAAAGCAGATTCTCAAAGAAGCAAGAACATACATATAGTATATAGAATCAGGCTAGAACTTAAATATAAACCCTAGAAAATCTCATGCAAGTCAAGGCATAAATCTTCACTAATTTAAAATATATATTCTGATCATGGAACAGCTGGTACTTACCACTTAGCAAAAATTGCAAGGCACTAACTACAAATAAACTAAATAAGGTCAGCTAGACATAGGACATGTAGATCCATTTACATCAATATTCATATAATCAAGAGTCATGTTACTACTCTGGTTCCTAGAGGAAGAACATCCTTGCAAATTAATCTAGCAAAACCAAAAGTATTTCTATCAATGATACTATTTTATTTTCTTTGCATATAATTCCTAAGATAACTGACTTCTATTGCCATGTTCTTATTCATATACTTCAAGCCTACAACCTCTACAAACACTTAGACGTTGTTCCTTGACTCCTATCTCTAAACTATGCTGAACACTGAGAATTTTGATTGGGGGTGTAATACAAAGAATTAATTTTTTACCACACGAACTGACTAATTAATGTCTGACATATAGTCCCAGGACATTTTCTTTACTAGCTTTGAAGGTAAATAATAACTTCTTGGCTGAATTTTCTTTGGCAAGCATCACAGAACTTGAGTGTTGAATAACATCAGTAAGAACTGAAGGTTATCCCTCCTCTCCAAAAAAATTATTGACTTTTTTCTTATTGCAATACATGAATTCATATGTACTATCTCTTTAAAGTCTGTGGCACAGTTAGTGTACAATACACATGAGGTTCCAATATTGAACAATTAATTCATCCCCATAGGAGGTAATGCCATACAGTGGGTATTTTGCATTCTGAAACTGGATTTGGAGTTGTACAACTAAAATTCAAGATAGTACCCAACTAACAAGCAAATTGAAAGTAGTATTCAAAATTTCAGAGTCCTTAGCAGCAGTGTATTTTACAGTAATTGTCTGAAAATGTAGGACTACAAACAATGCTGTAATTCTGGAAAGGCAAAAGGTGACATCAAGGGTAAAACACAACATAAAATTATCCTCTTTAAGACAAACAAACACACAAAACGCATAACGTCCCTAATATATTCTTTAATTCAGACTCTTGAAAGGTAAATTGTCTTAAGTCCTTGGAGAATATTCATGTTAAACTTGTAGTGTTAAAAATCATACTCTAGGAACTTGATACTTCTCATTTAAACTTGCATCACTAAGAGAAACCTGTTCTTAACTAGTTTGTTCTTGCTGTGATCAAATATATTTTCAGTAAAACAAAGAGAAGGAACTTACACCTATATTAACTGTATTCATCTCCTATGCTCACAGAAAAAAACAATTACCTGGAAAACATAAACTATCTAAGGATAATCATGTCAATACTTAACATAACAGAACAATAAATACAGCAATGAAGAAAATGAACAGGTACTTTCCTACCTGGTGCAACAGCTTTGAATTTTTTCAGGAGTCGGATGTGAGTTTCAGGTTTAAGAGTATGATTTACCACTTCTGAGCAACCACAGTTTTCCAGGAGTGTAAAATAGTAAAGCAACCGCTGGTGATCCTGGCCTTCAATACTTGGGTAAACATATTTAACCATGTGTTCATGGAAGGTTTCAGGACTGGTTTTCAAAGTCTCAAACAGACCAAGACTTTGTGCTCTTTCTTCTATTTCCAGTGTCGATAACCTGTGTTTAGAAATAACTTTTACTTAAAGGCCTGGATGTGCCATGAAAGACTCTTACAGGTGCACACCTTTCCTCTCTTTAAGGTCCCGCTCACAAATATTTAGATAATTGTATGCTCTATAAACAAAAGCTAAGCAACTCTTATTTCCCGATCCTGTTATCTGTTGACTTGGATTGACATGCAGATTAAGGGTTATGAATACTGAAGTGGAATTCAAAGCAGGATTTCACATCTGTGAGTATAGCTATATGTAAAAGGAAACATACATCCAAGGTATGTGTAAAGGAAGGCTTTATTAAGCAAACCAACCAACCACTTGTGGCTGAATGATGCTCAAAGATCCTATTGCCCAGTTAGAAGTTTTCCCAATCCATTACATTCTATTTTCTGTAGTTGATGAGTACCTGTGCATACCTTGAGAGATATTATCACTGAAAATTGGCTCTTGGCCAGCAATTAATCTATTTGACACTATTATTCATGCTTAGGACACTTTGACACTTTCCCACATTGCTTCTCAAATTGTCATCCACGAAAGCTTATGAAAATATCAGCAAGCTTTGGGTTGATCTCAGTCAGTCCCACTGCTTCAGGAAATTCTTTCCTGAATCTTTTGAAAAGAATACATTAGCTCTTTCACAGTATGAGTTCAGACACCTCCAGCCGACTACATAAAAGATAATCACTCCTTTTTCCCTCAGCTGGGAGAAAAATGAGTGCATATCATCTTAAGTTTATATCTTTCTCAACTTAAAGATTTACCTAAATCTGACGAAAGAAGTAACCTACAGATGGTTCCTACCTCATGTCTCCCCAGAGTCCAATCATATGGCACGTTAGATAGTACATTTCATTTGGAAATCTGATGTCTTCTAATACCATTTGATTTTTCCTCTACCTTTAAAACTGATGAAATTAGAATTTCATCATTTTTCCCCCCAAGTATACATGCTATAAGTTAGTGTTTCTCTTTAATATCCAAGTAAAATGCCTCTGTTTCATTCCTAAAGATGATCCTGTTACAGCAAATACCACAAACACAACCTTCTCAGTTTAAAAATTAACCGATTTCCTAGGGAGAATAAGATATTTTTGAGTTATTTTTATATCTACAACCTTCCCCAAGATTGTTACCCTTGCAAGCACTATTTTAATTCTATACATCCTTCTTATGTGTTCATTTTTCTACAATATGAATGAAAACAAGTATGGTATTAATGGAAATAAAGCACCATTCACTCTTCCTATCAGGCAAAACAGAGACTTGGATCTGATGTATTTCAAGAGTGTGATCTGACTATTTTTTTTTGTGTTCATACCCAAAGTTTAAACTAAAGGCTAGTTGAGCATTAAATTATATGAACAGGATTGGCAGATGTTTGCTGTGTTTTTAGGGCAGGGCTGACTGTGGATAGGAAGAGTTTATGGTGTTGTTCAGAGAGATTCTGGAGGTTCTGTGATAGGCAAACAATTTCATGTTGCTGAAATCATAAATTGCATTTTATACAGTTTTGATAATCAAATGTGATCAGATTCTTCAAAAGAGATAATAACATTTCTTTTTAATTTTTAAAAAATGTCATTCTGAATGATTTTTCAGACTCATATTCCACAAAAAACCATGTAATATTTCTTTGTCATCAAGTAATCAAAGAAATAGTTAAAACAAACCATGTTAATACGAACTATGAAGCTCTTCTAAGCTTCTCCTTATGTAAAGTGGCTTATAGAAATACTGCGAATTTGGTTAAAGAGATTAAGTCTTAGAATAAACTTTTCAGTTCAGAATGAATGCATAATGAAACATGTATTATTAATGCCATAATCCCAAGATTAAAATATACTGTAATGGTCATATGCTGTCAATCAATTTTAAAATGAGATTATGATACAACAAAAGCATGCTCACCAGCATATTATGCTATTATACATCAATTTTCAAGGCATTTTTGAATTTCACTAGGGAAAATATGGTTACTCTGTACTTCAGTGATTTCACCATTCTATGAATACTAACTCACGGAGGACAAGAACAAAGAAAATGACAGAAAACTGCTGCAAAACACTTTAGGTAATATTCTATTCCCAGAGAAGGCAGCTGGCTCTTTCACATTCACCCCGTTGTTGCCATGTTTATATCCTGTCTGTTTTGTTTTAAGCAGTAAATAATTTAGCAGCATCAAAATTTAGAGGAGACTTCTAGATGACTTCTCTATTTTCTGGAGGAGGCAAAGAAAATCTCAGAACATTATTTCATCTTCTCCAGATAATTCACCAGGTTTTGTTTTTTATTCCTCATGTTTTATAAAATGTTTTAATCCTTTTAAATTAATAGTTAATGTTAAGAGAGGTACAAACACTGCTGCAAGCCAAAGGTGTTTTAAGAATTTAACACTCGAAACAAACCAAATTAATTTGATCATGTCTGACAGAACAGTAGAGAAGAACAGCTGCATTACACAGGGAGTTCTATATCACTGTCATCTGCATGTGCTATTCAGGCAAGTAGCTTGGTCTTCTATCAAATGGGTTTATTCATCTTTCAGTAGGCAAAAAGTGCCTGAGTGACAAGATGTCAGAGGTTAAAATAAATATATTAATTAACAAATAAAGGCCCTGGAGCCACCCTCCCCTTATGCCAGACCAGTGCCAGGTCTGGTCTGCCATAATCTTGTAGGCTAGAACAGTTTCAGTACAACATTCTTAAAAGAAAAAGCGTGCTTCTATCAAAAAATGAAGCTGAAATGAACAGATGCACAATGTGAATAGGAAGCTCCAATATATTTATTTCGTCTACTATTCTGTAGAATAGAGGTCAATAAATATCAAAACTCTTAAAAAATAGAGAAACTATCATGTTTCAGAACGTATTACAAGGACTGTAGCAGTAACTACAAGATAAGTTGCTACTGGAAGAGAGAACTAAATATTGAAAGTTGTGGAAACCTGCATACTGAAACAAAAGTCCTTGAGTACTATGAAGAACAATAAGACACATATGGACTTTTAACCTTGCCTGCAACACCAGTTTTCACAGCTGGTTACAGAAGCATTACGTGGAAAAGACAAAAATTCCCATACTATCCCAACACAAGACAAATGAACACACAACCCAAACTCCACCTCCAATATAATTCATTTCTGTCACAAGTTAGCATTTATTTCTGTGTAACAGAATTGTATGTGCATTTGCAGAGGAGACAACTTACCCACTGTCAGTGAATAAAAATTCCAGATGGGTCATGTAAACTTCCCAAAGTGGAACACTGTATCGCTGAGCCAAAGAAATAGCAATTTTATAGACATTTTCTTCAAGTGTTCTGGTAGAGGAGAGACATGAAAGAAAAGTTATGTTAAGCCCTATGAGACATGACATGAAAATAAATCCTTACATTAGAAAACTCAAGATTTCTTCTTTTTAATTTTTTTTTCATAAAACAAGAACATAGAAAAAACTTTAAATAAACATACATTAAGTGTGTCTTCCTGCATTTACTTATACTTGGTGCTCCATTTGAGAAAAAAAAAAAATAGAAGAAAAAAACAAATGACAGAGATATTCCAAAGACAGGAACCTACTCCACCAAACACTCTGGTTCTCAGTGGCAGCTTCTATTCAACCCTGTGCTAAGGCAAAAATTTCAGTTTTCATTTCATTTCAATTACAAAGTGATGAGGGATGTAACTTGTCACAGTTAGGATTTATCTGATTTTGTTGCAATACGTACAGTGTTTTAGCACAACTGGTATATAAATCCTCAAAGCTCTTCCTAGAAGTTCACAGACAGAAACACTCTTAGTATTTGTAGACTAAAAGGTGTGAAGGTGTCCAGCTCACTCTGTCCTAAAATATTAAAAAAATGCTTTTCTGTTATTGCATAATCCCTTTGACAAAACAATAGATGGAGAACATGGTAAAATATGAAAGCCTAAAGTTAACTTCATACTGATTTTTACTAAGCCAGTATAGTATGGTTCAAATAGAGACGAATGGTTCTTGTTTTCAGGCTGGCATAGAAGCAATACTGTTAAGGCTACTGCTGGGATTTTGGGGTTTTGGTTTCAGTTTGGTTGGGTTGGGTTTTTTCTCTTCAGGATAATTCCAAGAAAAACACTATCTGTGTGTAATTACTTCCTAATAGGCCTGTCATGAACAACTTCTTTAAAATGTATTTAATGTGAATACACGAGGTGGCTCTACTTGAGCAGGGACGTTGGGCAAGATGACCCCCAGAAGCCCCTTCAAAGCTCAACCATTCTGCGATTCAGTGAAAGAGGAAGATGGTATGAATGGTTTAGCTGCAAAATAATCCAGTCAATCATACAAATCTGGAGTGGCTCTTGGAGCTAATGGTATGCATTCCTCCTGGAATTTTATAAGCTATACCACAGTCCTCCCTTCCTGTCTAAAAGTGGCATGCAGTGGCAGCCTAAGGCAATGGTGGTTTAAGGAAATGATACCATATAAATGAAGAACAATAATTAGCAATTTATTCATTGCCAAGATAACAACAAAAACAAGCAGCTGTTGCACAATGAAAAGCTGAAAAAAATTGTCCATTACCTCGCAAACGATCTTCTAACATTTTTATTTACACACCCCTTTTCATGCCCAGCCCTGACTGTCTGTCACTCTTCGCCTGAGGACTGCCAAAGGAGTCCTCACTGAAAGCTCCAGCATAGGCACACTTTGTATGTATTTTGTTGGTGTTTCACCAAGACTGGTGCAAAACCTATACCCTAATATTAGCAGAGAGTAAATGAAGGGTTATGGATTCAATTAGAAGTTACAGATCCATTTATTTGAGCAACATTTCATTTAAGTAGAGCAGATACATAGAAAAAGCTCCAACTGTAGCAGCATTACAGTGTAAAACTGTAAAGCAAGTAAATTATCTTTCTAAAGGTCAGCACTACTTTCAATTTACTCTTCTAATTTAAAGCTTAAAGCTATTCCATTCTAAAATAGAGAAAACAAACCTAATAGACATTACTTACTCTGCCAATCCTAGTATTGTTTCTCTCTTGTACTGTGCATCTGCTGTAAATCTCTGCACGTCCACTCCTTTGCCAAGCCCTTGCAGAGTCTTAGCTTGAGTTAAGTCCATTAGTCGTTCATTGTAGTAATGCAGCTGATTTATCCAACTGGAGACTTCTTCAGGCCAGTCTGCATGGGCATACTGAGTAACATGCCTTGTGACCATCTGAATCACCTTCTTTGGATCAGCCTGCAAAAATAATTGACAACAAACTAAAAAAAACCCCATAAATTCTGAACAAAATTTATCAATATATAATTGACCCCTGTGTTCAGAACTAGGAGATTTGTTTCCATTTCTGAGAAATTTTAAGTAAACAGAATTTAACATTTTCTGTAAGACCTATTTACTGTAATATTATCATTTATCCTTTCGGAATGTTTTAGTCTATTCCATATGATACAAGTATTTAAAAAAAACAAACACACCTCACCAAATTAATAGTAACAAGTGTTTCACTATGACTGAATTTGTTTTTAAATTCCTTGTTTTTATTTACACTAAACTAGGCAACTGATTGGTCAAACACTGAAATCAAAGAAAAGTTACTGAATTTCTGATATAATTCTATTATACAGAATTGAAAAGAGGAATAGCTTTTACATGTTGAGCACTGATACTTTCAAAGAAGTATTGCAGGATCCACAAATTACACAAGGCATTGCCTAGTCCCTGAATCTTCAAAGAATTAAATATTGATCATCTATGGACTACAGGAACCTTAGTTTTGAAAATACCTTAATCACAAATAAAACTTATTTCTCTGTGTTAGAAATTACAAAGCAAGTGCATCTCTTATAAACCATTAACTTCTGTAGTCAAAAACCCTCATAGCAAAGCAACAATTGAGATCACAAAGCATGAAAAATGAATGCATGTACTGTGGAGTGTTCCAAATTATCTCAAGATCTGGACAGTGGCTATGTCTAGGCACCTCCACTTGACCAGAGCTGTGTGTAATATGTAAACACTTGGCTTACTCAATACCTTGATTTCTCTCTTCCATGAAAAATGAGGCCACCAGCAGCTCAATGCCAAAAGGAAGCACTGTGACTTCTGTGTGGCATCCACTGAGGAAGGAGGACCTCCAGAAGAGCCACCAAAAATACGTGGGGATGCCAGTGTAGTTGAAATATTTTGTAAAAGAAACAGCTGATTTAACTGCTGTGATCTCAAAAATGTTGAGTGTACCAGAGCAGTACACTATGGTTTTTTACTACAGAATTATTCTGCTACATTAGAAGAAAAACTGTGAACATTAACTAGAGTGCACAGCTGGGTAAAACATGCACCTAAGTTTAAACCTTAAGGCATGCTTTTTTTTTTCCATGACTTGTTGGTCATTCTAAATTGATTTTTTTTTTCAAGTCTTAATTGACAGGCTGCTCACCAAGTCACATTAAATGCTAAAGGGCATCCTTTTTCCTCTCCCCATGATACACTTCCAAAGCCCTCCAAACATTGCCAACTCATTGGTTTTATAAACAAAATCAGTACTTCTTTCAAGGCTGCTTAGGAGATTGGGAACAGAATAATAAAACCTCATAAAAAGAGACAGGCAAGCAGAGCAGTGCCTCTACAACACAATTATATCAGCTGGAAAGCCATCCACTGCTTATTATGTACCCTGGTATCTCATTTTATGTGATACACTAGAAAACAGAGCATGGAGACAGCGAAAGTCAGACCAAGACAAGGAAACATGTTTAACATAAATGCCTAAAACCTCCAGTCCACTGAGAAAGGCAGGTTCCTCTGACAACCTATGAGAATAAATTTGCTCTCTATTGTTAGGTTTCCACTCTCTCACATTAAGTCCCCATTTGTTATATCTCCATGAAATCACTTGTGTGTAATCTTCCATGCTGCCTGTTTGTAGTCCAAAGGAACACCTTATTTGGAAATAATGTCTTGGGGTCTATTGATCTTACTAATGACAGACTTAGAATAAAAGAACCATACCCTGTGTGAATACCCATGTATATATAGCCACACGTATATAATGCAAAATAAAGGTGCAGACACTTCAGTCTAGAAGATAAAAGTTATACATTTAGATTAAGAAAACACAACTGAAGTTTTTTTACTGCAAGCTATTGCCAAAGATTGTCTTATTTTCTTTGCCACCAGAAATCTTTCAATCAAGCGTTATCCTTTATCTCTTAAAAAACCTATGGCCCAAACTATCACAGCATATGAATCCAAAATTAGTTTAGAGAAATCCCAGAGTCTTCTGTTTGGTATCAAGCTGCAGAGAGCTTTTATGTCATAATTTTAAGTATTCATTTCCTTAATATCTTCACATGTTTAATAATACATATCTTTTAGAAGACATGCAGAACGATTTCTACCTCCATTAGATATCTAATTCAATTAGGCATGATTCTTGTTATAACAAACAGTAACAGAGACAAATCACTACAGCTGTATCGCCAGTTTTCAAAAAACGTTTTAACAGTTTTTAATTGAAAAGACCATAACAACTAGCTAGTCATAGTACCTGGCCACGAAGAAAATCAGCAAAATCAGTCAAGTCTGAATCTTACTGCAGCATTCACAGTTTGTAAATTCTAGGACTTTTTTCAAATTGTAATAGACAGCAATTTGTGTAAATACAAATTAATTTTGACAAGACCAGTAAGATGCCATATTCAACTTGTTCCCTTTCTAATGTTACCTGTCAAAAACCACACCAATAACCCCCAAACAGCTCCAACACGTTTCTCTCTGATGGTTTTTCAGAGTCCTTCAGACAGTTAGAAACTGTGCTTAGGTGTTCGACTCCCTGATTTGCCAGATAAATCTCCTCCAGTACTCCTAGACAGACATTTGAACAAAGCTTTCTCTCCTGTGACCGTTGAGAAAGGGCATTTTACATACATACACAGTAAACATAGGGTAACTTTCCACAGAAGCCACAAGAGCTGACCCAAACGTATTACACCCTTAACTCAGAAGCCTCCACAGCTTTGCCAAGGGAAATCCCTCAGGAACACCTCCCAATGCATTTTACTCATCTAGTGGGCTAACATTATATTTGTGTTGACAGAGGCCTTATTTAGGAATTAAGAAAAAAAAAATTAAAAATGGAGAGAAAGGAAAAAGCACACATCACTTTAGCAGAAAGCTAATTTAATTTCATGCTATTAGGTGTGATTTACCCAGCACAGATCAGGTATCTATCCCTATTGCCCCACTGGTCATTACCAATAAGCCTCAGCTGGGATTCAGCGTCCACCTAAGTACATCTTTTAGAGCAGCTATTTCTCTTTGACCACCCTCTGGAAGTGACACCTGTGAAGCCCCTCAATCTGTGTGCCACTGTGACAGAATAAAAGCAACACTGGTTTTAAAAGGAGATAGGAGGTTTTGATCTTAGAATGTCTTCACTCTTATGCCTGAATTAATCTTCAATTTATGGGGGTTTTCTTCCCGGCAAGTTGGTATGTCTTTTTTCCTCTTCCAATCTATTTAAGACTTAATTCACTCATACATGTCAGAAACAAATAACCAAAAAAAGTATGAGCTATTATGCTGTTCTTCTCCAGCTCAGGAAGTGGCAATGATTTTACAACTATGGTAATACTAATAAAAAAAATAAAATAACAAAATAAAAAACGAAACACTCCACTGTGAACCCTTTAGCACTGAGATAATATTAGATCACTGTAAGGCTGTTTGGATTGCTTACTTCTTTTAAGACCAAGAATCCATCCAATTCTTAAAAAAAACTATATTATTCTTCTAATTTTTTTTTTAATGTAAATCATCTAGAGAGTGCAATACAGAAATGTTCAGAAAAACTGATCAGAAAAACTGCTTAGATCAGCAGAGGTCACTCCGCTCATAATCACCCCAAAGACAAAACTGACACTGTGGACCTTTCTGGATCGAGGTTACAAAGCATTTCCATCACCTTTGGAACTGTAATCCTTTGGCAATGGCCAAAAGCTGCAACTGCGGTCAGCCACAGAAATCCGAAGGGAAAGGCAGAGGACACGCTCCCTTGTGCCCAGATCCTTGCAACACCAGGTTTGTTTTACAACATTTTAAGAGATCCTAAGAAAGAAATCATGCTCCAGAGGGAGTTAGTTACATACACCACGCAAAGTCCTCATGGTTATCAAAACAAGGAGATGACAGCACATGAGCAAGGGAGACCAGGGAGCAGGGTGCAACATTCCTGCTGCAGACACAGTTGTACTTTGCCCATTTCCCTGCCTCTGCAGCTGCTGCCCATCACCAGTGTAGCTGGGATCCAAACCACACCTCTAGAATGCATGCGTATTTCAGGAAGAAGAGGAGAGCTCCCCCTAATCCTTGTAGCAACTGCCACAGTCCCTGCTGCAAGAGATTCAGTGTGCTACAAATTTGATGGAGGGGAAGGCAAGAAAAGAAGAATCAAGTGAAGCACATGAGACAATAATTTTCCTCACATACTGAAGCAGGAAAAAAGACTTACAGGAATGAAATAGTTCACTCAGGAAGAAAAATCCTGAACATGCCTGCTCACTCAAGAAATATACTCCATCTCTCCACAGGACAGCTTTTCATTAATTAAATTGATGACACTTGTCTTCAAGTTATATTTTTGTCATGCTGTGAGTCAAGAGTACATTAACTTAGATACAGCATCACATGAATTTGAGGTGGCCAACCTTCCATATCACAGCTGTCTCACATCTGATCCGCCCAAAGCAAAAGATAAAGCATATAGCTAAGATGGAAGACCAGAACATCTCAGAAATAAACCTTTACTATCACATCACTCAACTGCAAGGATACCTCAACATTATTGTCCTTTCGCTGCTGCAGCTGCATGTATTGTGTGACACCAGTTTTGTTCAGGATCAGCTTTCACAACCATTTTTTAAATGGGTATAGGAAGCAGCAGATCTCATCACTCACCAGTGAAACCATACCAGGTCAATATGTAAGAATACCTACCAGAATGCCTTTTATAAGCTACAAGATGCATCAGGATCAAGTTGAACAAACTTATTTAAAAAATGAAGTAGAGAATCCATTGCTCAGCTCATCTCTATTATTAAACCTATGTGTCTTAATCAGTCAGACATTTAAACAATATTCTCTTTCAGATTTAAAATCTTAAATCATCCATCAGAAGTTTTTGTAACATACTCTAAGGTCTCAGCTATATTTAAGTATAATGGTTTTAAAGCCTACCCATACTCTTAAAAAAAATGCTTCTGACCACAGTATGATACATGGTACTGCAAACAAGATATTTCCTACTGTACTAAAAAATTTCTATCTGGATCATGTAGATCCATGTGTGTAGATCCTGAAGTGCCAGGAATGCAGCTGTGGACTCAAATTTCCTAGCCTCCCTTCCTACCTTTACCACAGATTTCATGCAGATTTCTCCTTTTTTCCAAGAACTGAATGTCTTAAAGTTTCATTTCAGATGCATGACTGTGTAAGAATTATACAGTCATGCATTATTATATATATAATATATATTATGAATTATATAATCCTGGATTACAGCACTGCTGCAGAAATTAAAAAAAAAGCAAGAGGCTGCTGTTCAGTAATAAAACATAAAAGTGATTGGAAATGTTGTCCAGGCAGTTGTTTCTACAGTTACGTTAAGTGATTTGTGTTTGAAGAGTTGAACCAATTTGCTCTAGTGCTCTCTTCTCACAGAATCACAGAATGGTTTGGGTTGGAAGGGACCTCAGAGATCATCTTGTTCCAAGCCCCCCTGCCATGGGCAGGGACAACTTAAATTAGACCAGGTTTCTCAGGGCTCCATCCAACCTGGCTTTCAAGACTCCAGGGATAGGGTATCCATAGCTTCTCTAGGCAACCTGTTCCAGTACCTCACCACCCTCCCAGTGAAGAATTTCTTCCTTATATCTAATCTAAACCTACCCTCTTTCAGTGTAAAGCCATTCTCCCTCATCCAGTCACTTGTATATCCTGGACCTCTTGTAGCTCATTCAGGTACTGGAAGGTGCTATGAGGTCTCTCCAGATCTTTCTCTTCTCCAGGCTGAACCTCAATTCTCTCAGACTTTCCTTGTAAAAGAGGTGCTCGAGCCCTCTCAGCATCTTGGTGGCCTCTCCTGGACTTGCTCCAACAGGTCCACGTCCTTTTTTAGGTTGTGGGCCCCAGAGCTGGATGCAGCACTGCAGGTAGGGTCCCACCAAAGTGGAGGGGCAGAATCCCTTCCCTCACCTGCTGCCCACACTGCTTTTGATACAGCCCAGGACACAATTTGCTTTCTCAGCTGCAAGCACACATCTCTGGCTCATGTTGAGTTTCTCCTCAGAGAAACACTTTTTTGCTTTGATTTCTATCAGCTATTCCAACAAGAATGAGGAATAATTTGTCCCAAGAGTAAATGTTTTTATAGGTTTTTTTTCTACCTTGTGTTCTCTTACAGATTTTCTGATTGCTAAGTCAGGTTTAGGGAGAAAAATCTCATCATTTCACCTGACAGCTCTTTTAGTAAAAACAACCCATGATATATAAAAGGTTAAAGTGTCAACTGAAAGAACATCTCTAAAAATAGAAAATTACTACATGGTTTTGAGTGAAGTGCCTACTAAATTCATAGCATAATTCATTTCCTATCTGCAGTCAGCATTACTCTCAGTAAATAAATGCCCTACTTTAGGTAATTATCCTAACCTTCTGTCTATCTCCCTTTTCTCTAAAAAAAAAAAAAAAAATCATTGTACTTTCTCTTTGAATAAATGATGCTATTGCCTATTCTTTCAGAATGTGTCTTTAATCTTGACCTATATGGTAGCAGCTCTAGTCATATAAAGACGTTGGGACTGCTACTGTAAAACTCTACTGCAGTATTATGCAGTTTCAGTTTAAGTACAATACTGTTTCTTTTTAATTTGCACAGTTACTTGACTGGATACATGCAAATATTTCTAGATCTTACTAATTTAAAGGTTGAAAACTAGATATCCCATGAACTACAAAACATTTAACTTCCTCTTCCCTGATAGTTATTAAAATGCCAAAAGTCAGCTATTTTTCATCCTAATCCAAGAGCACGGCTAGCACTTCTGAGAAGCATCACAGGTTTCTCAGTGACCACCTTATGTTACTGGGATGTACATTTTCATGAATAGCTTCCTGAGCTAAATACAGAGGCCAATCTAGCATTCAGCCTCAATTCTCCAAGAAGAAAAAAAAAACACCCACCAACCCAAACCAACCAACCCTACCTAACCCAACCAACACAACCACCAAAGAACCAAACCACTAAAGAACAAAGAGATGGAGAAACCTACTCTCTCACTCAATGAAAGTTAAGCAGTCTGAAAAGTAACCTGTACTGCCAACTCAGATGAATAAAATTTTGCTAAAATGCTCTTTATTATTAGATGATTAGCAAATTTCAAGCAGGCTGCCTGCAAAACTCATGATGCTCATTGACTGGAAAAAACAGTTACAGAAGCATGGAGAAGGAATGTAAAAGAGGAGATAAAGCTGCTTGATTAGGGTAAGACTGCTTCATAAGCTGCTGGTCACCTTTGTACTGCTTCCCAGAGAGGAACAAAACCCTTCCCAAGAAGGAAAAGCATTAGCACTTATCCCAGCTATCTCCCTCACATCAAAAACCACAACCATGTCCCCAGAGAAAGATGGGCAAGCTAAACCTCAACCCTCTGCTGAAATGAAAGGCTAGTTTGAAGATCCTCTTTTCTAAAAGAAAATTTCTGAAGAGCTGTCTAAAGCTTGCTCTGCGTTCAGAAGTAGGATTCGACAGAAGAGCTCACATAACCCTTGAGAAACAGAAATAAGCAAGACTGTAAGCATCTCACTTCATAAGTACACTTTATCTTGAAGAAATGAAACAGGGGGTTGGGGGCAGCACCAAACAACTATTTAAAAATAGATCTTTTCCCAGTCACCTACATACTATTTGGTCCCAACTAAGAATGGCAATACTTTGTCATGTTGTGTGCTTAACAAAGAAAGACAAGGATCTGTGAAACACTGACTTATCTGTATCAAACACACCTCAACCAAAAGAATCTAGTTATCACAATCTGCCTGCAATGTCCCTAATTGCTGAATTAGTATTTCAGGGATCATACCAGAAGATGGTCAAACCCAACCACAATGGCTGCTAGTTCAGGAGAGCTTACTTGAGCTTTACGCCTTTGGACACACCAGGATTGAGTGAGTTCTCCATTTCTGTTAGCTTAGATATTCACTCATTTAGAAAATGTGTGATTATGTGTTGAGACATCACTGAATAACTAGCAAATCCATGAGGAGAAGTCACAAAATATGACAAGCCAGAAAGAAAATTAAAAATGATAAAAAAATGCCTGGAAAGTGTTTTATAAAGAATGGTAAAGCTGAGAGTAAAAAGTTCTGAAAATTGCTCAAAATCAGGACACCAGCTAGAAAAGTGGCACGATCCCACAGAGAAGAGGTGTAGAAGGAGCACTCATGGGCAAGTCCATAGCAGTGGAAATAATGAGATCTTTGTGTCAGCCCTCACTGCTGAAGGTGTGGGGAGAGAGCTCAGAAGAGCCAGGTGAGTTAGAAGAATCTGGAAGGTGTCAGTTATATGCTTGCACACCATGACCAGCTGGCATTCATCCCTCAGTTCTGAAGGAACACAAATGTGAAATTATGTTAAACAGCAGGCCAAGGTGCATCAACAAACATTATTAAAAGTGACATGCCGGAGTGCAAGCTCCATCTGAAAAAAATAGGATGTAAAAGGAATCTTCATAGGCATTGTAGACCAGCAAGTCAAATGTGCATTCCCAGTAAGCCAGCAGACTATATAACAAATAATAAGACCCCTGAGCACTGAGAGATCAGAGGGAAAAGGTCAGCATGGACTCTGTAACGGGAAATCCACTCTTTACTGGCTGGAGGGCTATGAGGGTATCAAAGCGCACATGGACAAAGGGAACCTAATACATAAAAATTTTGCAAAATACTTTCACAAGTTTTCCCACTAAAGTCCAGCCAGGAAACTTAAGTGGCAAATGGATCAGAAGAATGGTCCTTTCATTAACTGAAATCTGGTGAAACGAGAGGTAGAAGCTTGGAGATCACCTTTCAGAAAGGGAAGTTCTGCAGGGGCAGGTTTTGAGACCACTTTTATTCAGAATCCATTACTGGTGATCTAAAGGAGGATTCTGATGATACTGAGGTCTTTGAATTCTCCCTACACCAGTTCTTAGTCTGCCAGATAGTCTCATTTGTGGTGCCTTCTGCCACTGCCCTCCTTTTCCCTGGTTCTCCTCTCCATCACAGACTCCACACACATGAAGGAAGATCAATGGGAGAGAGAAGACTGCAAAATAAATTCAAGGAATTATACATTAATCTCTTCCAGTTTTGCTTTTCTGTCAGGTACACGCTGGACTTTGAAACAGAAGCATACATCAAATGATACAGATTCACCCTCAAGTATTAATGAATAATAGTATCTGAACATGTATAAGTAAGCAGCGTGGTACATAAAATGATAAGAAGTATTAGGCATAAACAGCAGCATGAAAGGGAAGTGGAGCAACCCAAAGAGCAGCAAAGACACTTGAACTCGATGCAGAACATACAGCAGAAAATTCAAACAGTAAAGCAAAAGGGAAAAATTATACTGCCAAAAGGAACTTGTTGGTTTTCACCATCACTAACCAAACAGAAAGAGGGGCTGAAGAGGAGACAAGGGATTGAATCAGGGCTTAAAAGAGGTCAAGTTTTAAGTCAATCACAGCTCAACAATAAAGAGCACTACCATTTTACCATCTACAGCAGCAGCCTTAGTGCTAGCCACTGCATTTATGGATGAAAAGTTGAATGTCCAGACAGAATGAAACAAGACTGTCTGACAGAGTTTGTCAGTTTTGCATGTTGGTTATGTACAAAATCCAAACTGAGATTAAAAACCTATGTATTATTTCTTGTAGGCTGAAGTCATAATTTAGGAACCTGACAGGATATGCAAACCAATATGCAACTATTTAATGAGCATTCGATTCCCAATGACAGATTACCTCGTGTACAGACTTAATCTTTAGCTGCACTAGAGTGCCAGGTTAAAGCCATGAGACCTCATCTAGCATGGGTAATACATCTGTTATCAGATGCATCAGATCTGCCTCCCTCCCTCTTCCTGTATGTAGCCTTCTCACAAAATATTTATTTCCATTTCAAATCAAGTCTTAGTTTTCAACTATATTGAAACTATATATTCCCTATATTAGGAATATTACATAAAACCATAGCACATGGACCATAGCTGCGAGTTTTACTTCTCTGGATTAACATAACAGTATCTATAACTTATACCAACCTTATACAAACAAGCAACAGAACCATCTTGGGAGCCAGGTCAAGCCTGCAGAATGAAATCCTGGCAGACCAACAGAAATTTCCACACATTCAGTCCCAAGTTCAAAGCACTCCTCTTTCGACCTAATTCTGCCTCTTGGAAATGTTGATAGAGGCTTTCCAAAGCAGCAAGCAACAGAAAAGGGAAGCAGATTAAGTGCACAGAGCACAAGTTCACTGTGTAAATGTACCCTGTTGCATAGTGGCTAAATATGTATCAGGCTAAATATATATCAGGCTACTTAACTTTGTGGGACTGAACTCCCAGCTTCTTCACCAACTCCAGGCTGCAACAAGAGAAGAATCACTAAGGAGAATCTCTGATCTTAAATTTCAACATATTGTCAGCTGCAATGCACAAAAGGACAGGAATCAAACTCATCTTCCTGAACGAAAAGTAACGTGTAAGGGAAGAAAATAAAAAACTAAGAATTTTCTGCTAACAGCAACTTTCCTCATCCGCTATTTAAGTGCAAAATTCCTGTTCCCCCTGCAACTCAGAGGTATTTGTTCTAACTGTTGTTTAATGCTTCAGGAAAAAGCTTGCCCCCTCAGCTGTGGTCAGTAAAATAATCCTCTTTAAAACAACAGAAACACCTCAGCAACAGATTAGCATGAGGACAGGAACATAACATTATAATTAACCTCAGGATAATTAAGCTTTTTCACTCCCTTATAGGGTAAACAGCTTATTCTGGTCAATTATCAGATCACCAGGATAATACAAATGAGGAGGTAAGTTGCGAACAACAAGAATTACCCAGCAAATTTCTTGCTCAGCTGTACAGCTTTTCTTCTTGTTCATCAAGACTGGGAATTAGTGAGAGGTGAATCAGAGTGGCAGTAGGGCAAAAGCCTTGATGCTGTGCAAGCAAGGTTCAGCAGCAGCCAAACCAGGCATATTACCAACCCTAACAGCCACAAATGCAAAAGCACAGCGACTGCAACAAAAAGTTAATTCCATCCCAGTCCAGCCCATTACAGTCCTAAACCAAAAATAAATATAGGTCTTCAAAGGGCAGTTAGTTTTCTCACACCAGTATACTCCACACACAGTCCATTTCTGGAAATTTTGTTCTATTCTTCTGACCTTTATCTGCAGTTTTCTTAGGTTGAAGAGTTCCTTTAACATATTCCTCAGGACAAGAGAGTAACATAGCTCAGATGCCCTCAACTGTGACTGTTATGTTTATGTTATCATAACAACTAAAATTTGAAGTTGTCTTGGGCACAAAATTAAAGCAGTACTTTACAGCCAAATCCCTTTGTTTGTCCTTAAAGCAAAGAAGTAACTTTATCAGAAACTGAAATTACAAAGCTGATTTCCTTTTGGACATCGACAGTACAAAAAGTGATCATGAGAATTTCTGGCAATTTATGATTCTGGTTTGATGCACAGATATTAGGTACCAGTATTTCAAATCACAATTAAAACAAACAAACAAAAAAATCAAGCCTTCATGCAACAGACCCAATCATTCCTTCCAAGTGTCTTTCTTGACTAACCAGCAAATCTCGAAAGTCTGTCCTAGTAAATGGAAGAGGAGCTCTCCTTCCATTCCCCATTATCCTTGTAACATTAAGGATATTTCCATTCTACCAACATTTCTCCTGTTGTGCCAGAGGTCCTCATGAACGCTTTTCAAACAATGTCATTTTAAAATGAGAAACACAGGAAGTGTAGACTTTTCCATGCTTCTATACAGTTTCTTATCAATTCAGCAAGGGTTTTCCAACAGTGCACTTGATTCACTGGACTAGAAAAATCATACCTACTGTGACTCAGGTGCCAGTAGGCAGACATAAATCCTCTATGATCTTGAGGATTCACCTTGTGAGCATAATAGTTGAAGTGCCGGATTTACATCATTACTGACCATGTAAAGAGTGAGAACAGGGGAAAACAAGGATTGGCAATGCACCTTCACCCACAAAAATGCACTCAGATACCTTGTAAGAATAATGCACAGCTTTGAGGCAGTTAAAGGACTTAGGAACACACTTCTGCTTTCACAAACAGCCACAAGATAAACGTGATGCAAGACACCAGTGACATGAGTCGGAAGACAATCTACTATGGAATGACATCTCCAACTGACTGTGACATGCTCATGAAAGTTTGAGACCACTTTTCTTTTCCTTCCAAAGAACTCTTAGAAAATATAACCCTGTCCCACCAAACCCCTGGCTAAGTCTATTCCCATGGACAGAAACTAGAATGGCATTGATGAAACCAACTTGCAGGTGGACCTATTCTTTATTACCAGCATCTAAGATGTAAATTTAAACAAATGCCTGTTTTGCAGTATAAACCAATCATTTTACTCTGGTGTTCAGGGTTTTTGACCAAAAAAAAGCATGTTTATTTTGGTCAAAAGCATCTTGTTTCTATTTCTTGTTTTCTACTTCAGTGACATTCCTTCACTCAAAATACCCTTGGAATTAGTAACAATGAATCATAAATTAGTATTTACCTATGTTATTTTCTTACTGGCATCCAGGACAGTTTTTGTGGTTTTTTTTTTTTATTTTCCTTTTTTTTGGTGTGCTCTTCACTCAATCTTCTCATATAGTTGTTTTCAAAAGCTACTATTTAAGAGCAGCTTAAACATAGAACCTACTCTTTCTAGCAAACAACCTAGAATCCAGTATTTACCACAGTCACATACAGTATTTCACCAAGATGGAACTAAAGATTAGCCAAAGATCACATCACAGTTAAGAGACAAACTGCATGGTGCCATTGATAAGACTTTGCTAATTAAATGGCAATTGGAGTACAAATAGTTCAATCTAACATCTCTGTCCTCATTCTTGTAACTTATGCTTTCCAAAGCCTTCTTAGCTCTTCCTGCAGAATAGGACTGTTTGAAAAAGCTAAAGTAAGAAAAAAAAAAAACCAAAACACAAAACCCCATAAACCTTTTTCATCACAGTTGTCTTGAAGCAGGATGACTTACAGGCTCAAAGAAATCTGATTAACAAACATGAATTAATTCCTCCCAACCAACATATTTTGCAAGCCCCACAGTTGTTTTCCTTTAGCATCTAAGCAGAAGACAGTAAAATGCAAATCTCAGCAGGAACATGGAAGGCTTCCTAATTGCAGAATTGGGCGAGTATCAAAAGAGGCTTTCTGCTGCAAATAAGGAGTTACTCTTAACACAGAAAGAAACAATTCTCCTCTCATGCCACAGTGGTGATTACTGGTCTTCCTTTTCAGGAAAGTTTTGACCAGAAGTGTTCTTTTAGCTATAATTGAGAGATTGGCAGAAAACCAAACAGACCAGAAAGCGTCTGCACAGGAGGAAGGAACTGGTGTAAATTCAAAAATGCTCTCTTGGAGCAGACAAGAGTTTTTATGCAGGTATCTCAGTAAGAATGGCAATTTGTGCCTTATTAAACTTTTGTATGTTACCTCTTCCATTTAGTATGGACTTCACCATGGAACTGCTTTAACCACTGGTGATGGAGAAGGGGCAATGCAGGGCCATTCCAAAACCAGAAACTTGTCAAAGGAAATGAAAACCGTTCCTCAATGAAAGAGGATGAATTTTCAAAACACCATATGTAAACTGAAATACAATCCAACACACCCCAGGGGAGGCTATGGAAACTTTCAGAAAAGCACTGCTCTTGTTGAAATGGACTCTTCATTTTTCTTGGGAAGTACTGTATTGCCTTCTATACAGTATTGCAAGGTAACAGCATAGGCTATATTCATTACTGCTCAGTGCTTATAAGCTGCTTTGAAGACTGATATTGCTATTACCTAAAAATGACACTTGATATTGTGCTTCAAAAAATCTTCCACAAATTGTGAAGTACTTGTTTGTTCACAGCACTGTAGAAGAATAATTATGTGTAACCTAACAGGCTGCTCACAGTGTAAGTTAGATCAGCTCCTTAACAGGCTTAACTCATGTACTGGCTTTTTAGAATAGCTTTTATGCTGCAACATTAATGAATGTGGCTTTAAAAAGAAAAGAGTACTAACCCTGTAGATAGGGTGGCATTTGTTCATGGAACATGGTGCCAAACAAGCATAGATCTGCAGGCTATAGTAATAACTTGCCAGCTGGAGACATAATGCAGAATGTAAATGCTTTTCAAAGCATTTGTTGGCATCTACCACCTACAAGAAAGAGACCATTAATTTACATGAAAGAATTAGCAAGCATACAACATTAAGCGTACAAACTTTCTAAAAACCTACTTGCTGTCCTTTAGAAATAGCTCTGACTATGTTTTTCTGGCACAGAAGTAAATCAGTAACCTCCACACACAAAGATAATTCTACACTATGGTAGAATGGTGGTTTTTTTGCCCTTGCACGAACACCTAACCAAAATGATTTTCCAGCTACGCTACTGCTGCTTCTATACATGATTATTATCCACATTTCTGAGTTACATTAGAATTGTCAGTCTGGTGGCCCAACTTCTATGTTAAGTAAGAAAATGTGTCTTTTCACTAGTGCCATGCTCAACAGACCATCCAATGGCATTTGTTCAGTTTCCTTTAAATGCACGAACCTAATCTGTAAAAATGTGTAATAAAATGAATTCAAATACTTAAAATTTTAAAATCTTAAGGAAATGAATTTTTCTAATGGAATTTTGAAATGCTATGAATAGTCTTTCCTGGCAAAAACATGCAAACAAAGTCACTTTCAACATACCTGTGGCAGTGCAAGTAGATAGGCAAGAGACAAGGCCATATCCTTTGGTAAAGCATCACTTGCCAGTTGGAGCAGAACTGCAACACAGAGGGAGCAAACACAAAGTTTGGATTACTGACCCACTTGGCCTTGAGAGCTAGCAAATGAAATGTTTTCAAGGCAACTATATTTTATTTGACACTAGCTTGAAGCACTCCAGACATACTTAATTAAACACTTATCAGTGCAATCCAGAAAGAGATAATATATAATTAAACTGCAGAACAGTTTTACCTTAACGTTCAGGCAAAGAGTTTGATACATTAACCAAAGAAGAATGAGACTATGCAGTAACAGATGCTAAACAAAGCCCCCTGTACTGTTTTACAAGAAGTATTTTGCTTGTAAAATCAAGGAAGTAAGGTAACGTTGTAAGGATTCAATGATACCAAGTAAAGGAATGGTACAAAATGTATTCTCTTCAAGCCTGAACTCTGATTCCCTTATCACTGAACACAACAAACCGTGTTAAAAGCTTCTGCCTTAATTAAAAATAAAAACAAAAAGCCACAAGTGTCGTAAGAAACTCCAAAACCAGGTTCTGCCACATACTGCAAACAGAAGTATCAGCAGTACTACGGCAATTGAAATAAATTCATCAAAGGATAAGTATTCTGATTATAAACACATACTTCTGGTAAAACTGACACAAAAATCACTTGCTTTTCCTACACTATAGACACCAAACTTGGGGGCAAGGAGTTGTTTCCATTGTTATAAATTACATTATTACTAATGTTATTAATAACAATATTGTTTCAACAAGAAGAAGCTATCTTCCAGCAATTTAGTTCTTTGTTTATTTCAAGGAAGTCCCAAACACCTGTATTCCCACATTACACAAACTCCTCTGCAGGCCGTGCTGGCAAAAACCCAATTACTTTACACACAGTCCCCCAGGGAATTCTTTGTTCCACGGAATGATTTATAAAAAGCTTGAATGACCAATTACAATTTTCAGATTATCATTAATTTGCCATCACCCTGAAGTGGATTTACATGCTGGCCCTCAGCCAGACAGAAACACTAAATTTCTATGTGACAAGCTATCACAGAGGCTGCTACATAAACCTGTTCAACAGCACCTATCCTTTATGCTTCAAATGGCTTTTACTGTGCTTCAGACAGATTCTTGCTGCTGACAGATTGTTTCTGCTGCACTCTAAATATCCTGTATACTGTCCAAGCAAAGATAGTAAGAACTCTAGAAATATCTAATATTAAAATCTCGATGAAAATTGCTAGCTCTCCTCTGAGCACAAGCAGTTACTTTACGTATTCTTACAACCACCTCTAGTTAAACAGAAAAAAAAATGGGAGGAGGGAAGGAAACATTTCAGCTCTGCTCTCTTTTTCCTTTCTTTGGAGAATTAATGTCAGCAAAAACCTCTTGAATACATAGTAAATTATGGGTTCTCTTCCAACTTAACATCCCCAACATGACAACTGCCACACTCACAAAAACTGATCTTCACCATTAGGACAGCAATCATTACAAAGAACACGGCACCAATAGAGGGCCAGAAAACAATATGATTATCTTCATGCTTTTGCATAAAGCTTGACATAACGGCATCCCACCTGCCAGAATGTACGTAAGAAGAAAGAACTGCCTCTGTTGTCACACCTACTGAGGGGAAAAAAAAACCTCTGCACTGATCCAGTAAATTTTGTGCATGTTTGTGTGCTCATGGCAGGTTTTCATGTATCCATACTTAGTTGTCCACTTTACACAGAAATATGTGTATACACAAAGACTAATATCATACAGCTTTCTGTCTCCCAGTGAAGCCCTACAAGAATCCTCTGCAGCCTAACAGCGCTGAGTTCAAATCATAGGCTCCAGACGTCAGAAGGATGCCATTCTACCCTGTCATGTATCTTCACAAAATTTACAGGAACTTAATGTCATTTCAGACCACTGCCAAATCTGGAATTTGCCATAGGGATTAGGCATTACAGGGCTGGCAAACCAAGGAGGGCAGGCAGTGACAAGCAAAGTGCCAATGCTGCTGTCTCACTGCTGTCCCACAACCACGACTTTCTCAGGAAAACACAAAAATATTCTGATTTTACAAATATTTTTATTTCCTGTGCAGGTCTTTATGCCACAAGCCTGTTTGAGAGGCTAAGCAGAGAAAAAATGGCTTATTTGTGAAAATTGGAATTTCTCAATACCTAGAAAGTTTCAACTCACTTTCCATTGATTTTCCTCTGAAAAAAATGCAAAAACTCCTTTGAGTCTTCAATTGTTCATTTAGCCCATGATAAAATCTCAATAAACTTAGAAGTATATACTGCAGTTAAACAGACATATCTACACGGAACTACAAAATCATGGGGAACATTAAAGTATTATTTGCTCTAAAACTCCTGAGGATTAATAGGTATGACTGACTGTCTTGGGTTTATTTTGAGTTTAGTGCCTAATCTGGTTACAAGGAAATACAGCCATCGTTTCTAATCTCATCTTCAACTCCTGATCAATCCCTAAGGCCTATGAAGAAAGAAAACCACAGCTGAACAGAGATGCACAACACAGCCTCAGCCACACCAAGTCTGGGTGCACTATCAATGCACAGCTGAGGAAGAAGTGCTTTATGGGACCCAGGGAGATTGAGTACTACCATGTCACTTGAAAATACTCAGTTTACCACCTACATCCAGGTAGCAAGGACAAGAAAAGTCAAGGTGTAAGGCTTGTAACACTACCAAATCCACAAAAGCAGCAAAATATCTTGAGTTTTATCACAGAGGTTTTCAAGGCCAGACAGGATGGGGTTCTGAGTAACCTGGTCTAGTGGAAGGCATCCCTGCCCATGGCAGGGGGTTTAAACCAGGTGATATTTAAGGTCCCTTCCAACCCAAACCATTCCATGATTCTACAATGATGCACTGTCCGTGGGGAAAGTGTTTAGCGAGTCTCTCACGCTGCATGTGGCACCTGTTATAGGAAACAAGAGTTTGATGCCTATTCCAGCCTCTCCTAAGACAAAGTGCCAAGTACAACAAAGATTTCTTTGCTAAACTGCATCTCCCTTCAGGTTTTTCAGTTCTTCTGACAGAGCTGAAACCTGCTGCTGTAGCTGTCCTAGCAGACAGCTAAATGTAAACAGCTGGGATTCAAACTTGTCAGCAAAATCAACTGAAATCTGCTATGCTTGCAGTTACTAGACCAGTGCAGTAGCTGACACCTCATATTAACATTCAAGTTTCGTATGGCAAAATCCTCCCAAAAACATACAGGAAGCCTGAAAATTATAAAAATGCAGAATAATGCGTGGGATTCATATCTTCGTGATTTCTTAATATTAAATTTTAGCAGTGTGCTGTCAATATGCACATTTTCAAGCTCCACAACCCTGAAAGTGTTAACTCATCATAAGGACTTTCATAAGAATTGACAAAGCAAAGCTTTAAGAAAGGGGAACAGGTGGGATCCAATACCATTAATCCAGGGCTAAACACACTACAAATAGCAAATTATTAATCCATTTATTTACAGAAAGCTATGTTACACTTATGCTTAAGAACACTGTTTACTGACTACCAAAAGGTGTCATACAGCAGAACTGTTGAGTCCAGAATAAACACAGCCCATTTTTCCAGAGGAAAACACAGAACTCTGTTTCACAGCACAGTTGGAAGGACTCTTAAGTGAAATTCTGATTGACTATAGAATAAAAGTGGTGGAAGAGAAGTATTAAATGGCAAAAATATTACGCTGCACACTTAAGAGGAAGGAGACAGATCCTCAAAAACTGAAGCTAAAATCTAAAATTTCTTCTTCAAACAGGAAGTCCCCAACACTGAAATTTCCATCTCAAAAGCAGCCACTGAATTGTAAACAATCAGTTTCAGTTACTCAAGTTCGAGCAGGAACTATTACCAAAGATCTGCCAATTAAATCATTTTCCCTAAGAAAGCAATAAATACTTTTAAATCCTTGTGTCCCCCTCCTTTAAGACACAAGAATTGAAGCTAAAAGCCTATAGGCATCCAGCATGCAACAAATGACATTTTAAGTACTGATTTAAAAGGATTTTTTTTGCATTAAAAGAGCATGAAAAGAATAAAACATGCACACATCCCCATTTATACAAGCTGCTGCTAACTTTTCTGATTCACAGTGTTGTTATATTAGAACTACACAGGTTTTCTGTACAAATACCACATATCTCAAACTACTGAACCATATACTTGTAAGACAAATATTCTGGTTTTTACAAAACCGTTCAAGTAAGTGTGTGGCTTATGAAGAAAGTCTGACTTGAAACTTCTCTGACTTCTCATACTGCAAGTGATTTAATATACTCATTTTTCATGACAGACTTTATCACAGAGTGAAATATAATACATATATCTTCCTTTGAAAGACACTAACAGCATGTAAATATTTAAACAGTTCATTTCTTAAACCAGCGGGAGACATCCAAAAGGAAAGATAAACAACCACAGGTGGTTTTTGTGGTTTGTCTTTTTTTTAAAAAGTGAAATTGCTTTAGTTAACAAATTATTAAATATAACCTGTAACACATAGACATTTCGGAAGAAGACAAAAAGTTCTAATGATTCCAAAAGCTGTAGTTAAGAATTAATTGGCAAATAAAATACTACAATGAGCCTGCAATGCTGAAACCTGGATACACAGTGGCACTGAATCTGACTGATTGAATGAATATGCAGGCACACAGAGAAATAACTAACATTGGCTTGCAAATTCCCATTACCTATACGTGGTAATATTCAGGAAACCTTCAACAATTCCTCCTGTCTTTGCCAAGCCCCAAATAATACTTTCTGCTAATTTAAAGACAACTTTCATTTTTCTACTCTTTGCTGAGCAACTCGTCTTAAAAACACCAATTCCCTTGAAAACTCTGCAGCTACTTCTAAAAAGACTTCTTACCAACAAGAGCTGTTGAACCAGATCACAATTCATGCAAAACACCCACACCATACTTCAGATTGTTCTGTGCAATTCTCCACACTTAAACCCACCCACAGATACTTCTGTACTCACTATAGATAGTAAATACAGAAGTGAATATATACAATATGTCCATACCTTCTGTAGTTGGAATTTGGTCTTTTCCTTCACCCCTTGTTTCTGTGAGTTTCCCTATCTTCAGCAACACTTCAGCAAAGCTTTGCGAAGAACTGTTCTGGTACGTTCCATAGCTGACTTCAGACTGGAAGTAAAAAGACAACTGAAATATGCACTCTGCACCCTGCATTTTTATATGGATCACTTTCATCACATGCAGTTGCCTACCTCACTTCCTGCATTTGCTTTCCTTTATTTAATTCTGGATTTTTTTCCTACTATGGCACAAAATTTCAAGTTGTACATATAATCAAAAAGCTGTATTTTTACTTGATTATAAGAACTTAACAAAAAACTGCAGAGTTCTGTAACTGTAACTTACTTCATCAACATATGGATCATCAATTAGAGACTCATAAAACGGATGACAGCCTTGTTTTTCCACACTAGCATTTCCTCCAGGCCCACCTTTTAATACATCTCCAAATTCTTGGCCCTGGGAAAAATAAGTATAGTTGAGCCTAGTTGTAAAAAACTCATAAAAATTCTGTAAACACTGTTCAGAAGAGAAACAACTGTACATGAAGATCATTGAATTCACTGGGGAGCAAGAAAGGAGTCATCTCACATACACCAGTTCTGAATGAAGGCCACAGTATTCTTAAAAAAGGAATCATGTTCAAAAGTAGTATCAGAAAAAACAGTATCACAAACATTATACAAAATTCACTGAAACAGAGAAAGTAGAAAAGAGAAACTGAAAAGGAACAGCTCTGAATACAAGATAACAGTATTTAAAGAGTAGGCTTTACTGTGTTTTATTCCCCAAAGTTTTAAAGTTCTACCAAATTTCGATTAGGCCTTCTTACACTACACTCGGAAAACAGGAGATAACAGACTAGAAAACAAGAAAACAGCTTTAGACCCCTTTCTTCATTGGGAATTGCTTGCAAACAATCCCATGATGTCTGTAGTTCATTTATTGATCTGAAGCCTTCAGTTACCAGGTCCTACAAAGGATCTGAGTTTTTATACTAATGTATCAACAAACGTGTAAACATCTGGAGACACATCAGCAATCCCTTACATGTAATGGTCGAAGATAAGATAATGATCTCTTCCACCACTGCCCATCACTGACAGCATGCAGCATGGCTTTGGTAGTCAGAGTTGTGTTGGACAACACCTTCATGGTTTTGGATGTTGTCCAGTACAACAAATCGATGGACTGGCCAGAGGAGACACTGGTTTCATCCTGCAACATATCCAACACACAATGCAAGGGTTAGACTCCTGCTATAATTAGGTTAATGACTTAAAGCCAAACAAACTCAGGTGCACTATGTTAATAACACATTTGAATGATCATTAATTCAGGCAGCAGCTGCCAAAAATAAACAAAAGACAAACTAAAAGTGATTTAGGAGTTTCACTCTGAAGTAAGGGGTGTGATCAGCAGAACATTTTTCCCCTTACTCAGTTAGCACCCCTTGTTTCCACAGACAGCACTGATTTCAATTCCAAAATTTATAATGGCAATGTTCTACATAACTGTTGAATGTTTCCACTGAAAAATCACCTCTACAAATGTGGAGATCAAGTATACTGAAATTAATCTTTGATAATTCAGGAAAGCTGATACTAGAGACAATCTTGTATTTGTACAGAGATAGCATTAATTAAGTTGAATTCCCAATAGGGGAAATGGTAGAGATATAAATATATGTGTCTAGACCAAGTAATAAAAGCATCATCAAGCTTTGAAATTCTGCAGCTGGCACAGAAAGTGCTGAAAACCACCAGCCTGAAAGACTGCAAGAACCCCAACCTATTCTCAATCAAAAACCTGCTCCTGCAACACATGCATGTCTATCTTCACTTAGTATGAACTCACATGTAACTCCATTCTTAAAAGTAGAGACTTGTTCCACAGATGGGGCTTTCTATACCAGCTTTGCCTCATGTAAAGCATTTAAATAATACCCAGAACATCCATGTTGTCTGATCTGTGCTATTCCAGTTCTCAAAGGTTTGTGTTAATTGCATGCTTTATAATGCTTGCACATTAGTCATAAATATATAATTAGCATACTAATGTAAACACACTGTTTTCACAACAGAAAACAAATATTTTCCTCCCTACAGCAAACTTTAACAGCTATATGTTTATCCCTAACAACTCTATTAATTTCTCCATACACTGAAGTATATTGAAATAGAAAAATTCTACATGTATAACTGTATGGGAAGTATTGGTTTACAACTTACTAAATCATGATAAAATTTCAAACATCAGAGCCAAAGGATGCCAAGTTATGCTGAAGAGAAATACATCCCACTGTAACCTCAGAGGAAAAAAAAACCTACCAGCTTCAATAAGGAAGAATTTCATGCAGACAACCTTACTGTCACTACTACTGCACTATAACGTGCAGTAAATTACTGCCTCAAGCTGACCACTGTAGTAGCAGGTTCATCTTAAGTCCTTCAGCATTTTCTTTCATCTTTTCTGAAATCATATTGTGCATTTCACAGATGCACCACTAACGAACCAACTGGCTAAACTAGGAATTTCGGCTCTTGCCTCACCAAATGAAGAAAGTGAATGCCAAGGACAACCTGTCAAAACTTTTGAAGCTCTGAAAAATTAAAATCTATTGAAAATCCTAGGTCTGGTGGCTTGGGGGAAGAATTTCTTGTTCATGTATTTTTTATATAAACCACTTTAAGTACTTAGTAAGAAGTATTACTTTTAGTAATTAGAAGAATTACTTTTGTAATTTATTTTAAATGTTACATATGGAATACTAATTCCTCTCTGCCACCATTTTCAAGCAGATGCTGCAAGAGACCCAACAGATTTTTCAAGGAGGAAAAATAAGCCAAAACTACACCAAACCAAAACAGAACCAGAAAAAAAATTCCACCCAAGTTCTCAACTGCATTTGAGCAAAACACTTTTTTTAAATACCCCTCCTTCAGCAGTGTGAAAACTAATGAGCTAACTTGTATGCAGGTGTGAATGTTTATGGCACTACTGCTATCAGATAAACTCTATTGATTTTTGTTTAAAAAGGATTTCAACTCTTACAAGTAATAACAGTTTTTTCAGCACAAATAGAAATTCCATTTTCTGAAAAGCCATTCTACTTGGAGCAGCAACATGTCCAGGTTACAACTTTTTGCTATCCCAAATCAATCTCTCAAAAAAGAAGGCATTTCTTAAATAAGGTTGGAGATCTCATCTCAAGAAACAACTTTAATTGTATCTTCAGGAAGAACTGTTATTTTAGGAGTTCTGATGGGTGTTTGGGGGAAATTATTTTCTATTATTTCTTCCTGACATCCTTTATAAAGTAAGCACTTCTGATTAAAATCAAAATAATAATAGCAACAACAACTTATTAAATAGCAGCCAAATTAGCAGATTAAAAATCTGCTTTAATCTAAATGTATAAAAAAGACAGCCAACAAATTCTGAATTAACAAACTACTCTAAAATATATATATATTTATATATATACACACCACATATTTATATACATACACCTTTGCTCATACATACACATATATAATTCCCAACAGTCTAATTGGAGGACATATAACAAAGCCAATTGTTTTTTAGATAAGCTACACAAGAGTAATAAATTAGAACACCTGCAGCATGGATTTTAGGATTGTTTTTGGACTTTAATGGCAATTAGTCAAGGTGCAAGGATTAAAACATGCAAAACCCATACACTTTATATGTTAAGAATAATAACATATCAAGATTATGAAGGAAATGAAATGAGGTAGAACAGAGTCTGTTCAAAAACAGAGCATCATGCATTAGGTCTTCCTTTTCCCTTTTTGGTACTTCCATTGCCAAACAGGAATTTAAAATAGTCTCTTTAACGTAAGTATTCATGAAGAGTCTACATTTATGTTCTGTGCCTTGAAGGGTTTTATATTGGGGATTTTTAGGCTTTTTTTTTTTCCAATGCCTGTTACAGCTATGAACCAGTCTAAGTGAAAATTCCAGCCCTGCAATGATAAACCAGACCTAAATGAGAGACTATGGAAAAGATTCAGCTCAAGATGACAACACAAATATTGAGGAGTCACTGAATTTCCAGGCTCTTATTAGGGCCATAACAACACTGGTAACAAAGAAGTAACCCAGCCTGAAACAGACATAATGCATTTGATTCAGCTGCTGAAACACAGGCATCAATGATGACTGCCTGAGATATACAGCAGTAATTAAGACATCTGCTTAACACTTGCAGATCTGACAGAGAACTAGACATTTTGGGGCAGCAGCTAAAGGACAAGAGGATAACTAATCATGATTCTCTAATCATTTCTAACCAGCTGTGATAAAAATGTGTGACCTACCAATTTAATGTAAACAAATGTTCTAAGAGATCCTGTCTTTTCCCAGATCTAGTGCTTGGGAAAACTGGAAAAACAAGACACTAATGCTCTGTTAATCACAAATTTTCTTTTCTTTAAGAAGCCTTTAAGAAAATCATCGTGTAATTTGAACATATTCTCCTCTAGAAATTACATCTGCTTTTCTATCAAGAGATCATTTTCAAAAAAATGGAAACTTAATTTCTCTTGGGTTTGATGTGCCACTTTACAGTAATTACGCTTTCATATTCAGATAGGTAAAAAATAATGATTTATAACAGACATAAACATATTTTAAGTACTATGCAGATTTAACAAAGTCAGAACACATTTACAAGGCAACTGATGAATGTTGTTTCTACTGCTTATACACAACACAGCATCTTATGACTAAGCATTTAATTTGAATTTAACAATTTTACCAGTAATATTCTGAAAGGCTTTTCACTAATCAAGAGCCTAATCTTCTCACCGAGATACTCTGCTTGAGAAGCAGAAGATTAGTTGTTTAGGCATTTGTAGCACACATAAGTAAAAAGGATGAGGATTGGTAAAACTTAACATTTTGCTTAAAAACAATCTGGTATGTTGGAATCATCATAGCTTCCAAAGGATAATTTCTCAAATGGACACCATGAGCTCAAACAAGAGTGACAAGCTGACACAAAGCTTTAGCTCCTATAAAATAATGATGTGCATCTTTATAACAGCATTCATAAATTTCTTTCAGAGTAGGACCACAAAAACTTGGAAAAAAGTTATGCTGAAGTCAACACGACAGCAGTAATAAATAATTTCTATGCAGTATATGTAGCCATCTGCTATCAAGATTTCTGCAAGTTTAGGGGAAAAAAATTTGGAGGAAAAACTGAATAAAAATGAAATTAGTTTAGAAATTTCTAGGGAAGAGTTCATCAAGAGAAAGCTGCTGAAAAAGTATGACCAGCTGGTGATGTTGGTTGACATAAAGGAAGAAATGGTAGTGGAGACTAATGATTCAATGCTAGACAAAAGGAAGAGGGATAGAAAAAGGGTTGAAAAGCAAAACTGACATACTTACAGATAGGTATTTTGAATGCAACAGAAAAAGGGATGCCCAAACACATGTATGCCAGAACTTAATCAAGTCAAGATAAGAAAACTTACACTTACAGCACCAATTTGAAAAGGTATCAAAAATTGAGAAAGAACAACATTTGTCAACTCCCTGAAAAAAGGATTCTGTAAGTTAATCAGGATGTAAGTGAAAATGAAAGGAGTACAATAAAAGGGAGAAAAATCTTGCAGTTTGTTTTTTTTTTCTTTAAAGAAACTAAAATTCTGTGCAGGACAATGAAGGTGAAGCACAGGGAATTAGATAACGTGTAACTATGGGGATTGTAGTTATGGGATTCAGTGAAGTCAGAGAAACTGACTTATTGAATATATTGCTTTTCTAACATTGCAAATGTCTGTAACAACAGAAGAGTTATACAGTGAGTAAATTTTTGGCTATGTTTCCTGTATCATTCCAAGAAATGAAAGAAGCTATAAATCCCTATTAAGTCAACTGGGAGAGAACAAAAAGAAAAAATTAGCAAATATACAGAACTTCATTTCCTAGTGTAGCAGTCTGAAACTCAACGTGCCAAGGAACTGTATTAAACAAAGAAAGTAAACTCAATGCAGCAACACACAAACTTGCCAGATCAATTGTCTGCCTACTTCCAATTCTAAAGAGAAAATCAACCACAACTAAGGGGGGGAAAAAATGAAAGCTGTATTGGAGAAATTTTTGAATGTCAATTCTCCAGCATAATGAAAATTTCTTCCAATATACAAACTGAAATGATAGAAAAGTTAATTAGTGAGTTTACTCAACTCTGATAAACCTTTGAATAAATTTCTGAAACATTTATATGCATGTCTAATTGTTCTGCCACAATGTAGTACTACAGCACATGAAAGGTGATGCATGACAAATTTTTATAGACATTAAAATCCTGTAAACATATGCATCCACACCCATATCAATTTTATTAACACCTACTTAATAACTTCCTGCTCAGAGAGATGCATCTATGGATTTCCAGAAAATAAAAAGCATTTGTGCCAGTGAAAAGGGACCTGTTCTTTACATGGATGATTCTGGCAGACACGTAAAATGAGTCCTCTGAGTACTGTTTACAGTGCTTTTTTACCTTCCAGCCATTTATTTTATATATATGCAAATACATATATATACCTGTATGTTTACATATGCATGTGTGTATACAAGTATGTATACATACAGATACATATATATCTTTATACACACATAGACACATGTACATACATAAAAACCATACACAAAATATAGACATATTCTCCAAGGAATATATGGAACTCACATACCTTTCTCAAAAAGCCACCCTATGCAACATGAACCTTCTCTTTCTTTCTCTCCTTCCCTCTTTCCTTCTCTCTCCCACTCTTTTTTCCTCTCTTCTTTCCTGTATTTCTTTAAGGTTTTTGTCCCCCTCTCCCCACCCCTAGATCTATTTATCACCTACTTAATTAAACAAAAAACAAAGAAAAGAATAAATTAAATACAGATTTTTCCACTTCGAAGAGTGTAAAAAACACATTCCTTTTTTCATAAACAGGTAAATAATTACATCTTCTTTAAAGAGAGAAAAGCATTTGTAATTGTACATGTACAGATGTAAAATATTAGACATAAAAAGCAGAAAGAGTAATAGAAGACTTGTTTCCTGTTGTCCTGCCTGTGGAATACTCCATGTTCCTTCTGATCCTACACAAAAAATAATTTCACATGCAATATATGAACATTATTAAATGACAAGTCATAAACTTCATGATGCACAGAACTAAGGGTAAAAATAAGTTTAATTCAAAACATTTTTTAATTAAATATGTATTTCAGGTTTATTTTCAAATAGTTTGTTTTGCAACTGGGGCAGATTAAAAAAAAAAAAAACAAAACAGGCAAACTAATATAAATGACTATTTTAATGTAAGTTTTGTTGCACTTTTCCCGCCTCTGGGTTTATATCTTTTTTTCAGTGGTGCTAAGTCTGTGTAGGAAGAAGCAACTAAAGATCAGAACAAAGTATAAATACATAAGCAAAACTCCAAACTTCAAACAATCTAACAACAGAAAGGCGTGTATGTCTAATGTTGTCTATTTTACCTAGTAAGCAGACAGATGTTGCTAAAAACTCAAATTTGATTCTTCAGACTGATGTAGAACAAAGTCATTATTACTTTTAAAATTCACATTAAAACTTACCTCTGTATCCTTACTGATCAATGAAGAAGGCCCAGAGATATTCACATTCTCACCTCCTTCAGTAGGAAGAAACTGGTAATTCACAGCCTGAAGAAGAATCTACAAACACAAAATAAATATTATCTTTTACCAGTCAAATAAGCAAATGTAAGAATTATGACTGATCTCATAGGAAACCAAAGAAACTCTGACATAAAGGCTTCCATGATAGAAAAACAAGAGTGCAGGAGAAGATGCAAAGCAGGAAACACAGCATCTCTGACATCCTCTCACTGTTGTAGTCACCAGACAAAATGACCTCCCCTTCTCCATGATTTTTGTGCAATATTTTTCACATAATCTAAGAACTTTTTTTTTCAATTTTATGTACCATGCTGTACGATGTAGGCTACAGACCTGTCACTAGAACATCCATTATCTGAACTGGGACTCCAAGGAATCAGGCAACTCCACAAAGGCAAGTGTGCCATAGGACAGTGCCTTTGTGAGCAGAAGTTCTGCACAGAACCTCCACCTTCACATGTTGCCTGTATTCTCACAGACAATGCTATTCAGGGGATTTTTTAAGGAAAAGGCTACACACTTGCAGCTGCCTTAATCAGACTGCACATGTGCTGTAGCTGTGGCTACCTTCCCCCCATTCTTCCGTTCTGTGTCCAAAGGCTTCTAAGATGTTTCTATTACACAATTATAAATCTAAGAACATCGTGAACTCTTAGACAACTAAGACAATTATGAACTCAAGTCATAGTATGTAGGCCAAGCCACAATTACAGTGAACAGAAATTTAACATTTTGACAACCTAAATTACTGCCCTTCAGTTTCAAATACAACTTTTGCTATGTCACCTTGACATAAGTTGTATTTAAATGCCACAGTTATGTTCTCACACATATACTGCGATCAGCTCAACAGCTAAAACGTGATTCTGTGAAGTCAGTCATTGCAGAGTTAATAAAGATGGCTCAGACATAAAACCTGTTGTAATTGTTAAAACCATGACAGCATTGAAATCAGTGAGAGAATAATTTCCTTGCATATTGGGTAAAGATCACAAAAACCACAGAATAAATGTTTAATAGACATTTATGTGGGCATTTAATGAAATGGCATTACAAAGTATAAATACCTAGAAAATATTTTAAAATTTCATCAACTGCATTTGCAAATAAAATGTTTAAATCAGGCAGTCAATAAAGAAATTAAAAGCACTAAAGATAGAAAACACAACTGCACTTCTACTTGAGAAACCAACTCATCACACAAAACTGCTTAGAAAGAGACTTCATCTGCTGAAATATGACAATGAAAGTAGAGAAGTAGAGCAGAACAAATATAAATATATTTGAAGGGGTAGAACTTAAGGGAAGAAACTTAAAAATGAGCACAAGTCCCCTTTACTTTGGTAAGCACGGAACTTTGATGAAAGAAGCGCCAGAAAGAGGTACCTGGATTTGCAATGAGCGGCTCACTGCCAGCAGTGCCTGTATGGCACTGGGGGGACAGTGTATCAGAGCAAAGGCCACGAGCTCCCGGCGCATCCCCAGATCCTGGTAGCCTTCGGACTGCCCAAGCTGACTGCACACTTCCCAGCTTTTAGAATAATCTTCAAGGGAACACAAAACACACTTCCTATGACAAGTGAAAGGAGATGCTGCCTAATTCTTATCAGATGAGATAAAGGAAGGCATGCGGCATTCTTGTGAAGACTTAACATCCCCTGAAAAAGGAACCATAAAGGCTCCATAGAACAGAGACAACTGTCTAAAGCTCCACTTTAGACTGACTGAATACATAAAAGACTAATTCTTATCATATTGTAGATAACAATATATTAGGCATCTATAAGCTTACATCCCGTATTTTTACATATTACAATAAGAAAATAATCATTTATTTCAGAGCATGATATTGAATACCTTACTGGAGTGGCTGTAAAATACAAAGTATAAAATGTATCACTTGATACATTAAAAAAAATCTTAATTTATCTTGCATTTTTCTCCCTCATTCTCAAAGCAGAGAAAAAGAGCCAAAGAAACAAATCCCATCTTCCTTAGTATCTTGACATATGTATTTCATTTACCTCCACTCATACTGTCACATACACAAATTATACAAATAGCACAAATATCTTAAGAGTTGTGATAGAAAGGTAGACTTCTAAAAGACCTGCACCTTCCTGCTAGCTGCAGTCACACAGTTTTACCTGTTTGAGAGGGACACAGCGTAGAAAGAAGTAGAAATTGTGGTTGCCAGAGGCATACAGAAAAGCCCCCTGAGGCTACACAACCAATAGTTCAGTACACACTTATTCCATGCAGTATTTGCTGTATGTGTCTCTCTTCCATGTCAGTGCACTTCCACTAATGAGACGTAACTGCCATTTTAATGAAATGGTCCAATCTGAAGTACCACATCTCACAGTAAGGAGAGTCAGAACTCAGGTTTCCACCACCACCACCTCATGCAGCCCCTGTTTATTCACTTCACCTGTGTCCATGAGCTCCTGGCAATGCATACTAGCTGCTTTGTAGTCCTGGAAACTGAGAGCCTGTTCCACTAAAAGGATTAAAACTTGACCTTTTCTCTCCATCTGATCATCTCCTGTAAGAAAAATTCAGACATTTTATAAGTTAATTGGAATTAATGGTCACCTTAAGCTTGCTACTTTATTTCTTAAGAATTAACTACATATCACAACATGAAAAGCCTCTCTTGAACCTGAAACAGAAATAAAATTCTCTGCTTTTTCCTGAAGGAAGCAGTAAAAGGAGTTTCGTATTTTAAAAAAACATTGGCACCATAGCTTGCTAAAAAAAAAAAACCAAACAAAAACAATTAGCATGTTCTGTTAAAGTTAAAAAAAAAGGTTTTAAAAATTGTATTTATGTGATGGCCAAAGCATAGACCAAACTGATATTTAAGCTAAGTGACATATAAATCAAAATCCTGACATTGAAAAAAATAAAGTCTATGTACTGTAATAGAAGGAAAAAAATTGTATTTTTTTTTTCTTATAATATACAAAGACTCATATTAAACTGCCACTTCATGGCTCCAAATAATTCATGAGACGCAGAAAACATAAGCATTTAAAAATCCCTAACCTCACAAATTGAGTGAGTAGAACTGAAACTAATTTTTCCACACCATACATCCATTTCAGTCACCAGATCTTCTGGACAGTGCCTCTTCCACTAGTTATGAATCGAATCTTACAGTTCAGATACTATTGAAGCCTTCTGACTGAAGTTTCATCAAAGATCTTTGGAAAAAAACATCCTGACCTCAATTTTAATACATCAGCATTCACAGATGAAGATCTAATGAGATGGCTCATCTCCTTCTGAAAGCCAGTTATAGTCAATACAAATAACATTTATACCTGTCAACCTTCACTAGTCATCTGTAATTTTTTTAAAGCTTTTATTCAATTTAGAGTGAACAATTTGCTGGCACTAGTTTGTCCAGTCTTGTGCTCAAAATACTATGTATGTCCATGCACTGTATGAGAAGGTGACAAAACATACACAGGAAAAATAATCTATAAATTTTAATTTAGGAAAGAATTTTTAGAATGAAAATGAGTGGATTTTTTATATGCAAGCTTCTTGGTTGTGCTTCTCCTCTATTATTAAAAGCAATTTTATGCAGTCAGCGTTGTTACAGCCATTTGAAAAGGGCACTGGTTTATGAAACTCTATTACTACAACTTGTGAAATGCAAATATTTCAGAAGGTTAAACACATCCAGTTTCAAAAACCATTTAAAGAGTACACGTTCTTCAATTGTATAGCTGTTATTTTTAACTCCACTTTGCAGATCCATCATCACAGATAAAGCAAATTTCTTTTTAAAGCTTTCTCAAAAGTAAAGTTGTAGCAGTTGCACTACAATGACATTCAGGCAAGTGAAGTTACCGTAATTACTAAACTCAGTCAAGCCTCCCCTAATCCCAGCACATCACAACTAACTCAGCTGGGAGAACAGGCTGGCTTCCCATCATTTTATCTTTCAGCCTCCTGCTCAATATACTGCCAGCACATGATGTTGCAAATTAGTCACATTCAAGGCTCTCCCGTTGCAAAATTTTGCCCTCTGGAACCTGGGAACTTCTCATTTGGGCAAAAGCAATTACAGATGACAAAGAGCTGCTTCTATCCTCACAAGCTAAATGTGAACTGTCATTTCTCTGAGCGAAGGACATGTACTTGCCACTCATCTCCTGATGCCCACTTCACCCTGACAGCTTGACTTCTTACAGAGAGATCTGACTAAGCGGCAAACACAAAGAAAAGTCAAGAGAAACAATCGAACTATTACCCCTCAGATTTCAGATAGCCAAAATAATCACTGCTATTTATTCCCACTTAAAAACCAGTGGCACTGAAGAAAGAAAGGAAGAACACTTGGACCAAGGAATGGTTTCTTTAACTGTGCTTGACCAGTTGCATGGAGTCAAGTTCCCCATCACCAGTGCTTCAGCCAAGTATTTTTGATACAGTACAATACATCTCTGCATGTTTTACAAAAGCACAAGCATAAAATATAAGGATCACTTTCCTTCTAGTCCTTGGCTATAGCTGCTCATCGTATCTCCACTCATTGATGCTTCCATTACCTTGGCACTCACTGTTATGGCACAGAACAACCACTGGCTCCAATGTTAGTGAATCCCTGTGTGAAGCCCTTTTTCACACACCTTTCATTAACCATGCAGAGACTGATAATGCTCACTGCTGCAGTTTAGTCATTGTCTTCTATTCAGACACGGAAAAAGTCACTGCTTCAGCTTTGTAACACATCATTTGATGATATTTCAATAATAAAGTCTTATAAAAGGGAAAGTTTTGAATTCTGAATTGTCTCCCTTGCCATTCTGACAGATATCCAAGACTCAAAACCAAGACAGGAATGACAAAACTCTTAAAATGGTGACCTGATTATATTACATGGTAATTCTGTTTCAAGCCTTAATGATAACACCGGACAGACTCAGATCAAATTTAGAAACTGGAGAGTGGAAGGGGATGAGGAAGGGAAGTGTATGCACACACAGGCCCAGGGAAGTGGAGGTATTTAAAAAGACATGGAGACATGGCACTCAGGGACACGGTTTAGTGGTGGACTTGGCAGTGCCAGGCTGATGGTTGGACTCAATGCTCTGAAGAGATTTTAGAACCTAAATGATTCTGAGGTTCTAATGAAAACAACAAGAGAAAAAATATGAAAGCTCAGAAATACTTGATTTTTTTTTTCTTGAGAAGAAAAGGATATGCAAATACTTTTTTAAAGCTTGGATCCAATCTAGATTATATAAAGAAAAAAAAAAGCTTATTGAAACACCTTGCATAAGATGCATGCTATTTGTGAGTGGATGAAATAACATTATCCTGAATGAAATCATGCAATTGAAACTTAAAAGTCAAATGATACCAACACTGTACATACACTTCAGAAATTCCATGTCGCCCACATTTAGGATATCTGGCAGATCAGAAGCCATCTACATGGTTAATTCCAAATGCAAGAAAGTCAGTGTTACGAAAGACGGATTTCAAAATTAAGCTTTAACTAAGAAATGTGAGCGAAGTTTAAAGCTACTAGAATTTGCTTATAGATATTAAAATTAAATAAATTACAACAAAAGTTGTGAGAAGAGAGAATAATGGAAACATTTCCAGAGAGCCTGAAAAAGGAAATAAGGACCAACACTCACTAGGTCTGTTTGATGTACACTAAGAGAAGAGAAGATGCTCCTAATTTCTGATACAGAAGCTTTTTTCCCTACTTTTTTTGCACACATCTACTCAAGTAATTGCATAAAGTGAGTTCTTTACACCCTTTCTTAACACAGAGCATGAATTAAGTGAGGATTGTGAGACACAGAACAGCTCCAGCTCTCTGAGCAGGTGCAGATTTTCTGGCTGTCATGCTGAGCACATTCTCCCTCACTCACTTTACCCATCTGTGAAATTAAGGTAACACTTGTGTGCTTACTTTACAGAGGTAGTGACATGAGGTTTAAGTAGAGTCCACTGTAATTAATCAAATATTTAAAGCAATTAAGAAGCTAGCTGATATATCATTACCTAAGCAAGATTTTAACTTTGATAAATATGAATAATGAATATTACTCACTTTCAGTGCTGTTCTCTAAGCAAACTGTATTCAGAGTACACAGCTCACAAAGCTCTTTAACAATGACTCTGTGCAATCTACCCTTGAATCCACAAAAAATGCATTCTTCCAAAACTTAAATTAAAATATATATGTTCTTAGGATTTTATAGGCTGGCTATATATTACATATAATAAAACATAGCATATGCTTCATGTTCTATATACACACAAATGTAAAAAGTTTATATAGACATGGACAGATGTATCGAGAAGGTCTTTCCCCATCAGTAATTATACAGGGTGGGGTGGCAGGGGAAACAAAGAGGGGAAAATACTGAAACAAATTCCTCCACTGAGCAGACAAAGTGCAAAAAAACACTCTACAAAGTGGATTTGGAACAGAAGGGACCACAACTTCGAGCATGCACAACCAATACCAGTAAGTATGTTCCACAGGACAAAATCAGAACTTCTTACACAGCAAAGGTGGCTCATAAATCAGGGTAATTGTGTAAGTAGTGAAAACCAATTAAGGACAAAAATCAAATCTTTATCCCAGCAGCACTTTATCTAATTCTTCATTAAACAAGTCCATAAAGTTCAATCACCTTTTTCAATATCTAGATCCATCCAAAAATATCTCATTAAGACCACCTGCTTTCATCATAAGCTCTTAGAAATCACAATACCCTGGTCCCAGTAGTTTTACACCTGCAAAGACTATCCACACTAGAACTGCAAGAAGGCTTTCCTTTTCTAATATTAAGTTTAAAATAAAATACACTAATTCAAAAATCTTACAATCTGTATGCATAAGCTGCCCTTTTGTCTGTAAACTGATTTGTGCAATAATACTAGTGTTTGTTATCACACTTTTGATATGGCTACCAAGTCCTAAAATAACTCTTCATGATATTAAAAACAGTATTAATAATATGAATTAATATTAATAATTAATTGGAACTCAGTAACTTAAATTACAAGTTGACAGGTACAGAAATACCATTTCTACATGTCATGTTTCAACTTATTTTTTTTAATCTCTACCATCAAATTATATACAGCACTCCTCATTACATACTATGACTAAAGTTATACCGGCATTACACTTAAAATCTGCTTTCAAAGGTATTAATAACCTAGCTATTCAAATTCTAAGACTCTTCAAAAAATCAGCATAAGGTTACCTATTCTACCACTCATCAGAGGCACACAGACCAACAATTAAGGACCAAAGAGTAAAGCTCTACAGACTTTCTTTAATAATTTGGAAAAATATTGCTTTTACATGCATGCTTTAAAGCAATGATGACAATCATGTTTCCTTTATATGCTACTGGGTAATCTTCTGGATGCTTTTCAATGGGCTACAGAGTCAGCCACAAAAAAATCTGCAGTAACAGTGTTATGCTGTTTACAGCTTTCAAATCCAAAAAAACAAACAAACAAGAACATTTTAAAAATACTGAGTTTTCTTAAAATTAAATAAATCCATTTTCCACAGCCCATCTCCTACAACAATTAAGTTTAGATAAAATTCACAACTATGGCATTCTCATACTGAATCCATATTTTACTCATAAATGAATATTCTCTACAGATAACAGCTTTCCAATATAAGCAATCCAACTAACCATCCTTCAGTGACAGTGAAATGGGTTTTAATCACAAAAGCTTAAAACTACTTACGTAAAACAAAATTTAAAAAACACCCCATCACATTTCCCCACCACAGAAAGTCACTACTGAAAATGTTTCTTGCTATACTTTCCTTACAGATAAATAAATGTTATTCTATAACCAAAAGATTCCTTTGAAAGCGACCATGTTATTTGCAGATTTAGCGTAAGAGAAAAGTGTCTAAGTCGTGTATTTCTTACCAAGATTCACTCTTGAAATGTACTTTTACAACTAAAATTCCATGCTTACCATAGGAGCAACCATCCGCATTACTCCCAAGGCTAACCATTAAAGTCAGAGTCCAACACTCGCAAGATAAATGTGTCACCAGTAGAGTAAGCAGTAGTTTTTAAATAATTCACCTGTTTAAAAATTAACCAGCTCACACATTCATCATCTGGTTTTCTCTAGCCTGGTAAATGCATGGAAAAGAAGAAGTGAGAGGCCATTTCATCGTCTGGCTTTGAATACCTCTTAAATCTCTCTTTTCAGTGGTGCCTAAGTGTCACTGTGATGTAACACTAGCATACAGACACTACTGTATCAATGAACTCTATACAAATTCCCTAAAGTTCTCTACCTACTGTGCAGGGACTGCCATCTTTCAGTCTCTGGAGGTGAGACCACAAATTTGATCCCTTTTCAAAGGTATATACCAGGGCACTATAAATCCTACAGCTGAGGCACTAGGATAACACTACTGGACAAAGCTTTATAGAATCTCTCTGGATCTTGGTTTTCCTTCTTTCACACAAAGAGAATCACTTAGATTCAAAAAGAAGATAAAACAAAAATCAGCAACATTAGCCCAAAGAACCCAGAATACTAAGAAAAATGGACAGATTTTAACTTGATCTGGATGGGACAAAGCAGAGAGGAGGAAAGAGCTGTACAGCAACCTTGTCCTATGAACCAATAAGGGAGACTTTTTTTTTTCCCCCAAAAGCTTGACAGGCAAAGAAAAAGAAGTTACTACTGTCATTCCAATTTTTCTGTGGATTACATATTAAATATTTAGATTGGATCCAGCTACCCAACATGGTACCATACCATCCCCTCTGCCACCTTTCATGTAGTAGCACTGTGCTGACCAGAGTCAGGACATTTCCTGTGACTCCTTTCCTTAGGACTCTGGGATCTTGAGAGGTCAACAACCTAATTTCCATAGCTCAGTTCTCAACCTTACACAACTGTCTCAAATATCTCCCTCCCTTTTTATAATACTATGCAAAAAATTGCCAGTACTAAGCTTCCTGAAAACATAAGAAAAAAAATTAAATTATTTAACAAATAGAGAGGGAGAAAGGAATTAGCCAGGCATGCTTCAATGACAAAGCTGGAATGCACTGATTTTCATACGCTGCATGAAATAAAAATACCTATTTTATATTTCTATGTTCTATTTCTACATCATAAAAATACAGCAGTATTGTGTTTACCATTGCATTGATTAAGCATTTTTCAAAAATAAAAAAAATCAAAAGGCAGATACTTTAGGTAGACTATAAAAAAAAACCGTAACACCCCCTCCCAATATCCTCAGGACTCAATCTTTGAAGATGTTTGGCTCCTCAAATGAATACTCAACTTAATGTATTATTTTTAGTGCCCAAATGAGATATATGCAGCATAGACTGAAGCCTAGCAGCTGAAATTCATCCTTAACAGGCAACTTTTCCCCCTCTAACTTAAATGCAACTATTATTAAATCAGACTGCCTTATTTGACAGAGGTAATAACATTCACGGTAATTTCAGTACTACCAATTAACTGTAAAACAAGATATTCTCAGCCACAACTCCTCCAATCTGAAATAAGCCTTGTCTTAGGTTATAATGTAAGATGTAACCAAAAGTATGTATTCTATCACTATCTGTTAAAACCAGGTGGGGCAGTGTTCTTTGTCTCTTCCATGACACATCCCTGGTAACTCCCTCCGGGGGAGATCTTCTGTTAATGGGTCATCCAGCCTCACTGCATGACTCATAAAATTACATCATCCCATTGTGAGATGCTCCGCCCAGGAGAAGGAACCAAGCATTCCATCCTGGATATAATCTGAGATTCCGAACACCACAGACACCTTTCCACTGGATTCCCAGAGGACAGGAGCTACACAGCTACCACTGGACTTTCTAAGGAAGAGCAGACCCTTCTACAGGATCACTGCTTCAACAGAACCACATCCATCACTTCAGGAGGACTGCAGCCACCATTTAATTGGACTGCTATCACCACCCCGACTAACAGGGTGTCAGGTTGTATCCTGGCTCTGTCAGTTTAAACCAGTGTTTTCTGCCTTTATCTTTCATTTTCCTATTAAACTGTGCTTCTGACTTGGAGTCTCCCACTGGTTTGTTTTCAAACTAGTACAGCCTTTACTCCAGCTCTGGACTAGACAAGGCATTTTTTTTATTTCAGGTATTAGCAGAATGTAGCAGCTGACCATTTCAGCTATTTTACAGAGAAAATATTCCACTCATGTGAAATGTTTCATTCCTCCCCTCTTCCAGATGACTTTTTAATGGTATCTTTGAACACATATTCTAATGATCAACTCAAATGTCCTAAAACATAACATAAATGCACACTGCAATGCAACTCAGTGTCTTATTAACGCAGCTTACCTGCAACCCTCAGCAGGTTTGCCAGTTCCAGGAGCTTAGCAGACTGTTTATAGTTTGTTGACATCTGCGCCAGACAGTCCTTGATGAGACTGAGTCGATCGGAACACAAACGCACTGTTGAAAGCAGAACTGGTTTAGAGACTGCACAAATGAACTTGACTGCTGTGCTCCTGCTTCAACAACACAGGGCAGGAGGAGTGCTGGGGAGTATAAGAATGCCAATACAAACTGAAAACCAGCTCAAGGCTGCTTGCATGCAGATCCTCAATTATACCTACAAACAGAAAGTTAAAATAACGCTGCAGGATATCCAGCCCCAATCATTAGCAAGTCAAGTCAAGTTATGAAGGGAGCAAAAAGCGGAAAACTGACCCGAATGAAAACTTACTTTTATTTCATTTTTTCACATTCACTGTTTTTAAATGTATACAATTAACCGATATACCTTTATACAATTTTAATTATCAGTTTTGCAGACTGCTAACACAGACACTAACTTTTGTTTAGAATGTTGTAACGAACTAAGATTTCACGCTACATTTTATTTTAGCATGGACAAGATACATCACATAGACTCAAAGAACTGTCATTAGCAAACTCTTAATTTACTTAAAAATTTTCTGTGGAAGTGGAAGGACAGTCTGCAAATCACCAGGTTCTGTCAACTGTATCCTGAGCAGCTTATAATTAGTACTGTGTTTCAAAAAAGATTTTACCAAGAATTAAACAATTATTGTAATTGCATGATTTAATATCATGAACTGATTCCAGTGCCATATTTAGCTTGTTAGTGGGTGGCTAACTTCAGGCTGCTGTTTTAAAAGGTAATGCTTTCATACCATGCAAGTTCTCAGAACTCAGAGGAACAGCATGCAGATATTCCACTTAACACTAAATAAGAGTGAATGGCTGCATGGGGGATAAACTCTGCATTAGCATATGGGGCTTAAAACACAGGATATCAGGCCTCTCAGTAAGAGCAAAGTAGTATTTGCATAATGAAAATCATTAGTTCTGGAAATCAAATTAGACCAAAATGAATAAGAATGGAAGAGCAGGAAAAGGTCATATTTTTAGTTTAATTTTTAATATTCTATCACAGGCCTATATTAGTATACAACAATAAAACGTTTCCAGTCACTGATTATTTAAGCAGGAATTTTTAATACATAACTAAAAGTAATCTAATATAATACCATGGGTAAAACACTTAATGATGGACTTTCCTTCACATTTTATTTTAATAAGGAGTCTTCAAACCAGATTTTATTAAAATATAGCATAACAGTAGTTCATAAACTACTGAGTTTGCTAAAAATAGAAGTGGGGGAAGATCTACAGAAAACTAAATACAGAACTGCAAAAATTGCTAAAAAATTGCTAAAAAACTATTGCTGTGGGAACAGCTGATCCTTAGTGCTATTTTTAACGACACTCTACCAAAGTAACAGATCATTTAAAGGCTTTCATTAAAATTGGAAACATCATTTTAATCTTATTAATTTGATTTACATGAAAGATACTGAAGCAAGGGTAAATCAGGGTCATTAATGAAATCACATGCATTATTTCACATGTTCTAATTAATCTAGATCAGTTGTATTACACATACTGTTAATGCAGTATTATGCCACTACTTTTTAAAAATGATACCTCCATGTCCACATCAAAAAAAGTTGAAGAAAATATGTGCACTTTTCTAGAGGCTGAACAAACTGACTGAGAAATAATTTTACTCTAGGAATCAACAGGCCAGTACTGCAAGATCTGGAAATCAGACATTCTCAGTCCAGAAATTGTAAGATTTCTGAATATAACACACGGAGCATCAACTCACTTGAACAAATACTTGGAAAAAAAGAGAACAAAAGGAGAACACCAAAGTAAAGTAACAACAGCCACTGAGAATATCTACTTCATTTTCCATGAAGTGGAAAGCACTGAAGTGCTAGCCATAAATCCCAGTATTTCTCTGCACAATGCCAGAAGTAAAACATTATCATCAGCATGTCTCATGGCTCAGTGCTCATCTCAGCCAGTTCCACTACTGTTCATGCAATTTCTTTGTACATAATCATAACTTCTTTCCAACTTTTGTCCAACAACTTTCACTGGAGTCAGAGCTCCAAAAGATTTAGTTTTAAGCACATCATCAGAAGAAATACCTAATAAAAGCTCACTTCCACTGTCATTGGGTTTTATATACCTCAAAATTAAACAGCCCACTGGAGACACGAAAACTGCCTCTGCATGAAGTACCTCTCTCCCACCTGTTATTTTAAAGCACACAGGCAAGTGCAGATTATTTGGCAAACAAAATATGAGCTTAAATTATTTCTGTTCAAGTTTCATATACTCGGTATTCTATTTTAAAGTCCTGCTGAAAGTAAGTCCCAAAACACAGACGCCATATGCAAATATCCTTCTTACCTCACATATTCTAAAAAATTTCATTACAAAAATTACTTTTGTATGTGCCTGTAAAGTGCTTGGAGGCAGGAAGTGAACTCTTTAAGTTTAATCATGTCACACTTATGTAATAGTAGCTATTTCTCATGCATATTTATGCCTGTGATTCAAGTAATCATATAAAGAATAAAATTATGCAGTACCTTGTAGCGGTAATATTTTCACACCAAATTCTTCCAGGTAACCCAGAGCACGAATGAGGTCCAACTCCTCCTGAACAGCACTCGGACTGTCTTCAATAAGTTGTAGACAGCACCTAATAAGAATGAAACACATTTTCCTAAAGTTTGATGAATACATTCAAAGTTAAACTTGTGGGAAAAGTTCACCAGCAAATAAAACAAAACAACCAAGCAGTAATTTACTGTACTTGTGAAACATCAAAATACTCTAAACAAATTTCTGGTTTTGGATTGCCTTCAACTGGTTGTGATAAGTACATCACCTAAACCCTCCTGAATTTAGATCGGCAATGAATTTAATAGATGTAACTACTTTAATAGTGTAAGTACTTAAATACGTAATTATTTTGGGAAATATTTCTCCTACCACTATTGCATTTTGATAATGCCATATTCTAGAAGATAAAAGCAAAACAGTGCAAAAAGTTGACAGGAAGTGAAACATTAAGAGTCATTGTCACAAATTCAGTTTCCTCAGCTAGGTACAGCAAATAAACCGAAGCTGAATTAAAAAAAAAACCAACCAACCAACCAACAACTACAACAAAACAACAATAAAAAAACCCCCACTAAATTCCTCTGAAGACGAATTAATAAATGCAACTATTAAGAGCACATTACTCTAAATATTTTTTTTTCAAGTCATATGAATAGTATATTATTGTAATAAGCTTTTAGATAATTTTTTAAAATACAAGTTGCATTCTGGTACAGTGTATTCATATGTAGTTTTACTAATACATGCTGAACAAAGAAAATCAACATGCAAAATCATAGAATCATAGAACAGACATAGGTTGGAAGGGACCTTAAACATTGCCTAGTTCCAAATCCCCTGCCATGGGCAGGGACACCTCCCACTACAACAGGTTGCTCAAGAGCTCCATTCAGCCTGGCCTTGAACACTTCCAGGGATGGGGCATCCACAGCTTCTGTGGACAACCTGTTCTGGTGCCTCACTACCCTCACAGTAAAGATTTTTTTTTTCTTTCCCAAACATCCAGTGTAAACCTACTATCCTCCAGATTGAAACCATTACCCCTTGTCCCACTATATGCCCTTGTAAAAAGTCCCTCTACATCTTTCTTGCAGGCTCCCCTCAGGTACTGGAAGGGCACATTTAGGTCATCCCAGAATGTTCTCTTTTCCAGGCTGAACAATCCCAAATCCCTCAGCCTTTCCTCACAGGAGAGGAAAGAAGAAGGTGCTTCATCCCTCTGGACACACTCCAGCAGGTCTGTGTCCTTCCCGTGCTGGGACCCCAGAGCTGGATGCAGCACTGCAGGTGGTGTCTCACCCCCTCCCCTTCCTCCCCTGCTCCCCTTGCTGCTTTGGGGGCAGCCCAGGACACATTTAATTTCTGGGCTGCAAGAGAACATGTCCAGGTCATGTCCAGCCGTCTCCTCCACCAGCATCCCCAAGTCCTTCTCAGCAGGGCTGCTCTGGATCTGTTCATCCTCCAGCCTGGACTGATACCGGGGTGCAGCACCAGCACTTGGTCTTGTTGAACTTCATGAGTCTCATGAGCTTCAATTCTTGAGCTTGTCCAGATGGCATCTCATCTCAATGATTTTAAATGGTTTAATTCACCATACACATTAAATCAGGAAGTATTTGATTTCTCCAGTTTATCATATGACTTTTATCTCCACACGTTAATTAAGAAAACACATTTTAAATCAAAACCAAAACTGTATGTTAGCTGAACATCCCATATGAACCCATCATATTTTTCAGGCATATTGACAAATATTTCAGGGTGAAGATTAAAATAGGAGTGGAATAAAAGAGCTAAAGAGAAGACAAATATATTCTACCTAAACCAACACATACATGAAGGCTACTAGGAGACCTATACACTGATAATCACTCATGGAAACAAGGTAAGTTACCATGAAACAACTGATTGAAGTAAGTCAGAGAAGGACCAAAACATGTTACTGAACAGAATAAACACAGAGTCACACATTCATACCAAGTATTTGAGCTATAAACCACGTATTTTGAAATATCACCATAAAACCCTAAGAGAAAAGCTGGTCACAGGACCCTTATTCATTAAAAGGGTCTTTAAACTCCCTGCATTAAAAGCAACATTACTCTGTACTTCCAGAGCCTGCTTATGAAAAATATTCTCAATAGACAACTGGGGGAGGGGAGGGGGGGGGAATATAATATCAAATAAACCCTAATGCTATGACAACATTAAATCAGTTGTATTTATGTATATGATAGTGGCAAATGTACCTGGCCAACTCCATACAGCTATCAGTCAAACTCGTTGAAGAATTGAAATATTCTCTACCAGCAGCCAAAACTAGTTCAATACTTCTGGCATAGCTGACTCGGTACTGCAGCTTCCCTTTTGATGAACTCGGCAGATCCACTGACCAAACACGGCAATGCATCATTTGCCCAGCCAGGTGGATATTGTCTATACTGCTTGAGCATAAAAGACTTTCGGTGAATATCTAAAAGAAAGAACAGTAATTTAATAACCTGCAGGAGCAGCAGCAGTTTCAATTAAGCTTATCTGCATTTTATGGCATAAACCCCTTTGAATGCAAGGAACTTTGAAGTCAAAAGAATATATATATATATTCAGTCCAAGCAGAAAATCTGACTTCTGTCAAGGGAAGTATTTCTACAATTCACTTAAGTAAAGCTAAAATTAACTAGTAGCTACTTTCTATTTACTGGAAGTTAAAAAAAAAAAAAAAAAGCATATTAACTGTCTTTTTACAGTATGACTTAAGACACCAAAAATATACCTACATTCTGAGGTGTACTACAATATAAGAATCTGAAAAGGCAGTTCACTATTAAGACCTTAAAACTAACAACATATGAGAAGAAATTTTGTATTCCTAAAGAAACTAAAAATATATAGGACTGAGCACGTAAAATGTTCCTTAAATTTCAACCAAGACTATCTTCAAAGAATGCAAACTAATATAATGCTGTATTCTGCCAGAAAACACCTAGCTTATTTACAGGTAAAAGTTTTACCCACTTTAAGACACTCAAAATAATCTCAATTCCTTACAAAAATAATTTGCTTTTTTCTTAAGCATAGTCATTATTGTCCTAATGAAAAGAAACAGAAATTCGATCATTTCAGAAAATATCACAGCTGCAACAATATGGCCTTTATTGAATGTTTTAAAGTTCATAGCAAATTCAAGAGGATCAGTGAATCATAGAAGAGCCCTATTAAAAAAAAATAATTGCCCTAGGGCATATCACCGTGTCCCGCAGCCATAGGGAGGAGGAGAGAAGATCCAGCAGGCAAGAATTGTGCAGCAAGATTGATTTTTTAAATTATTTTACAAACTCTTCTATAGACTTTTTTCTTCATAGTCTAATTGGACAAAGGATCAGCCACCCCTTAGGGTGATTGGCTAAAATCCTAAACATCCATTGTCAAAATATTTTTCTACTATACTATAAACAGGACTTTTCATGGCTGCAGGTGTTTCATTGTTTACATAACTCTGCTACCTCTTCTGTGAGAGAGAAAAGTCTCTCACAGGCTTAGAAAATAGCAAGAAAATCCTTGCTAGCAGCATTTTGTATCCACAGAGCCCAGGTTGGGAGAGACCTCTAAAGATGATCTGGTCCAACCTTTCATGGGAAAGAGGGCATAGATGAGATTATTTAGCACTCTATCCAATCATAGTTTAATTTCAGGATACTTTTTTTCTAGGAAGAACCTCTCCAAACCACCTCATGCTCTGGAAAGGAAAACAGTTCTGTGCTTCTTAAAGAACATCACACAATTGGATCATCTTCCATTTCACAACATACCAACCCTCAAGGAACAGCGAGAGATGCAAAGTATCACAGCTGACCCTTCTTCCTCAAAGATCCCACATGGAACATTTACCTCTCTCAAAACTTAAGAAGTCCTCCTTCAAGAGGACAGAATTCACCTTGCATGAAAGAAGAACAAACTAAGCATCATGCTCAAAAATACTGAAACCTCAGATGGGATTGCAAATCCTTACTGCCTCACCAATTTATCAATTTTGAAGTTATTGAAGTATAATTGCATATGACAGCACCACATTTCAAAGCATTTTCAGTACTCCTACATAATTTTTTCCAAAACCCTTAGTTGTGTTTCTTTTTCAATTATATGGTTCAGAGTTTAAAAAAATAGTGTCAATAGAAAACTTACATTAAGATCAGAGCAAAGTAAATGCCTTATTTACAGAGTGCTCTAGTATTACAATTTTTTAACATGCACGTAAAAAAAATTTCAAGTACACCAAGTTGTAGCCTACCACAAAACCATGACTATTAAACATGCTGCAATTTTTCTAGCTGCACTACAGGGAAAGAATGATTTTTCTCACATATAAGTTGAATAGCATTGGTTTTTTTCTTTTTTTTTCTACTTTGCTTTTAAAACTTCTCCTAAGAGCTAATCAGATGGATAGCCATAAGCAATTAAATCTGTAAACTGCAGTAAAACCTGCTTTTATATAGATATAAACACTAATTATAGTGGACACAGTACTGCATCTGTAATAAAATGCAGTACATTGAAGTGAAAATGTAAATAACACGTCACAGCAAATTCTACATCTGTCTAACAGCTGTCCTTTGCAAATACTAATGACATGGGTTTGGGCTTTATGCACATGCAAGGGTTTTTACCTTCACTGAAATTAGATTTCTCATCTCACATAATTTTACTTCAATTGCAAGCAGCAGAAAGTCCATAATCCTATTAACGATCTTGGATAATAGTATCAAGCCAGAACTCCATGTTTAAGAAATGCTTGAGTGAAGACAGTGCTTTATTTTCATTAGTTCGGAGTGTTTGTTGTTAAACACATTTGTACATGGAATTACAGGCTACAGAACAAAGTTGACTCAATTTCTAAAAAGCTGAATTTTAATAAAAGATATACAGGATATTTATTAGAAGGGCTTTAGATAAAATGAATAAACACCAGAATTTTTCCTTAAATAAAATACAGCAAAAAGCCAGTAGACAACCAAGTAACAACACTTGGAAAATGTATTTACAGTTGTGAGCAACAATATGAAATAAGAATCTATAGCTTACTTGGGACATAAGTCAGTAAGAAGATACAAAACTCACCTCATAGCAAGTATCTGAATGTAAGCATCTATACACTTTCTGCTGCATGTCCAACATATCCTGGAGTAATTGCTTCCACTGTGTCTCACCAACTGACGGTTGCCTACAAATATTTTTTAAAATTAAATATTCTCTTCCCCAACAAATTTAAAGAAAAGCAGTAGATTTCCATCACCAAAAATACGAGTTTTCTCAAATGCTATTTCAGTATTTAATTAGACTTTTAACCAGGAGTGATTCAAAGACAGATGGCTTTTAATATTAATTAATATTAAAACAGCATCCGTGGGATAAAATGGTTTGACAACAATGCAGTGCCCAAAGTGCTTTTTCTGTTTTCTGTGGGATAAGGCAGGGATTTAAGCAATCTTTCTCAAGAGTCCCCAGCTAGGTTTTGATAATTTTCCATAACACATCAGAAAGTTTGAAGTGCTATCGTCCTGCTGATCCAGGAACTGCAGGGCAAAACCAAGTCTCCAACAGCAACTGAGGATCATTAAAGTGCTGTTCACTGTAGGCAATCTCAAAGGACTAATCAACTGCATGCAATCACAGGAGAATAGAGTTCCAACTTTGTTTCTTAAAATTGAGTGGTATTCAGATTCTTGACCCTCTGAATCCATGGATCTCTGTTTATGCACAAAGCCTCAACTTCTTGTGCCCTATCAAAACTTTTACTAGTAAAAACACTATGAAGGTTTTTTGACATTATCTTGAGCCTTTCAGATTAGAAAAAGACCTTTTTAAATTACATGAGCTAGTTCCAGCTAATAGTGATTTTCTCATGTGGCATTAGCTTTTATTTTGGCAAAACAGAAGTGGAAAAACCAACATTTTTCCTACAGAGGCATTGTCTTGATCTTTCTAAAGAGAGGTTTCCAGAAGTCTTAAAGAGCTTTCAGACTACTAAAAATCTAAATACCACTCTACCATAATGGATAAACTGCTGTGCATATTTGCTGTAAATAAGAAAGAAAGTCACCCGCAGTTGTGGCTGGTTTTCCCAGGATTCAAAATTTTTATCTGCTTATGCCAAGAGCCATTTAATAATTCATGTACAGTTGAAAGATGAGTTAAATGAAGTAGTTCTTAACTAGAAAAACTGAGAAATAATACTGGGAATATAAGTGGTAGAATCAATACCTAAAATCAGTAAGTTACCATATTACAAGGGTTCCAAGAAAACACACCAAAAAAACCAAAGCATTATTTTACAAATCCTACACTCTCAATAAAATTAAATAGGTCTTAAAGGACTTTATTTACAATATGTTATCTTTCACAATTCATCATCCTGCAATATTTTGCAGCCAGTATGCCTTTTAAGCTTGTTTACTTGAACACAAACATACTAAAGCAGAGATTTTTGACTGTGGAGAATGCAGCCAAAAACTAATCATGTTAATCACATGTTTAACCAATCTCTATATGTACACTGTCTTCAGGGTGAACACCCCAGCTCCCTGCTGCCACAAAGCAGGCAGGCATGCTCTGTTACCTCACCGCGCTTCCCCTCTTATCCCGGTGCCTCGTGGAATACTAACTTGCGACCTGTGTGCCTTGTCAGCCGGATCATCAGCTTCCGCGCCTCCTCTGCACTGTCCTTCGTGTCTCTCACGAAGGAGACCGGCTTCTGCAGGCCATGCTTCTCCAACAGCTCCGACACACTGCAAACAGAGTCAGCGCTCTTGAATCCTGCACAACTGTACAACTACTGCTGCAGCAGCAGGACTCTCAAACAATGTACTGCAAATGCAAACAGTCTCCATAAAATCTCTAATAGTATAGCTTAACCAGAGTAACATTACCTACATTTTAAAAACTATATATATATATTAAATAATACCATAAGGTAAACACATAGCACCACAGTTTTAGCCTTTGATCACTCAAAGCATTAGAGAGTATCAAGATCAAAACAAACTCCTCAGGTTAACCCTCCTTCCCCCTGCCAAAAAAAAGCCCACTGAAAATAAAAACAAACAAAACAAAAAATCCCCAACCAAACAAATAAAAAAATTCCCCAACAAAACCCCACACACAAAAAAACCCAAACAAAACAAAAAAAACAAAACACAACCCCCCCAAACTTTTATTCCAAGAACAGTATCTCTACAGTTCTATACTATTCAAATAGATAAAACCATTCAAAATTTCTATGTTCTGAATACAAAAAACATACAGATAATCTTGTTGACAGCATTAAAAAAAATATATTCTTGCTGGTTTCTTATAAAAATGTTCTTGGCTATGCTTAGTGATTTCTCTAAGAATATTTATTTCAGCAAAATGCAATACCTAAGAATTTGTTCCAGTTCATCTACTTCATCATGAAGAGTGTTAGTTTTATCTGTTTCAGGCCTGCAATGATATCACACAATTAAATATATACATAAACACATATTTCTTATAATTTCCTCTTGTAACTCACATTATATACACATGAAGATAAGTAGTTTGAAACATTCCTTGATTAAAATAAATGTTTACTTGTAAATATTAAAACTATTGGGCTTCTTGCTGTAAAGACAGTTAAAATTTAGAGGGTCCCTCAATTTTTTAAGAGCAGAGGCTTTCCTTCTTCCTTAGACTTTTCTCAGGCTCTCTCCTTCCTTCATGTAAAAAATACTGGAAAAATAGTTTACACCTCACAGATCACAGAGTATCTATCACCTCTTCATGCTTTCACTTTCTTGAGCATTACTTGTCCTTCAATAGGTTTTCCATCTTCCCTCTCTCACAGGGACATATTGCTGCTTTTAAGTTAACTGCAAGACGCCACTATTGCAAGAAAACCAGTAAGACAGCACTAACACTTGGTCTCAATTCATCAGACTATGAAAGTCTAAGAAACAATACAGAAGCCTTGGTCTAGGCTGCTACTTTAACTCATGTTCTGCTGCATTAACTGGTAGAGTATGTACTTCTGATGTATATACAGCAGAAGTATATAGATACATTACAATCATGGCAGCTCAGAGGTGAACAGAGTATTCCAGTAACTTGGTCTGCCCTTTAGTGACTTAACAACCCTTTTTAAAGCTTTAATTCACAGCTATATTTAATATTTCTAAAATATTTGTAAATAACCAAATAATTTACAAATAAAATGTTTACCCATATCCTCTTTGTGGAAGGCATTCCAAAATATCATAACAAAGAGAGAGCTGGTCATCTCGCTCACAGCTATAAATACACTCCAACGCCGTGATCATAAGCTGGTCCTGATCAGGGATAATTTGTTGCTGACACTAACAAGAAAAGAAAGAACACTGGTTTTTATTCCCTGTTTCTAATTCAACAGTAAATTTTCTTTTCAACATAAAAAGATAGGTACTCCAAGAAAATAAATTTTCTTCAGGTGCAATTAGAATGTTTCTTGATAACAACGTGGTGAAGTCATAACCTGAATCTTATCTTGGCTAGTTTTCTGCAGTGCAGACACTTGAAAGAACAGTGGTATGCCACTATACCCTTTTTGAATTTGAGAAGTGGAGAGGGTGCAGAGGAAGGCAACTGCTGCAAACATTTGTCAGATTTATTTAATATGTACAACAGTACCAACATACATTGAAGAGCTGTGGTTGTGCTTCACTGGTTGATTTCTGTCCATACACTCAGAACATTCAATAGCATGCAGAAATGTGCCTGTGTGCTCTGGAATAATTATTTAAGCCATAGAAGCAGCGTAAAACACTCAACATGGAAAGCAACTTCAACCCTTACTCAGTGAACTCTCACCTCAATCCTAATGGCCCCCACTTTATTCTTTACATTTGCTGAGTAAGGCGGGAGAGGGGGGGAGTAACTTGACATCTACTCCTAGTAAAATTCCTCAGGGAAAAAAATATTAGTGAGATCATTAAACTCTTTCATATCCACTTTTTATAAAGCAAATATGCCAGGAATTTACTTTAAACAGGTCACCCGAAAATCACTTCAAAGAAGAATCCGTAATTTTTATTCTACTAAGCTAGAATCATTATTACATTAATTTGACAATCTCATCAAGGACAGTTTAGCTGCATTATGATTTATGCTACAAAACTTTTTAATTGTTGTTTTCTAAAACATAACAAATTCTGGGTCTAAGAAAAAGGGAAAGATCAGAAAGATGGTCTGATTTAGAAAAACTAACTCTATTTCTGAATTAACCTCTTCAGGACAAGAATTTCCAAAGAAACCAGTAGAATCAACAGGGCTCTTTACTTACAGCAGGTTTTGAATTCTGAAATATCTTCAGAGGTAGAGTCAAGTCTTCCTTTGCCAGTGTTACTAAATATTCTTTAAAAAGGGTATTTGCAAGACCAGGGGACTGATTTTCACAGCGGTGGAGAAAAGGGATCATCCACTGGTAAACATTCTTCACATATTTTTCATCTGAGGACTGGAAAGCACAAAGAGTTACAGAGAGGAAATATAAGAACTAGTTCAGCTTCATTGTCCAAAATAAGCAGGAAAAGCAAAAAACCAAATAGAACCTTTTTTGATCAATATAACTGAAACAGTTATCTTCAGCTATCACAAACAGATCACTACATCATGAAGCCCTGAAACAATCTTTCTGCTACCCAATGGCTTGAGGAAACTGAGCAGAACAGCAGTAAAGCCCATTGGTGAGGAAAGCCTCCCTTCCTCCTGCAGTTTCAGAATGAGTGAAAGACCATGCAAGCATCTCCGAGTAGCATTACTTTCAGTAATTCAGCAAGAATGTAAAACAGAAAACCAAATGCTGAGTGGCTATATAAATAAAAAAAAAAATTCTGAGTATTTTCCTAGTTTCCTCTGGTGCTTATGTGTTCTTCAACTGAATTTCAGAACCCTATTCCATCTCTAGCTATTTTTCAGCCCTTCCAAGACGTCTTTTTCTATCCTGAAATGCCATGGATAAGTTCAATACAGAGACAAAAACACACATACAGTGCAAAGGCAAATATTAAAGTTTCTTGACAATATTTAAAGACACCAGAAAACATCCATGGAAAACATTCATTGTTGTGGTATCTGCAGCATCATCAAGAGCTACAATGAAGATCCCTTAAAAAAGGTCAACAAAAAGGGAGTTCACAGCTTTCAAAAGAAGATTTAGTAGCACTGAGTCCTCAGCCAGGGACAAAGTGGGTCTTTGAGAAAACTGAGCCAATTTAGCTTTTTTTAGAAACAAATAAACATAGAAATAAACCCTACCACAACAACAACAACAAAAAAGGAACAGTGAAAATGTAGAATTTTTACTGAATTAAAGACAGAGGTTCATCAGAAAAATGACAGTGCCTTTATATACACAGGATCCAGAGTAACCTGAGTTACTGGATTTCGAGGTGTACTTATTATTTATTCAAAATACTTACATTCTTCATCAACAGTCTCAGCTTGTCAATGTCTTTCATCTCTAAAAGTTCCTTCAAAGTCAAAGTTCGATCACCATCAGTCTCATAAACCACAGTCTCAAGAGTGACCAGATTGTCACAAAGCACCTGCAGACCAGGAATGTTCCTCTCCATGCCAAGACGAACAAGGGACAGAGCACAGTCAACCTGAAAAATAATTACAAAAACACTGCTGTACAACTGTTTGCCAAAAGCCAACTTCAATCTATGTCCTGTCTGTGCATCTATTTTATTTCCCTGTTGCTTAATAGGCAATTTTAAGTTCCTAGAAGCTTTTGTGGACGGTATATTCCCAGATGAATTGTCCTTCTCAGCTTTATGAAGACCACATAAAATGCTTAATCTTAGGGGATGGTATCGTTATATGCTTTTAACCAAGATGCATCCTATTGATGCACGTAAATTAGAATATTATTCCCTCTGGAAATCACACACAGCTCCTCTCAGTATACGGAATATGAAGGATTGCTTTAAACTAAGACAATCAGGTAACTGACATGCAACATGACTTTTCTAGCTGAACATGATTTAGTAATTTTAATTGTTGCATTTTATGTCACAAAAAACAATAACAGGCTTCTTCCCTAGTGACTGAAACTACCTTTATATGAAAGGTTCTGTTTCAATTTCAAAGAACACAATACTGGCTGTAAATATTCAGCAAGGCAGACATAAGTCTTGGAGAGCAGAATGCTAATTTATACATTATATACTTTAACTGATCCTTGGAAGTTGCTTTTATTTCTATACCTACTGACAGGTTGTTAAGATCACAGTCAACTATGATTAAAAAGAGCCCTGAAGGACTGCAAGCTGGTAGAAGAACTCACCCATCCGAACTAACCTACGGTAGTGATACTTCCAGTCATCCTCCTTTTCATGCACCTAAATTTGCCTGAGAAGCAACAGAATACTGGAGCACACGAGTGATGAGCTCTGTTTTTATGTGCAATGCTTATCTTTACCTCACAGAGCTTCAAACACTTTTAACATATGAAGAAAATCAAGCAAAAATAAGCTGCATGTAGTCCCACAGACACACAGTAAATCTGCCACGAAGAAATCATGACAGTATCATGTATTGACATGACAGTGACACATGACCAACACTTATCAATGTACATGACACAGCAGCATGTGACAGAATAAAGCATGTTTCCCAAAATGCTGTGCACAACTTTCCCTCCCTTAGTTACAAACATAAGATGCAATGGTAAACACTTCTCATGGATTACAGAAGAGCTACTGTCTGCTATGGTAAAACAAATGAAACAGAATCTACTGGCTTCCTATTCATTTCTGTGGATTAATTATTTGGCTGAGTAAACTTCAGAGCAAGCGTAAGTACACTGCAAATGAAAAAAAAAACAAGTACTTCAAAAGCCATAATGAAATTGAGACACAGTGTGAGGGAGAAGTGTCTATTAATATGCATTAAGACTGTTAAGGATTCTGTTGAAGAAGGCTGCTCAGCCATCATCATTTCCTTCCTGCTATTCTTACCTGCATTGCATACTCTTCAATTTCCTGTGCTCTGCTCAAATACCAATCAGTGACGAGATCTACTGAAAGGTCAGTAGTCCTGTACTTCAGTAACTCAGGTTGCATTTCGTACAGAAACTGGCCTTCATCTTGCAAAGTTGGTTCAATAACCATCCTTTAAAAAAAAAAAAAAGTGTACGTTTAAATATATATTTGCTCACCTACTTTTTTTTTTAACATCAATCTTTTTCCTAAAACGTCTGGAAAAAATGATACAATCAACCTATCATTACACAGTAAATTGATGAGACTCAAATGCCAATCACAGTGAGCGCTAGTTTTTGTCAGCAAAGGAACTACTAAGAGATTTTGAACAGGAGATAGATCATGAAAGAAATAATTCTCTCTACTGAACTAGTAAGAGCTTTCAAACATGTGATAGATCATGAAAGAAAATGCTCTCTACTTGAAGATCTGGGTTTGCACAACCTCTGTTTTCCATTTGTTCAGTCAGTCTCACTGAGAAAGCTGAAAACACAAGTTAGTGCACACAAAAATAGTAAGGGAGTCTTACTGGGTCAATTCCCACATTTCAAGAATTAGTAAATAAATTCTTTTTATTTTTGCTTTTATATATACTTACCTGCATTCTGGTTTTTCACACCAGTCTTCTTCACGATGTTTTTGCTCATTCCAAGGAAGAATTTTCAATGTCCCCTTCTTGTAGCTGGTATGACAGAAAAGAGAAGCCTGATGTAATTTTATGTCTTTTTAATTTGTTATGGCATTCAATTAATGGAATACAAAGCATACAAAAATATTTCTGTGAATTCATGATAAGCATGTCAGTCAATTACAGTATCAATTATTTAAGATTTATTAGTTCTTAGTGCAGCTTTACAAGTGTGGTTTTGCCTGTATGTTATCCATACAAATATAATACATATTCTACCTATACTATTAAAGATCCAATAAAAAAGATTAATAAATTTCTTTTCTTACTGACCATGCTTTAAAAAAAGGAAAAAACCCACTACATGCTTTCAGAATTTTTACCATTTCACACTAAGTATTCTGACTTCATATGCTGTCACAGAAGACTGAAATGAGTAAAAACCTATGATCTTCACAGCTTGAAAAAAGAAGACAAAACAAACTGTTCAAATCTTAGCACAAATCCTCATACTGAAACAACACCTGCCCTGCTGTGCTGATCTTCTCAATTAAGTTTAATGTGGATTTCTGACTACAAACCTCTACAGTGAAACATCCTCTAATTACTGAGGTTGAAAAAAAAAAACCCTGTTTAATTTAAGATGCAGATTAAGAATATAATGGATTATTATTGGAATGATTAGTTATGGCTTGGTGTAGAAGGCTAGCTGTTTAGGCAGCATAAAACACTAGAAAACCGTGTCAAGCTATGCAGAACATAAACTAATGGGGAAGAGAAAAACTTTATAGGTTCTGGCACTTGTAGAAATAAGAATCAAACCATGTACAAACTAGAGACATTAGAGTTGCAGCATACCAGAAAAATAAGCTATTTTAAATTTAATTCATTTTCTCCTGACCCTGAAAATAAACAGCAATGGTAACCCTACACAGACAATCCCTATTTATAAACTAACAACTGACACTATCTTCTCATCCCTTGAAGAGCAGCATTGTAACTCAGTAGTTTAAAAATAAACACAACTCCAACCAACAAATCAATTTCACAATATAGTAAGAGTCAAAAAAATAAGCTAAAAATCAGTAACTACATCTCATTTAGCAACAGCCATCAAACTCACTGAACAAAACAAGGCATGCTCATGAACTGCCCTGCCCCATACACATATACATCTCACCCAGAGGACTGGTCACTCTTTTTTCCCTTCTCTGTGCATTAGCAAATAACACCTCATGCTTTATCATTGTAATTCCAAACCTCCAAATTATATATGCTGTAGTAATCCAACAATAAAAAGGTAGAGGCAGATTTGCAGGTTATAGAAGTCAAACAAATGGAGAGGTGAGGATGGAAAACTGTTAATTCCTGTGTCAGAGCGATAGCAACACCTGCTTTCAATTCCTGTTCACCTGAACAAAACACTCTATGGCTCTCTTTATAATTACACACCATACAGCAACATCATTAAAAATAATTCATAAAGAAAACTCCAAACTAATATTTGTGGTATAAACACCAGGAATAAAGCCACTTTCTTATTTTTGAAAGATTCATCATCAGCCCATACATTTTGAGGATTAGGGGTGCTGTAGTTGTTTAAATCTTAAATAATGTAATTTACCAATAATTTAATGTTTAAAACTGACTTCATAAACTAAATTAATATAGTCACATTTCAAATGTCATACATGCGAACGTTATTATGGAAGGCCCAGTTTTTAGTGAAAAGGTTCTCTTTAGCAGCTGAAATGTCAAACACCAGAAAAGCCAAAGTGTAATGCTGCCTTCCAAATTATAAAATCAAGACAGTACAAGTAGGACTTTATATTTCAATTGATAATGCTCTCCTTTCCTGTGTTCTATTTAACAGAAAAGAAAGCAGAACAAACTTTGTCTAAGAGAATTTCATCTCTTAGCAAATTTTTCCCATTCTTCTCCCAGTAGGCTTAAGAAGGTATTTCAAGGCGGGATTGATCGGTTGGTTGTTTTGTTTGGGGGAGCAGGGGGTGTGAAGGTTGGAAAAAGACTGGGGGTAAAATTAAAGAAAAGTGGGAAGTTATAGACAGAGCTGTAACAGCATGGAAATTATAGGGGAAAATGCAGTTGCTCCTCCCTGCATGGAATAAGGTCAGTGATTTCCCCCACACAATACATGCTAAGGGGGACTAAATGAAAGGTGGAGCAGAGTAGAGACACCATGGTCAGGCTCTGCTAAAATCCTTGCAGAGAAGGGAACTCAGCAGCCCTTTTTAGCTGTAAGTCACAGAGCAGCTAAAACCCAAAGGCAATAAAGGAAGATGCCTTGCCATTGAATCATCAACCATGGCAAAAACACCCTCCTTGGACTGGTGCATATTCCCATCCCAATGTTACATTGGATACTACACCAATGTTCCCTGCCTCCAAGGTACCTCCAACCCTCACTCAATAGGTATGAAAGTATATACTTTTATACTATTTCTTCACTTAAATGTAGAAAAAGTATAAAAGTTAAGAATAGGGAAAAGTCAGGGAAGACTCCGTGGTAACTTCCGGGATCAGCTGACAGGCTAAACCTGTCCTCTCCCACACAGGGATGTCCACTGGGTAAGAACCATGTTCCATGCACACTGAATGAGTATCTCGAGCTAACTTTGGTTAGGGAGTAGAGCTTGTTATATTATATAGTATATATTGCTTTGAATACATTTTTGCAGTCAGATACTATCACCAGCAATCCTTGAACCTTACCCTGTCACAATTTGATTAATAAAGAGTGTTATACCATAAACTGTTAGTGTGAGCCCTTCAAGGGGGCTGGCAGTCACTGGCAGCAGGGAACACACTTGAATAAAGGTGTGGAGACCCAGGAGCAGTCTCTGTTTGGCCTAGAACTGCCCTCTGACCCAGCACCACTCCGTGAAGAGTCCCCATGATGGGACACTGCTCTGGCACAAGGGTCTCAGACTAATCAAACGCAAAGGGTTTGAGGAAACCTGTTTTCATATGACAGGGGGCTTGTTTGGTTTTTGGTTGGTTGGTTGAGTTTGGAGGTTTTTTGTTGGTGTTATTCTTTTGGGAGGAGTTAGGTGGGGTTTTTTTAATATTAACACATATTCTTAATGGGAAAAAAAGGAGCTTTTATACAGCAAAGGACAGACAAGGGTTTCATTTCAGAATCTGTTTCAAATGTCTGCAGAACTGTAGCAGAACTACTATGAGAGAATAACATTAAGAGAAGGTTTTCAGGTAACAACTCCAATTTCATATTACAGATAGCTTTTTCCTCCAACATTAGCTCACATACTAATGTCTTAACTATTATTCTGTCTCCAAAATTTGTAACGCACTTTGTTAAAATTATTTGATGTAGTCAAGTCCTACAGGCCCATACTGTGAGATTATTTCTTTATTAGTAAAACAGTAAAGTAACAATTGCTTTTTTATAAATTACAGTGGCAAGAAGATACTCAGTTGTTGCAAGGGCCAGCTGGCAGAGGAAACTAAAAGCAGCTTGAGGGCCTAAGCAGTTTCAGAAGCTTAAGAATCACAAAGCAAAGAACTTGTACCAGATCCTGCTATTCGAATCCTTAGTCTCATTCCTTCCCACAGCTCCACTAAGAACAGCCCAAAGAGTACCAGGGAACTGATAAACCATGGTCAGACCCTCTCAGTCAGTTTCTCTCACTCATCTCTTGGCTGAGTCTCCATCCCTGGAAGGTATTTCCATGGAGAAGACCTGGAGATGTGGCACTTAAGGACATGGTTCAGAGGCGAACTTGGCAGTTTGAAGTTGGACTTTATCTTAAGGGTCTTTTCCAACATAAACTATTCTGTTATTCTAGTAAAGAGAACACAAACTGTGCCCCTACCCCTCTCTTTCAAAATCTGGCTTTTGCAAGAGTCTCTGATGCATTTACCTGACAGTGGAGCAATAGGGGAGACACATGATTAAGTAAATGATTACAGCAAGACCTGTTAAGAAAATCGCAGCACATGTCACTTATTTTATTTCCTCTGAAAGCAAATTCTTGTTCCCAGTAGTCACCAGGACTTTTCATCATTCTCTTAAGTAAGAGCTTCCCTGAATGTATCTTCCTATATAATCTCAGAAGCCCAGAAGAAACTTTGGGGAAATTTTCTTTGTTTCGGGCGTTTGGTTGCTTTGGTTGTTACTGAGAAAAAGAAGTCATGCAAAATAGTAAGGAAAGAGGTACATACATTTAATGGATATTTAAACTTCAGCATTCTCCTCTTTAGACTAACAAATTATTAAATAAGAAAATTACTACAAATAAACAAATACAGATATCTGGAATGCAAATTTAAAACCACCCTTGCAAGAATGAGATCTGAATGACAAGGAACCAAGACATTTCAAAACGCACATAAATGATCCTAATGCTACTGTCCCTCAGTATGAGATGGGAAGAGAAACAAAAAAAGAAAAAAAGAAGTTAAAGAAAAATCTACTGGCCCAAGCCTGTACTGCCAAATACCACACTGAACACATTCTTCATAATTTTGCTGCCACATCCAGCATACTTGCCATAGATGTGGTGAAGTTACATCCAGGACATACAGTTCCAATTAAGAAGTAATTTCTTTACAGATTCAGCAGCACAAAAGGTTTACAATTAAAAGTTGGCAAAAATTGCATTCTCTTAGCTGACCTATGTATCAGTACAAATTACATGTTTCTAACCTCCAGTTACTCTTAACATAGTTGAGTTACTTTACTGACTCTGATCAACAATTATTAGAGACTAAAGAGCTTAATTTTTAGGCAAGCAAGCATTACCCACCCCAGCCTAAAGTCAACAGGTATTAGCAAGTGTTTCTTTCTGCAGACATGCAATCACCTATCCAGCCCATATCCCTAACTCTCTTCAGAAAATAATCTGCACTTCCTTCTTCCCATCTAAAAGGTGATACTTTTTTTCCTATCCCTATAACACAAACGCCACTTGGTTTGCCCCCGAATTCCAACTGCTTCAAGTATTTTTTTGAAGATACACTTTAAAATAGAATCCTTTCCAAATAGCAGAAGTCATGAATTACGTACAGACTGCATTAAAAATAATTTCTCTAGCATCTCATATTTATAGTGTCAACTGAAGCTGAAAGTTTACTACTTAAAAAAAGTAATGTTTAAGAAAGATCTCACTCAATTCAAGTTCTCAGGCTTTGCTCTCTGCGAAAGTTGCTTTCCTTCCCCCTTTCCCTGCAACTCCAAAATCCATCAAGTGATGATGCAATGTGCAACTCTGCCACTCCCTGCCTGTTTTCTCAACAGGGTACAATAAAAAAAAGCATAGAAGTACAGAGTCAAGCGATATGAGTGACTAGAGGCAAGAAGTGTATGACATCCATTTTCCAAATACCGAAGCAGATTGAAAGAATCCTAGAAGAAAGCACCAATATGCCAAGTCTGGTACCAAGTTGTTCATGTTATCATTTCACTTAAACAGGAAATGATATTTCACTGTTCTTACTTCCTACAACAGTGTAAGTACTGATGAGACTGGGCCTTGTTTACAATAAACAGCAGATACTGTTTTACACAATTCGTAGCTAAGCTGTTAACTACCTGCTGCATGGCATAGAAGATAAACCACCATGTACTTCGATTCAAAAACAAAATGAATTCCTGGAATAAAGTCTCGTGCAAGTTTACTACATCTAGAAAATATCTAGTTGAGAATATTTGAGCCATATATTATTGATGTATGTTATTTCTCACTTGAGAAACTTCAAGTAAATGTTCCAAGTGCACTTGCCTGTAGCGATTTTCCTCTCCTGAAAACTACTGTTGGCCATTTGCCTTCTGGCCAAATCTGCCAAGACCAATCTTATGTTTCAGCACAAGGTTTTGCAGAAGTGAAACCCACAGTTGTCCAGACACCTCAATTCCAGAAGTGCTAAAAGCATACTTCAAAAGTTTTTCATAAAAGCTTATTAACAGACCTGACTGCAAAATACTCAAGAAAAAAAGATTTTTCATTTCATGGGAAAGAATTGTCATGCAGTGCAATCTTGACTGCAAAATGTCTATCTTTTTTCCCTTCTCACAGCAGAAAAAGTTGGAGTTAAAATATTTTAAGTCAGGTGTATGGATAAGCCACGGAAAATACTTTTTAAAGTATTTTCTGCTCTGGCTCCATTTGCCATTTTAAAAGTATTCAGGCTCACCACTGGAATAAGTTGAGAGAGGAATTTTAGATTTTTAAATTCTCATCAAGAATCAAGCAGCACTCAGAAACCATCTCCTCTAAAAGCCTAAAGAAAACACCACTAAAAAAGATTCAGCTGCAAGATTTTTCATCCTAGCAGAAATCAGCATTTATGTTAAGTCAGTCTTAACAGGTAAGTTTCTTGGTGAGCCCAAAACACATACATACACAAAAAAACCCTAGCAGAACCCACAGCACTCAAGAGCTGACTCCTAACTCCATTCACTTTCTCAACAATGCTAATAAAATACATCATTCCCTCTTGCCCGCTAATGACTTTATCCAACTATCCTTACTATCTCTCCTCATTCTGAAGAGTTAATAAAAACTCTGTATTTGAAATTAAATATAAGAACTGGAATAAATCAGTCTTGATAGAAGCAAAGGCTGAGACATCCCTGTACCTAAGCCCTTTATAAAGGCAAAGATTAGAATGCTGAATTTATTCCAACATTTACCATGAGGCTTGTTCTTAACTGATACTTATGGTGCACATACTATTTTTTTCCCATCAGATTTCTAATGCTGGTAATTTCAGTGACTCATGCAGAAACAGAGAGCAACAAAACTCTAGAAAAGTTGTTAAAATGGAAGCAAGTCAGTTGAGAAAGACTTCAGGTGTCAAAATACCATTTCAGTCTGAAAATTCAAAAACATGCACACAGATGAGACAAAGAGATACAGACATGAACGCATACCTGTAAAGAGGCAGAGCTCCCATTTTTCTGCCATACTTTTGTTTACAACATCTGTACAGCAAATCCAGCTGAACGGGGGCACATCAGAACCTCGACACATGCCCTGCACACACAGCAGGGCTGAGCTGGTGAATTCAGCATGCACAGGCAGCCTGTTGTTTATGCAGTGTACACCATGCTACTGCATCCAGAGTTCACTCTCCTTGTGCTACACAGCTTGGCAGGTTTGTTCTTTGTAACTGAACTCCCACAGAGGTCAGAGACACGTGGAGGTTAAGTCTGCATTCCTATGCACTCAGAATTCCAGACACAGCGACAGATCACTGCAGTCACTAAGGCAGGTGTCTTTCTTTCCCAACTAAAAGAAACTATCAGATGTGCTATACTATAACTGTACACAAATATTAGCACGGCTTTGGGGTATTTCTTATTTTTTCCTGAGCCACTGCTTCTCCCCTACCCTTTACCCTTCTCTTTTCTTTTCAAGAGTAGAATAAATACGATTGGAATCCAGTAAACTGACTGATTATGGAGGTATTCAACTCTGTTTCTTCAAAAAGAGATGACTTTTCCTGTATTGCTCTTTTCACTCCATTGTTTATGTTGGTTTGCCAATTCTTTCCATTCTTTTCTTTGACAAAAGAGGTCCATGCTATTGTAGTTTCTGTATCCTACCAAATGCATTTATTCAAACCTGCAGAGTATTTTGATTATTTTTCTCTCCAAGGACAAGCTTTCAAAAGAGCAAGGTCTAAGTCAGTTTTAAGGTCAGGTTCCAATTCTCTACATTACCAATAGCAACCGTGTGGCTTTGCTTTTATTTTTTCCTTTTAAGCATTTCGTACAACAGGCCTGTCTCCAGGACCCCTCAAGTTGAAATTTCAGAGTATTTTTTCTTTAAATCTTTACCCTTGTAAACTCATCCACATTTGCTTAATTTGCAAAATGCAAATTACCCCAATACATTTATGAAACCGTATCTTTTTGGTGAAAGACACTGATGTTTTTAGAAGTAGGTTTGTGGAACTTTGGAAGTAGATTAATCTTTGATTGTCCTTTTTAATCATGTATCATGTCTGAAAAATAATCTTAGAAACACTAATTCCTCATTTGAAAGCTTGTGTGTTACATAAACAAAATAACTAAAATATTCTCTTTTAATTTAATTTAAAAATTCATTTGACCAAAGTCTGTATCTTCTCACAATGGCAATGGAGAAATCAATGCCACTTTCTGTTGCTCTGCAGTTCTTACATCTCTGAAGCAGTTTTGTTATGTCACAATTATTCCACAGCTGAGGATGAAATGTAAGAAATGCATCCCAGATATACGGTCTCAAACAGCTGTGATACGCATTGCATAGTTCATATTGCATGAAAACATTCTTTTCTTTCATTATAGTATCTGAATAGTGAGTAAGTAAATGCAACTACAGAACTGATTACATGTATTTTTAGGTTTCCAATTGTTCAATGTACTATATGACACAAAAGTGGTGGGCAGAGAGAGAAGTGCTTCATTTTCCAAGAATATACATAGGATGTGACAAATTTATCAAGACTGAAGTACAGCTGCTTCCTAAAACGGAGTGCCAAAAACATCATGCATTTTGGGAAAACTGATCTGCATAAACCAGTGGAAAAGGTATCCCACTGCTTTAGGGTGCCCCAGTTAACTAACCTTCAGAATCCCTGCTGTGCACGCTGCAATGACAGGTCTTTTGAAGCAGCTCTGCCACCAGAGGAGAAAGTTATAACTGATTTCATATAAACAAATCAAGCTATGTTTTAATGATGTGGTTAACCTCTAATAATATTTGGGGAGAGGGAAACTTTCTTCCCTCCTAAACAACCTAGAACGAATAATCTAAACATAATAAAAGTCAGCTAACACTACACAAGCACGGTTCAGAAGCTCACTGAGGGGTTTTTTTCTTCATGTATACAACTAAAATTGTGAGGCAATAGCCTATTTTGATTTTGTGAAAGGTATTTTAAAGACAAAGCTGAACTCCAAGTAAGATCAAAGCCGTCTGCCACCAAACAGAGAAATACTACTTCAGAACTGCACATTTATAAAGCATAATTAATGTTCCTGGAAGAAATTTTATTCTAAACTCTGTAAAAGAACAACAAATGGATGAGACAGTGGAGCAGTACACTTCATTAGAAGATTGGGCAAGGCAAGCCAAACTTCAGTTCAGGACTATGCAGGCAAAAGACACACATGGTAGATGAAGTCAGGGTAAGTCAAGCATTAACTAGTCAGAAATACAAAGGAAATCCTGTCAACGTTCTGTGGATAAACAGCACAGCCACAGTTCAGCTCACATGCTATAGGAAGTTATGTGAAGGCTGCTACTGGCCTGTCTGAAACCTTCTCCGTGCCAAACACACTCAGCTCTCTCAGCTGAATGACAGCTCAGCTCCAGCACGGCAGGCTCTGTTCAACTTCCCTCCTTCCTCCCTGACAGTTCATGTTCTCCACAGCTCCCTCAAGGCTTCAAGTTCTCATTCTCATCTTCTCATGACCAACATCTATGGTACTTTTGCCAGCTCACTGTCTGCAGCAGCCTTCTGGCTACAATAAGCTGTTCCTGTTACCACAAAATCCCACATAAGCAGTTTGCAGATGACTCTTTCTTCCTCCAAACCACTGCTTTATTTTTGACATGGACAAGAACCTTTCCTGCTCCTACCAGAAGTCAATCCAGACAAGAACATGAGTGTCATCATCTGATGGATGACTAGTTTATCCTTCCCTCAAAAATTAATTTTTCTACTTCATAGAAGGTTAGATCTGCCTTTTTTTTTTACTACCAAATACATCCTTGAAATAGTATTAACTACATTGCTCCCTCTACCTCTGAACTCTTTTTTTTCTTCCTGTTAGTGCAAAGAAAAAAGACATGCACATACAATTTAGGCCCTTATAATTTTCACTGTAGCACTATACAAATGAATGCAAGCAAATTCAAAAAAAGAACTGACCATGTGATTAATTCTTTTAACATGAACACCTCTGAATTATACTACAAACAAAAGCAGTTCAGCTTCACAAGAAAAAAAAGTAATATGAAAAAGAGGGGGCTATATATTAGACAATTCTGCAGACGTTCAGTCATCAAACCTATTTACATGCACATTATTAGGAATGGAAGAGATGAAACTCTAAGAGCTTTACTGAGACTGCAGTGCCACAGGCAGTAACTAAAAACCTAGTTGAGGAGAAGACATCATTATGAAAAGGCAAAGCTAACTGCTTTTGAAATTTTAGTAGTACTTATTCATAGATGCAAGTCAACTACATGGAAATTATCAGGTTTTAAAGCCTTCACTAAGTTTTTAGGAGATACTTCCATTCCCATCCTAGTTCATCAGGCAAATGGAGTTCATCCACAACCCTCCAGTAAGAATTCACTTTATGTCACAACTGAACACCAGTATTTGAGAAAGTTAAGAAGCAAAAAAACAGCAACATATAAAAAGTTGCTATCTTAGGGGGAAGATTTTTCCTACAGCATAATGTGCAATATAGCAGACTTATGGCTGCTGAGGGAACCATACATTTGAAGTTCCAGACTTCTGTGAGTTGAAAATGTGAGCAGTAATGTTACAATACAGCAGTTAAGCCTAGAATAAAGGGTAAGAAACTGAAAAGGAAAAATACTCTGGTTATGTATTTGTAACGGTGGTAAAACATTATTTTCCTAGATCACATCTAAAAACCTGAGGGCAACAGTCTTAACTATAGATTAAGAACACTAGCTATAGCTATTAAAACAGAGATTAAAAAGAGCTATCATCTCATCTCCTTTGAATACCTAAACTTTTACCACCTTCATTCTAGTTGTCGCAACAGATGTAGTCTGTGCATCTGATGGATCTTTGAGAAGGAGCATGAACCCAAGAAGAGACAGCAGAGACAAAGGAGCTATCATTATAAAAGAAGCTGAGAAATAATATGAAAAGAAGTAGGAAAACATTACAATCCCAATTCTGCAAAAACACATTACTTAGTAATGTCAATCTATCACAATACCAATTTGAAGCCAAGAGGCATTTACAGCCACCAATGTCTTAGTATTTCAGATTCCTCCTCAACTCAGGGAGCTGTTGAGCTCACTTAAATCAGTCTTTTGCAAGAGTCTGATGAATACATAAATTTCCTGCTTAGACAGAAAACTCCTGAACTGTTCTGAGTAACCCCTAAAGATGCTAAACTATAAAATATGTGCCAAAAATGAGAAACAAAAGGATATCTACCATTTGAGACTTTTTTACAAGCAGATACAGGGGAAATATATATATATATATATATATTTCCTAATAATCTGTCACAGAAGGAAAAAAAAAAGTCTTCTACTTTTTTTCTCCATTAATTATGCCAGTTCTTCCTTGACCGACAAGACCTCAAGTTTTTGTGACACTGGCCTTTAAATGCCATCCTAATGTAAATGACAGGTGCAAGTAAGAGACAAACACCTGCTTTATGCCTACAGAATGCACTAACCAAAGGAGCCGCTCTTTCAGTAGGTACTGAGAATTTACTATTTGCAGCTGAACTGGAGGATGCAGGTGAAAGAAAATGGCAGTTATAACACAACCTTTACAAAAACATTTCCTACAGGTTAGGAAATTCTTCATATATGAAGAATTTATGCACTATATGCATACATGCACTTGTACGTGCATTCATGTTGGTGGGGGTGCACAGCAAGCAACTGTTTCAGCACTCTTACCCTGGCTGTAGAAGGAGGTGCCTATTTACCCACCTCACCTGCTCCATGCACAAACAAGGCAGCACCTGCTATACAACCTCATGGTTTTCCTCTGCCAGATTCCCCTAGAGACAGATGAACTAAGTGAGCATAGAGCAATGTAGTGAATTCCTAGAGGGATGAGTGTCACCTCACAGAGCTGCAGCTGGGAATCAACCCCCTTATTGTTTGAAGTGTGCAACGTACACAGTCACAATATGGTAAATTCAAACAGTACTTCATCCTACACACACAGAGCCATATAGGAAGATGTAGAAGACACCTCCACCGTAATAGTTTCTGATCAGCAGGGGGTCTGAGCTGCAGAAGACTGAGCAACAAAGGCATCAACAAGCCATGAACAAGGTGTTCATTAAGCAAGGCCACTGGAAAAGGCTGCACTCTTAAATGGGCAATGCCATCAGCTGAGCTGTGTCACTGGTCTCATCACATGCACCACAGCAACCAAATACCCTATTGATATCTCCTGGTACAAACATTGTGACCAAGAATTTTCAGAAAAAACAAGGATCTAAAAGAAATTACAAGAGAGCAGCCTTTTTTGCAACTAAAGTAAAAAAAAAAAAAAAAAAAAAAAACACCTTCTAACCCTCTACAGGATACACCCTATTTCGTAACTGCAACGGTGTGAAATTTCAAAAGGAAAACCAGACAAAATCAGATTCCTGATTCAGAATCTATTTGCCTAAAGTCAAAGTTCATCAACACAAATTGATTCACTCTCACTGCCTGTCCTGAGACCCTTGTAATTACAAGCTACAGAAGCTAAAGGGACTGTGTGGTAATGCTGCAACATTTCTTCTACCAATAAAAATATTGGGGTTTATATCTTTGTAATGCTTTTCTTTTGTTCAGAAGTGTATTAATTACAGTCAGTGCTTACAACTTTTTAGTGTTCTGTGGGAATGAATAAATTGTATAATAACCTTGCTCAATCAGTTAATTTACAGCAAATTATGCCTACATACTGTCCTCTAATAAGAAGACTAAATAGCACACTCATTTAAACTACATTTCATAACAATGACAACATATCTACAGAATGTCAGTAATTTTATCCATACTAATAAACTCTTTAAAAAACGAATGCTAGAGCTAAAAGGAAAATAAACTCACAAAAAATGACAAAGAACTTCAATTCTCTTTGATTCATGTGAAACAAGAACTGCCAGAAGCTGAAGCTGTTTGAACTGGGGGGGGGGGGGGGAAGAGGAGACCAATCCCCCCATTTCATAAAAAATATTCATAAAATAGGAAGAAAATTCTACCTTGTACAACTTACATCTATATAATTAGTATATTATTCTCATTAATAGACATTGTCATCAGTACATATTTAATTTAACTGCATTAATAAAATATTGGTTTAGGGAGTATATGTAGCAATATTATGTGAGCAATCAGTTTTGTAACAGAGAAAGTTTTAGAAAAAGGTCATATCAAATATACAACATATTTTTATGTTTTTGTAAGTACATGGGATTTGTGTATATAGGGTTTTTGTAGCTGTCCAAAGACAGAAACTTCAAAAGACACACACAGAGTAGTGTCTATTATGCAGTCTGAGGGAAAAAAAGCGTGAACCTCACATACCTGATTGTAGCACTGGAAAGTTCTGCTATGAGAATAAAGTTTCAAAATATATACTATAACTTTTCAGTAGCAGACAAAACTAAGTTCTTACCCCATAACTCACATCTTTACTACTAGATCACTAGCGAAATGTTTTATTTTAGCTGTCATTTTCCCTCTTGGCACATAAGTCAGTTTTGTAAACAAACCAAACAATAAAATTAAAAAAATGAAAAAAAAAACAAAAAAACAAAAAAAACCCAACAAAACAAAACCAAGAACAAATAACCCTTCAGAAAGATAAGGAGCCTCTTTATTACCAACAACAGATCATAGCCACATTTAAGATGACCATTCTTTCTAATGTCCCACATTATAAACCTTATCAAAAGAGAAAGATTGGAATACATTTTACCAATTTTATAAATACTGCAATAATTTCTCTTCATGGTCCTAACTGTTACCTTAAAGAAAAGGATAAAACAAGTGTTTTCACACTTAATCACTAAATGTGTCCCTAATACTACCAACAGTCAAAAAGGGAAGCATGAAATAAAGACTGTTCTTTCTCTTCAGAGAGGACAAAACTGTAAGTATTATAAGTTAGGAAAAGTGTCAGGGGAATAACTTAATGAATTGAAAACCCCTATTCTAAATTGAAAATTGCCCAAATGAGACTGGCAAAACCTTGAAGTGAAAAGCTTAACTATAATGATGGAAGACTACAAAAAAAAAATTCTATTAGCTCCTCCAAAAACTTTCCCTCTGAAGTAAGGCTTCAAAGTCCTATTACAAAATATTAAAAAATGAAATCTGTCCGTCTCTTTACAAGCACCGAACAATATGCTTCAAAACTAATTTCACAATTGAAGTGTCTGAAAGAAATACTCCAGAAGCAAAAAATTCTTCTAATTAATATACAGAACATAATTATGATGTTGAAGGAAGACTATCTTACAAAAATTTAGTTGGTATTTACAGCAAACTAACTTTTTATGCTGAAATGAAACAGCAGGAAAGTCTGTATTAAGCTTTTCCTAATTCTACCTTACCAAGTCAAGCAAGAATCAGTATCAAAAAGATTAATGATTCTGAAGTTATTGACAGCTTAAGTGTTAAATTACTTCACAAAATAAGTCCAGAAAAATGTATTAGCTTCCAGGGACCTAAACACTTGTAGTAGTCATTTCCTAACACTGCATGTTACCACAAACCAGTTAAAGACCTGTATTACACACGTGAAAATCTGGGCAGTTTCAGGTCAGAAAAGTCCATGTTCCCTCTTAGATATGCAAAGAGCCTCTAAATTCCCTGCTTTCCTGTTAATGACCAAAAAGATTCCACAAATGGCACAAAATAAAGCAGAAAATGATGACTGGTCAAGTCAAGTCCCATACAGACAAAGCTGCTCTCGATTCCAGACAATAACTAACAGCAGACTGGCATACATGGAAACCAATTTATGCATTAATCAAAAAATCATCTCTCTTTGAGTTAGTATCTATTGATGCATCCTTACCAAGCTTCAGGTAACAGCAAAGCATACTCATGTGGTGAAGTAGTCTCTGGAAAATTGGACAGAATTGCCTGTCTGTGTGGAAGTAAAGCTGATCCATGGAAAGTGAACAAAATTTCCAGGGCTCTGACATTGCTTTCCTAAAGAACAGAACAGTAAGTTCTTAAGAGCTTAAGACTGATTTAGACTAAAAATGAGCAAGAAAGCTTCGGTCATACAACAAAGAGTTCATTTTAAATTTTCTTTAGCAACAAAGAAGGTCAGGGTCACAGCATTTATTTATTTAAAATCAAACAAAGACACCCCCTCTTAAATTTCCACTGAGATTCAACCAAGTTCAAAGGGAGGTGGAAAAAGCACTTAAGTGCAAACAGCAATACCAAAACACCACTGCATTCTAGCAACATAAATATTAATACCCGAGCATAAGTTCTTGCTGAAAGTACAATATTCTGATTTCTGAACTTCTTAAAGAATTCTCCATCATAATGCTGCTCAGCTGCATGAGGCCCTCCAAGGATTTCCTTGGAAAAAAAAAAAAAAGAGAGACTGCTTTTTATGCAAGATTTACAAAAGCATCAAAAAGTCTACACATCGTTTTATCCTAGGATGAGTAAGTATGAGATATATGCTCAAAAGTATGCTGGATTTTTTGTTTCAGTATGAAAAAAACAGATGCACTTTTGGTTGATAAGCTAAGACAATTTTCTGCCTTATTTTAGTTAATGTTTAAACATCATTAGTTACAGAGATGTGGTAAAAGCCATAATGGGAGTGTGTGCATTGCCAGCTGCAAATTTAAAACCTAAAAACTTAGTAAAATACAGTTTGGCATTCCAAAAACTTTCACTTTGGTAAGCTCATGGAAGAAAAAGATTTGTTTGAGAACCTGCATAGAACTTGGCAATTCGACTGACAGGGAAATCACAGTAATCCTGCCTGTACTCTACATCCCACGTCGTTACATAACTCAATTTGCTGCAGGCACAGGATATTCAAAGCAGACTTTTGCCCAACTGCACCTCTCAAGACTAGAAGCTAGCCTTTTGAAACAGTGAAGCAGGAAAAACACAGCCACTTGAACAGAAGACATCTTACTTTTCTCCAGTGACAGACTGTAGCCATTCAAGAAGACTATAAACCTTAATACCACAATAAATAACAAAAAAAGATATGATGATGTGATACAAAAGTTGCAGGAATACCTGTGGTGTGAGAACTCAGAAGAACTCACCTCATAGGTCTCAAGGCGATCAAGGTAAGTTAACAGCTTCAGCCTGCTACGGCAGAGCTCCTTCTGTTCCAGTGTCAGCCTGTGTTCGGAACAGGAATTTTCATGTTTGCCATTAATATTTTATGGCACATGCATATGAAGACAAAGGTTACACATTTTAATGACTTTGTGCACTGGGATATATCAAGCAATTAAGTAAACCGAAAACTTTGACACAATATAATGCCAACTAAAATTTAAACCACTTTTCTATTAGGAATAATAGATATGAGAGTAATTATGTTCTTGCAACTGTGTAGCTAATTATAAATCTACAATTCTGAATAAAACATGGCCTAACATTTCATTTACTTTGAAAAGTTTACTGATAATAGCAGTTCTTGATGCTTCTTGGCCTCTTTTTCCTTTCTAGTATCCATTTCTTCATCTGGTGATAAAAAGTCTTCATAGAGAATGTCAGTGTCCACCTCTCCCGGTAAGATGAATCTGGAAGACAAAACGAACAGCCTAAGCAATGAAGATAAAAAACAAAGGTGAACTAATTTTTGAAGAGACATCTTAAAACAGCTTTTCGTCTATGTTTTGACAAAAATTCTACACACTTATAGAAAAATACTGAGTTTTTGTGTTGTAAACAAGCAGGGCCTCATCCCAAGCCAACAAGAGACATCAATTCTTATTTCCACTCCCTCCCTAAAACAAACCAAAACCAAACTTGATAACAGTTTCTAGATTCCACAGCTAGAAGCAGGATAGGCAGCAGCTCTACAGCACACAATGGTAACAGATGACTGCACAAAGAAAGAACAGCCTCTTTCTACCACCAGGAACTGAACACTGAGGAAAATTGTCTCTACTGAGTCTTGCTTCTGCTTGATCAATATAATTAAGACATATAACAAAACACATTTATAGGGTTAGTTACAGCTTCCAGAAACAGCAAGAGAAACAGATTCTCATAGTAAAATAGTAAATAATAAATTTCCTCTGATAAAGAAATTACAGGGCATATATTTACAATGAACACTGTATTTTATATACATACAGAAGTAAAATGTATAGGGACTTTGTGGACATCTACTGAGTCAAAGCATGACCTTTCTTTATATCCTGCAAAAGTTTCTTAATATTTTCACTGCTGGTTGATAAGAAAAAAATTTTACCAAATTACTAGCAAATACTTTATACACCATTTTTAAAAAGAAAACAAACAAAAAAAAAAATACTCTTCCCAAACCTGCCACCATCTTCTCCTTTTCCTATGGCCACAAGAGCCTCCAAGTCTGTGCCTTTCAAGCCATACTGAAGCAGCTTCTTAGCAGCATCTGCATTTTCTGGAACTCTTTCCAAGCACTCATGAAGAACCCATGCACGTTTCTTGATTTTGCTCTGTCCAAGAACAAGAGCACAGACACAATGTTACATGGTCCAATCCAAAGCAATGGAATCAGAGATAATGTTAAAGTCTCCTCATGTATTTCTTCCACTTAAGAAAATGTCGAGTTCTTCTGATGACTGACAATACAAAGCAACAAAACAGATGAGAATGCAATAAACACAATTCCCTCAGAGTATATGTGGCAGAAAAGGGCACAGAAATACCAAATGATTTAGCAGAACTTCTACAACAACTGAAACAGAAGTCATTATTTGTACTTTCTAATTAATATTGCTAAATAAAATATGATGGTTTAGGGGTAAAACACAGTTTTTATAAACCAAGTGTATGTATTCCACAATAGCACTAGAGTCATTTTCAATACCATCTTCTTCACATGTCAGTAGGATTCTGAGACAGAAAAGCCACCAGAATCACAAAATGTATTTGCCTTATCTGCTGATCTTTGGTTGACATTACAGATCACATACAGAATGGCTAAATTCTGACATTCAATCAGTATCTGACTTGAAAAAAAAAACCAGATTATATTTTGCTTGATCTCTTTAGCCTATACCAACATACCTACACTACTACACATACACTAAAATACCTATATACCTATACTACTAATACTATACCATACCTACTATACTAATACTAAACTAGATACTACTATACAATACTAATACTATACCTATACTAATACTTTACCACAACCATGAGGTTGTACAACTTCGACACCACTTGTCTGATGAGTTAGAAGTCTTACTTCCAAGCCAAAAAAAACCCCATGTTGAATTCTACTGAAAAGCTCAGTTACAGTTACCAGAGTTCACAGCAATTTTGTAACTCAAACTTTGCTATATAGCTATGGATACCAACTTCACCTTCCCAATTTCTTTTCTAAAATAATTGGAAGTTTAAACACTTGATATGTCCAATTCTTATTCTTCATTTCCCAGGCAATAATCTACTGCTGCATGTGGGGGAAGAGATTACACACAGAAAGTGTGTTGTTACTAACAGATGTTAGAAGATATTCCAAAACAAAGACTTTCATCAACTGCCAAGGTTTCTCGATCAGGCCTTCAGTTAAATTGATCTCTTACACATGGTATGAAATGGAATCTGTGGGTCAATTCTTCAAATTGCCACCAATTTACACTGCATAAATTAGAACACAATTGAGAATTCTATTTCTGTAAAGATAACACAGTCATTCTGATAAGAAAGCCTAAAAAAAAAAAAAAAAAAAAAATCACAAAACACAGACATACCAAATAGTCTTGAATTGAAGCGACACTAACAGCTGACTTCCTCCACTGTCTTTGGTACACAAGATCAGAATCAAGGCCATATGTTTGAGCCAAAGACAAAGCTTCCCCATACTCTTCATTATCAATCTAAAAAGCAAACACATAAAAATAAAAGTCATCTGATTTCCACATTAAACAAACAATTGTTAATTCTATGCGTTGAAAGAAGTAGTGGGATAATTACTGATGCATAAGCAGGTAGGGAAGAGACTGGTTCAAGATACAGGTGATTAAGACTCACATCTGATGACCACATCCAGAAAACCAGAGATTTTCTCCTCAAATAAACGGAAGATGTTATTTAGGTAATATCATATTAGTTATACATTATATTTAGTCTGACATCAGCATTCCCTGGGAACTGTAACACTTACAGAGTGGGCTAGTTTACCATCAGAACAACTGGAATGGCCTAGACAAAGAAGTCTGTCCAAGAGCCCTAAAAGCAAAGCAGTATCTGTTTGGTGAGAATTGAGTCACAGGCCTCATTTGTACATATATCTGAAAAAACATGCAAAACATTCACATCAGACTGTAAGTTAACCCACTCCTGGGCCAACAACAAGTTAAACTGATATCATTCAATATATTTGCCAAGTCTTTCACTATGTGCAAACACGAGTGTATGTCCAAGTATAGCCAAGTCAATGATGCAGTGTCCCCCATTGAAGTCATCATCTCATTTCAGTTATTATAATGCTAGTTTTAAGCAAGGATCCCTTTGATTAGGTGACACAGCACACTGTCAGTTAAGAGACTCTCAGAAATATGTGCCTAAATCCTTTTGTTAACACAGCAAGAATGAAAAGAAAAATAAAGAGCTCTTTCTAAATAAAGCTGATTAACAGAGATGTGACCTCTCCTTCCAGACTTACTTTTCTCTGGTACAGTTCCTCTGGAGTTGTGGATCTCAAGCTGACAAGGCGGAAATTCTTTGTAATAGTACGTGGTCGTTTCCGTGGAGGAGCAAATCGTTCCATTTCTGTCACAAAGTACAGGCCTTGCTTTAGGTAGCTGAAGTATCTGTCCTTAGCAGAAGTTTCATCATCCGAGTCAGAGTCATCTTCTCCCTCATCTTCATCACCAGGCCTACTCTCCACGCGCAGTCTTTTTGGAACAAGTTTTATCTCACACTGCACAGAAAACGTGAACAGGAAACATCCACCTAGTACACCTAAACTAGTTTGGTAAGAACTGAGTACTCCCCTTCTCCTTTAAAATCTTTATTTCCCAGTTTGCTTAACCTGTTCAACAAACCCTGACTGCATCTGTCTCCTTGATCTGAGGCTTCATCCCTCACCTACCAAAGTGAAGGCTTCATAGTAACCTGCCATTACACTAAACCTCCTGCACCAGCCCAGACAGGGCAGAACAGTGGAGACATCTTCCCACACTTTTCTACAGCTTACTGCAGCGTACAGGAGTGTTTTCAACTCTCAGCTATTCAAAGCAAGGTTTTCTGTTTAATGCAATCTCAGACTACATCCTTAGGCTGTAGTATGCCAGTCACAGGCTGTATATATTATTTGCGGAATAATACAACTTTCCAAAAACATACACACAAGCTTTGGTTTGTACTGAAATTTTCTAATTCTAATATTAAACTTTTGATTAAGATGTTTAAGACCTATTTCAATATAAGCTTTAGAAAAGAGTAATTTTCTCAGTTTTAAAGAAAATTACTGATTAACTTTATTATATTCTACTCCCTTCGGGAATCCTACTAAAAATAAATAAAAAATATATCTCTTACATAGCTCTGCGTTAATTGTGTTCCTCATATCTAATTGAAATGTGTTCACTCTCTCTGATTTCCAAGTGAAAGAGGTTGCAGTGTTCTTCAGATGCACTAACATACAAGGCAAGGTTACTGTCAACAAAAATTCTTTTCTGTTCCAAGTCTCTTCTCATTGAGACTCAACCTTCCAGGAGTTTTGCTTCTACTCCCCCAAATTATTTATGGTTTTATCAAGTTTATCCTAGAACAGTTAAGCTGCAGCAAGTTCAGAATTTCTCTGCAACACCTATCTACGAATAGGAATCACTTTTCCTGTTAGTAATAACATCTTCTATTTTAACACCCACCCCATCTTAGGATCACATACAAAAAAGCAAATTGTTGTACCATATTCCAAAAGGATAATGTGCTTGTGCACATTCCTCACCTCCAGACTTAGAAATCCTCCATCATGAGCCGAAGTGACCTGAGGAGAACTCTCAAACCATTCACAGGCCTTTCCCAGCAAGTTTCTTAATGTCTTGACTGAAGACACAGTCAATGCACCAGAGCAGCGAGCAAGGATGACAGAATTATCTGCCCACCAATTTACATCTATCAATGGGTAATAGGATTCTTTATCTAAAATAAGAATGCACCATATAAAGAAAGATAACATTAAACCTCAGGTAAGAACAGAAGAGACTTCCATTATGAAGAAATATGGTCTAATTGAACAAATATTTATTGTTATATTTGCAATGTTGGTTCACTAAGTATTTTGTATCAATTACATTTTACTAAACCACTTTTGTATTAAATAAAGCTGTTGAGAAAAAAAGAAAAGGCACTTAATTACAAATACATATAAATTATTTGGAAAAAAATTGACAGTAAACTGATTTACTTGCACAAAAATTGACAGATTTCTGATCTTTCATAAAGATCTACTTCATTACCTATCAACATGACAACAAACCTAATACTAAGGAAAAGCAGAAAAGGCTACACTCCTTTGGAGGACAAGTAAATATATAAACATATTTCAAGAGGAGGTTGTTAGGAATATTAAACTAAAAAATCAAATAAAAAAGTCTCTAGGACTGACAATGGAAGCTGTGGCATTTCCAAGACTGTCTTGATTACAGTAACTGGGCATTTTGCTCCCTACATGTCACTTTCCACTCCTCTGATGAAAACAATCTTTCCCCAAAGAGCACTAAGAAACAGGTCAGTTTATCACTTTTTTACTCATGCTTAGTCAGCAGCCTACCTATGAAGGTCAGATGAATTTACCCAAAGACAGAATTACCAAGAAAAATAGTACTAAGAGACAGGAATCCTTTAATAATATAGATGTATACAAGCAGCAGCAAATGGATCACAGAATAGCTATTGATCTCTGCACTCTTGGAACAACCATGCAGTAACCAGGTGCTAAATGGCTGCAGAGATTGGTCTGAATTTTCAGAAAACAATACAGACTGATGAGACAAATCCATCAAGGAGGAAATTGGCATTAGAATTGTTTTCAGAATTTTAAACCAGCATCTTTAAATTACATTAGCTTTAGAGATTTATTAGACATTCACAGAAAGAAAAAACTAAATCCTGTGCTAACTGAAATATCAACTTCTTTATGGCTACAAAAGCATTTTTAAGAGACAATCTGAAAAAAACCCATTGTGACACTCATTTACCTCTGCCATGCTACAAATTCAAATCATACAATTTTGGCAACCTGACTGAGATTTAATTAAGCCATTTCAGTCTTGATATATTTGCACTACTATTTTTAACTACACAGTGATATAAAATAATAATCTAACTGTACTGCATACCTTTTATTTTCCTTCTTTTTTCACTAGAGAGTCTCCAGTCTGGGTTAAGCTCATCATAGCCTGGCTAAAAAAAAAAAAAAAAAAAGAAAAAACCGAAATTATATGCAAGCAAATTTTTGTAACACAGAATCCATTTATTTACTCTGTTGCTGACCCACTCATCTTTCAACTAAAATGCTCCCTGTAAATTCAAACTCTTCTCAAGCATAAACATACAACTGCTGTAACACCACATTGCACTTTTCTACAGACAATTAAAAAAAAAACCAAAATCACGAGACATGGCCTGACCAGCTTGAAACAGTAATCATACCCTAAAGATTTCTGAAATAAAGGTTCTCCAGCAATCAAAAGCCAAGTGTTTGCTTTTCATGTCTATACATAGGACTGCAGGCACATAAAATAACCTCCAAGAGTCTGTTTAGTGGTCCTGTGTGACAGTCTAGTACAGTTCTGTAAGTATTTTCCCAAGCTATTTTCAGAATTATAAAGCCCCTTTCAAGACTAGTGCAAGAAAACAAGCAGTATTATTAATTGATGCATTGCAAGGTTCAGAATTATGTTGCAGTGCTGTTTTAAACGTGATTTAGAAGTGACAGAAATCCTACCCCCAAGTGCAATGCAGTAGAAGTACAGGTAGCCGAAATAACCAAAGTACGTTTGGGTCAAGCAGAAGGTGTTTTTCAGATTTGATTTTTCAGTAGAAAGGAGTCTATTAATTAAAATTAAACATGAGACCCCTCTAAGTTAATTTAACAAATATGTCTGGTTGACAATTACATTGTAATCACACATATTACTATTTTCATATTATGAAAATATGCATTATACTTGGACACCAGTTTCACCTATAAAAAAATTTTGGGAACAGTCAAGTACTGAATACTCCTTTATATCACCCTCACTGAATTATAAAATCCTGAATGCTCCTTCAGGATATATATTCATTATTGCTAAAAAGGAAGAAAAAATACAACACACTGTAAGCATCCTTGAGCAAAATCTGTCTGAAGTGTATCTTAAAAATAGAGATAAACAGATATGCATATACACACACACAGCACTTATCCCAATAGTGGAGCCGAACTTCTTTGAGGTTTTTTTGCTTGCTTGTTTTGGTTGCTGTTTAAAAACACTTTTCTAAATAAGCTTGAAACTACATTTCAATCCGACTTGTTTACCCTGTTTGGAACTGATGTTGGTTCATGTCTTGTAGGTTCAGAACATAAGATGCAGCACTTCAAGTGAAAGGCCTTTCTTTACTATTAGTCAAGAAATTAATGGGAGGAAAATCAAAATACTTCACATACTAGTGTGCATTGTTTCAGATTTTTCACTTTTCAAAATGTATTTCCTCACTAAAATAAAGTTTTATCTTTACCCAGAAAGTATGTTAGTTATATGGAATTTCCTTTGAAAACTAATTAGCTTTTAATTCCCAGTGTTTAAATTCACACAAGTCACATAAAAGTTTGCCAGTGTCTGAGCAATTCTTAACGTTAAGTTCCCTTACTTAGTTTTGCAAGCAATTCCTGTAGAAAGCATTAGACTTAACAGCAAATTGATTAAGAAAATGCTCTAGGATGTCATCTGGAGCAAGGTAAGATAAATTTTGAGGGAGGACTAGAAGAATACATTAGACGTCCAGTAGAATTTGGTTTCAACCACTGAAACAAATTTAACTGTGTTAGCCTCTACTTCTCTTTTATAACGGCATTTCAGTCTAATGGCATTGTAGTCTAATTCTAACAGCGTTACCTACTTGGCACCAAGATGCCTCATGAAAAATTCATTGCACATAATTGGTTCTTTTTCTTAATTTTTCAAGTTTACAGTTTATGGGTAAAAAAGATTATTATACAAGTAAGTTTAGGGCTCTTGAAAAACATGGAGTTGACTGAGAAGTTAGTATGTAGCTAATGCACGGTTGGTTATCTGAACTCCTCTGATCTCCCATGAAAACACATTTCCAGAGGAGCAAGATACGTAAGTCAAGTTTCTAAACATGTACATTCTTCTTACCTGAGCAGCTTGGTCCCATTCTCCTTGTTGTCTGAGAGATGGAATAGACCAGATCGTCAGTTTTCCGGAGAAATGAATAGCTGCCAAAAGAGCTCCATCAGGAGAAAGATTCATCTTGAAAACTCCATCCTGCCAAACATGATATCCAAGCAAATAAATAAACACACACAATAGAATTATACACCAAGGAATACCCAAAAAAATTCCTCCAAATATATATTTTCTTTTCTATTTCAGGGAAAAAAACTGTGCAATCATCCACTCTGAAAAGTTAATATGCCTCAAACAAAACCACCCTTATTCTAAAAGAAAAAAGGCAAGAGGTCAACTGTGGCATGCAAGAGTGAAAACAACCTGCATAAAGGAAGAACACTATCATAGAACGAACAAATCTTTAGGAATGTGAACTTTTGTATCACGTTGTTATACAGCAAATAAAACCTGGAAGTGCATCATTCCTAGGAGAACACTCTGATAGCAATGCAGAGCTACTTGGGAGGGAAAACTGCAGGTCGTGCTTTGTACATAAAAAACATTCAGCAGCCTCAGTTTTCTACTATCCTGACTCTCTGGTCCACCCAAGGAAGACTATTACCAAATCACAGCTTAGTACAGGTCTTTCTCCCCGGGAGCAAACTTCTGGGTAGGCATTATTACAAATCAAATTCTTCAATTAAAGAAAAGAAAAAAAAGGTATACAAGAAATACAGACATTAAGAGATCCTGGAGGAGCATACTGTTCATTTCAGGACACTGAATCAGAATTTAAGAATCCCTTGAACGACAACAGACCAAGTAGTAACATAGTAAATACCAGATTAATCCATACAGGTAAAATAATTCAAGACTTGTAAGTTAGCTTCATCAAGGCTACAAAAATTCTCCTGGATTAAGTTTTTCTTAAGCTCTGGACACCTTAAGAGGCAAAACATACTTCTAACAAAATCCTTTCTTAAGGATTCACAAAATCCTGCACATTTACAACTGGATCTATACACTATTTCCACAAGACCCTCTAAATACACACTTGAATTTTAAAGTCAAATTTAGTGCTTCTGGCAATGAACAACAATTTCTGAAAATACATTTTATATTTATTCACTCCTCTCCCAACAAAATTCTACATTTTCAGAAAGACCATTCAGTTTTTAAAGCCTGAAAGACAGCAAGATGCAGATTCCCAAAAATGACATTGTTCATAAATTTCATTTTGTTAGTTCACTTCTAAAAATTTTCTAAAAGTTTTCAGAAAATACCCCAATATAAATTAAGCACAGAAAGGTTAGTTGACATCTATCAATTAGGAAGTTTTAATGGCATTTCTACAGAACGTTAGTGGTAGGTATTATCTGAAGATAAAAATATTCTTTTCAGGTCATTATGTTTGTTTGGACTTGGAGTTTTTTTAATTACTATTTTTATTTTATTTCTCAGGCTTTTTACAGTTCTAGGTATGCCCCAGAAACAATGACAATCAAGAAATCTGCTCACTATCATACAGTGGTTTGCAGCTATAGAGCATTCCTTAAATCCATGCCTAAAATGTGTTTTTAATTGAAAAGGAGAGCATTAAGGGTTTTTTTTAAACCCATTAAGAATTATTTATATTAGAAAATATTAATATTCTCTGACTATATTCTTAAGCAGCTGGAGTAGTGCATTTCCAACTGTAGTTTGCCCAGGAATTTTACATGCCTTCTAATGGCAATTCTCTCCTTACAAATCAATTTGCATGCACAAAGGACAAATAACAAAAGACTGTTAAAGGACCTAGAAACATAGAGCTAAAATATATAACCTGTTCAGATAACTGATCAGTGGTATACATCACAGATCTTAAAAGAAGGTAAATGTTTACTCAGCAGCCAGTAATAACTATCTGGATGTTAGATTTAGATATTGGGTGGCCATTAACTCACTCGAATTTATCACCCAAGCCCTGCTATCTATAAAAATTAATCAGTCCTCTGCCAAAGCAGGCAATGCTGCTTCTGTAAGCAGCTCATCAACTTAAGGGAACAGCAAAACAAGATGTTGAAAAACTCAGCAAGCTGGCACTTCACATTTTTTAAGCGTCACTTAACAACACTAAGAATCAAATCCCAATCCAGCCAGTTCTAATATATACAAGTCCTCTAGCTGCTGTGTCTGTCGTATTTTAACCCTGGTGCTAATTTCACACTAAGAATACAAACTATACCTTACATATTTAAGCCATAATCTCTGAAATTGGATCAAAATATTCAAGGATGAGTAAGTCTCCACGTTTCTTCATTAATTCAGTACTGGCAAGTGCAATGAAGTTGAAGTTTAGTATAGCTACATGCAGTACAAGCTTTTCAGTTAAAAAAGCTTACATCAGCTTTATCTTTAGCATTTTCAGTGAAGGAAATAAAATCTCTCCCCGTTCCACCCTTGAGAAAGATGCAGAAAGATTTGCTTTCCCTTTCCAATCAAGCAGGCAACTTCTTCTTTTTAACCAGTCACCTAAAACATCCCAAAAATCTATTAAGGTCATTTCCAACTCAGATCAACCATTTTTTCTCTCAGGAGGACACAGAGTGAAGGTGGTAGACAGATTCTTTACTGTTCTTTCCTTGTAAAGCAAAAGAAGGGAAAACGAAATATTTTACAAGAAGGGAAACGGGTATAGAAAAAGGAATCAAATGAAGGCTATACATAGTGAGTAGACAAGAGATAAGAGAAGTTAGTGCAGTACTGCATGGGCAGCTCCTAAGGCACGGAGAAGCAAGCCACGAGCACTGTGTACAACACCTTAGAAAGACAGAAAGCACACACCTACACATCAGCATGACATGCAAGATTTAACACTCATTCAGGGTAGAGAACACAAGGTCCATACCCAGAGTTTATTAAGAGTAAGTTGATTCTGATCAGTAGTATCATTAGGTTCACATGCATCCTTGGGAGTAGAAGCCTGACGCGTAATAAACTTTTGAAGCTACTCAGCAAAATGTTTCCCTTTTATCTCAGACTGTAAAAATCAAGTTCCTGGGTCTGCCCTATTTAAGCCACGAATGATTAGCGTGAATCCATGCATTTTTTCCTTCCCTACACAGCATGAAAATTGTGGGCTGAGGATTTTATGTTGTTTTCTAATGGGATAGGTGTAGTGCAGAAGGCCGAGTTCTGTTTATCTCTTGGGCATGAATTTGAGAAACAGCATCACAATCTACTTTCTTCTTGTAGAATATATATAACACAACTTACAGGGTCTGATTATCACATTCATTAACAAATAATTAACTGGCTTCTTATACCTTCGTTTTTTAATAAGGGCTTACATTTAATATTGAACTCTACATCTCTAGACCTTTTCCTGAAACCCAGTGATTCAAGCTTTAGCAAATGAACTAACTAGATTTTTAAGAAAGCCAAATAAGTGGCAAGCTACTCCATTTTATGCTAAAGCTCTTAGATTAATTTAATAGAACGTTAATTCCTACGTTGCATAAATTAAAACCTACTTTCAGTCAGTCTCTCAGGTAGTCATTAATGGACAATTATGTTAGCAAAATACATTTCTGAGGTAGATCCAGATCTTAATACCTGTTCTGTTCCCCGCCTGCTGTAAAATCTTAAATTCATAATCCTTAATAATCCTCTTCTCTGTGCCTGTAAGAACAGAACCAAATCATACAATGAAAGACAATCTCATACATTGTTTTATGCACCAAATATTAAAGTCATATTTAAAATACTGAAACAACTCTCCAAGATTCTTTAGAGGCTCTGCAGAAAGACCTTGACAAATTAGAGAGACGGGCAATCACCGACCATATGAAGTTTAACAAGGCCAAGTGCTAGATCCTGCATCTGGGGCAACCCTGGCTGTGTGCACAGACTGGGGAATGAGCAGCTGGAGAGCAGTGCTGGTGAAAGGGACCTGGGGGTCCTGGTTGACAGCGAGTTGAGTATGAGTCAGCAGTGCTACAATATATGAAAGCCATTAAACCATTAGTGTCCAAAGGAAGGCCATGATGATGAAGGGCCTTGAGGGGAAGCCGTATGAGGAACGGCTGAGGTCACTTGGTCTGTTCAGCCTGGAGGAGACTGAGGGGAGGCCTCACTGCAGTTACAGCTTCCTTGTGATGGGAAGAGGAGGGACAGACCCTGATGTCTTCTCTCTGGTGAGCAGGGACAGGACCTGAGGAATGGTCTAAAGTTGTGTCAGGGGAGGTTTAGGTTAGATGTCAGGAAAAGGTTCTTCAACCAAAGGCTGGTTGACACTGGAACGGCTCCCCAGGGCAGTGGTCACAGCACCAGCCTGACAGAGTTCAAGAAGTGTTTGGACAATGCTCTCAGCCACATTGTGTGACTCCTGGGGTGTCCTGTGCAGGGCCAGGAGTTGGACTTGACGAACCTTGTGGGCCTCTTCCAACTCAGCATATTTTATGATTTTACTATTTTTAAACTTCCGTAAGACTGCCTATGCAAGCATAATAAAATCCAGTTTGTATCATTTTGTCCACTTCATTAGGTATATAACATCTCACAGAAAAGCACTACTCATTTGCAATTAAATTAACAACTCACTTGTAATACTAAGCAATACCTATATAAGAGTAAACACTGGACTTTATGCTGGTATGCTGTAAACTGATTTCAGTATAACCAAGTTGTTATCAAATCAAACACGTACTTCTACTAGAAGCAAAAGAAATCAACAGCCAGAGTTAAACTGAAACATTTATTTCAGGTATGCTACCTTTCGCTCTGAAGTAATAAAAGAACAAACTGGAATTTTTTTCCAACAAGGACACATAACATATCCCAATGTACAGCTAAGAGCAAAAAATATTATAGCTTGGAAATTTACAAACTCCTTTCTTGTTGCTTTTGGTTTTAAAACCGTGGTAATTAAGAACTTAAAGTTCAAATCATACTACCTAAAAAGCAAAAACAGACAGATGATGGGGGGAAAAAACGTAACTGCTTACACATACACATCATACCTTAGAAAATAGAAAAACATTGCATTAAATTCTTCGTTCAAAAAGAGATACATATTGAGCTTCCAGTGACAGTATTCATCCCGTAAAACAAGCACACATACTTACTGTTCTAACATCATCTTCATAACTAGTGACTTGCTTGTAATGGGGGGAGCCTGACAGAATTCTCCAAGCAGATATTCCACAACCAGCTGCTTTAGATACTCCATCTTCATCTGTTTCACAGCCTCCTACAAGAAGAAGTCTATAAAATATATAAAGATGTATTATGGTTTCATATACTGCCACATACTTTTTTTGATTTTCTTAAGTCTATAGCAGTTTGCTTACAGTAACAAAAAGACTAAATATACCAAGACATTTAACAGCCACAATAAGCTTTGCCTGTGAATAAATACACTGAAATCTAAAAATACTTAAATATAATTCAAGTAACATTTGTTATTTGTAGCATTTATACCTATCCAGTCTCATCTCTAGCTTTCCAGGTAAGTCATAATTCCCAACATCTAAAAGTCCGGCCGCAAGTTTGAGTTTCCCCCTTATCCTCAAAAGTGAAAAAAAAGTAACAGCTGAAGCATATGACAAGTTCTGATCGTTCTGTTCAAGCATCAGATTTTCATTTATTCAGATGTGGTACAATCACTGAAGAACTGAATGCATTAAGGTTTGCCATTAAGTTTCTTGCCAATTAAAGCCACTGTACCAATTATACATGTGCGTGTAATAATTTTGTTACACAAAATAGGTGGCATTTTAAAAACTTTGACATAAGTCTTGTAATTATTGCTGACCACCACTAAACTGTATCAAAGTATTTGCCCTTGAAGCCCTTTCACCTTATTAACAAGCACTTCTCTATTTGACTGATGACTGCTTCGATGAAAACCTTGAGAGTGTCTAAGTTTGTCTGCAAGTATCATTGTAATGAATCACCCATCAAAGGTAAAGCATCTACAAAAAAAGGCACAATTGTAGGACCCCGAAGCTCTGCCCTGGGAACTTTACTCCTTTCCCAAGGCCACATCACTCCTGAGGAGCTCTGCCCCCAGTAGTGGCTGCCGCTCACACAGAGCGGCTCTGGCCGCTGGCAATGCCCAAACTACACCTGTGAAACTCAAATGAAAGAATAAACGAAAAAAAAAAAAAGAAAAGAAGATTTTCTTCCACATTTAATCCTTTTTAAGATGTCAGTAAAATTTATTTAGTATTCCCAGGTCTCCTGCTATTCAAACATACAGCAAGATGATTTTATACCATGGATGAACGACAGAATCACATCATCAGTTACGCTGGAAAAGAACCTCTGAGATCATCAAGCCCAAGCTATGACCAAACACTACCATGTCAACTAGACCAGCTCAAGGGATGGTGACTCTGCCACATTCCCAAGCAGTCTGTTCCAATGTCTAATCACCCTTCATGTGAAGAAATTCCTCCTGATGTCCAACCAAAACCTCCCCTGGCACAGCTTAAGCCTCGTTTTCTCCTACATCTTCCTGGCTCCTTGGGAGAAGAGGTTGACCACCCTCACCTGGTTACAACCACCTTTTACGTAGTTGTGGAAAGTGGTAAGATCTCTCTTGAGCGTGATGCCTAAAGTTCTTAGAAGTTTTAGATATTCTGTGGTGTAAGGGACTGCCTAAGGCAGTAAAAGAGAAGTCACTTTGACCAAAAACTGCAATAGGAGACATGAACATGAGGAAGCCTAGTATTTTTCTTGCACATGTGTTCTACCCAGAGCACAGCCAGCATGCAGCAATTTGAGCAGCTGTTTCCGGGCTTCATTTCTAGATCCCTAAACATCTACATACTTCTGGGACCATCTGAGGACTCCTGAGACCATCAGAAGACTCCTGGGAAGCCTTTCACTTCACGATGCCTGTCACTGCCCGGAAGAGCTAGCTAGGAAGCTTTAGAAGCTTTTACCAAGGTCTGCCAGTTGTTCCTAATCAAAGGATGCTTTGAGCTTTAGTTCCAGATGGACACCTGGCTAGCAGGGGTCAGAAACCCTTTCAACAAGTCCTAGAAAAAGACCTCTGTAAAAGTGCCAGGCCTAGAGCACAGCATTTTGTGCAGCAGTTTGCAGAAAATAATGGCCAGAACCTGTCTCTGTCTATGTTCTGAACAATCACAACGATGCGCTGCCAGGCTGTCCCCAGCACCTCAGAGGCCTTACACCATGCTCCTAAGGGGGGACACAGATGTGCAGGTCTTGGACTGCAGTGACATAGCTCCAAGCAACCTGCTCTACCTGACCCTGAGGTGAAGGGGAATGGATTACATGATCTCCAAGGGTTCCTCCAGTCTCAAAAACTGGCTGCTCTTGCAGTACCTCAGTTGTACTCCACTCCACAGGTTTGTACAAAGCTGGGTCGAAGATAACCAGCGTAACACTGGTCTCAGGAACAAGTTCAATTGAGGCGTCCAATAAAAACTTGATATGCCTTTCTTTACTTAGTAATTTTGGTACAACAAATTTTAACTAAATCTGAAACCCTTTAACTCCTTCCTCACAAGTCCTTCATTGCAAACTTTAGGCTTTAATATCAAACACTTTCTGCAGCAATTGCAGCTAACCCAGAAGTAAGACATTCAGCTCCAGATTAAGATACCAAAACAAGGAGCTGTTGAACCTTGGATTTTAGTTTACAAAGAGCTCACACTGAAGCAGACATTTAAGTTTTGTCAACTAAAGTGCCCCATAAATTCCATCCTAGATAAAAGCTGGATCACATGAGAACACCAACATTAGGTATCTAAATTAAAGTATATAATACTTTTCAACAACAGTAAAAGTCATTATTGGATTTTTTCGCAAAGCTATTGCTTCAAGTTTTTCTACAGATTCAGAAACATTCCCTACCAACATATTCTCTTTGCAATTACCATACATCTAGTTGAAAAAATTAAGTGTATTAAGTTCTTAACTGCTATTTTATTACACTGTAAAGGGTAATGAGCAAATACACAGTAATACAGTAATGCACTAAGTCAAGCCTTACAAGAAGTGAGGAGACACCAGTATAATTTCACCATCTGAGATTAAATGAAATGCAAGAAAGCATAAAATGACAAAGTTGAACATGTGTTAAGTGATCAAAGTTCACATTATTGAAAATTAAAACTTCTAGGTGTCCGTATCAACAATTTTCTTTTATGCATAATTTTGAAGAGCTTGCCTTCAAGCCATTCTAGGGTTTTCTTGGGATAGCACGAAAATTTCAGCAAGACTCTACTCATGAATTTGGAGTTCTCCAATCACAAATTTACAAGCCTTCTACCACAGATTAAATTCAGAATGGAAAGGACTTGCCTCCATCAGGGGCAAAACACAGGTTCTTTTGTTTTCCATCCATTCCATCCAATTGTGCATTCCTTCAAGTGTCAATTTTTCAACTTTACTAAGTCACTCAAGTGGTGGCACATCACAGGAGATACTACAACCATTAACCCTGATCTGATCAAAGGAAACAATGGGTTGGTTCTGTTGTCTTGTCATGTAGTGCTACCAAAGCTCCATAACCCACACCTATTACCTCAAAACTCTAGATTTAGTATACTGAGTATTAATTATGTGAAATCACTAAATATGTATTAGGTGGAAAAAAAAAGCCATACACAAAATTAATTTCTCAAAATAATAAGCTAGAAGAACATTACATCTCATTAATAATAATTTTTTTTCCTAAGCTAGATATGACAGCTCACTTAACACTGAAGAATGAGAACAAGTTTTTTCAACAGTGAGTTTCTTCTGGTATTCTATAGCCAAGCCTAATTTCCATTTAAAACAATACAGTGATGTAACACTGCACTGACAGATTCAATCCTAGCAGATCTAATAGAAGAAAAATATCTAGAAAAAAGTTTAGTTCCTACAACTGAAGAGAAATAGAGTTGCTGAGTTTATCTTGCTACATAACAAATCGATATTTAAAAAAGTAAGACACATTTTTAGCTCAAGTAATAGGCTAAACTAGGACCTATTCCAATTACATTGGGTTCAAGAGCAGGCAGGCAAGGCAGTCCACATTTCAACTCCAATTTCCGTACCCAACAGGTTACTAACAGAGAAAATACATCACAAGACAACTCCAAATACCAAAACCAGGCAGTTCCAGTCAGAACACTACGGAAAACGGGCTGGCCAACAAAGCCAGTAATCAACTCCAGATAGAAAAAAAAAACCCAAACCAACAACTAAACTTCAGCCTTTACCCCCATCAGGCTCAGAAACCTCTTTCGAAGCTATTCCTGACATTCTAGAAAATGCATGTTGCTTACACAAGGTACTCAAACAGAAAAGGACATTACTAATGGAATCATGAAAGTCAAGTGAGATGAAGTAAGGTTCCTTTCATAGTAGAAAGAGACATGACTTGTTATTACTGATGCACTAAATAGCAATTTTAGAATAGATCTTTCTCCCCCTCCACATCCAACACACTTCAATGCTTATTTTGCCACTTTTTTTTCATCATTTACATGTCATTGTCAGGTAGCTAACAAGAACACTTACCTGTGACCAGGATGATAAATGACAGCTGTTATCCCGTGGGCGTAATGGCTGCTAAAGCTGAAACTATGACTTTCTTGAAAGCTTTGATTTGTTCCAACACTAAGTATGCAGGGAAAAAAAACACATACATTTGTTCAGATTTACTTTCTTTAAAGAGCAGAAAGAATTCCTTTGAAGTTCACTGTGCCTTTTCAAAGGAAGTCAAAATTTATGCTTACCTTACAAGGTAACTTCTCAGTTCTCCACGATAATTAACAACAAGGAGTTCAGCTGACCACTGGGCACTTGCTTTGTATTCTAGAAAGATCAATCCAGCAACAGCGCAACTCAGATCGCCTGGAAAACTTGCTGTCTTTATCCAAAAATGAAGGCAGACATTGGGAGAGAAAGGGGATTTTAAGAAGTGTCTCTGTTACTGAAAGAACTAGAGTTAAATTTACTATATTGTATTAAAAAAAATAAAGTTTCATAGTTTGTATTACAAACTAAATACATTTTCTTTTATCTTGATTTTAAAGAAATCTTATTATAAAGTTTGCAAAGACAATATATGGAGAAAATACACTTGAGTCACCTTCACAAGTCAGTTCAATACACCCTTTGAACATACACAATAGAAAATATATTGTGTCGTGTGGTGATGTGTTTACCCATTGCTTTGCCTGTCCCATATTTTTCCCCACCCCCCCCATTCCCCTGCCCCTAGCCCTGGCCACTCCCTCAGGTTCTCCCTATCGGCTCCTGTACCCCAACCCCGCCCCTGAGCAAACCCCCCTGCACCTGGATCACGAGGTGTCTCTGCCTCTGGGGGTTGCCAGGACAAGGTGTAAGATTAAAGATCTTCTAAGACCCCTGATGGGGAGACCCTTCTCGCCTCCTTCGCCGTCACTGTGCTGTAAGGCTGAGAGCTACCGGAGCAAGAGTGCGGGGCCGTCCGGAATGGACTACGGGAGTGCAACAATGCTCACACTGCCCCAAGCAGCTCCACTGAGCTCAGGGAAAGCTGCAGCTTGCTAAACTAAACCTAGCATTACAACACTGTGGGGCCTGTCAACAGCAATTATCTATTATCATACCAAGCAAAGTACTCTAGCAGCAATATTTCTTAATTTACAATTAACTCTGCATACAAAGTGCAGATTTAGAATCTATTACTGCAAACTGTTGTGATTCCGTGCTTTCACTGTCTGATGCACCTACAGATCTACCACAATTGCACGGCAGATGTGAAACACACACTTTGTGATGTTGTAAGGGCTACACGTGACTTTTTTTGATCACATGATGGATATATTATAGTGAAACTTTTAATGGTCCATTTCTGCATGATATTCATAGTGTAAGCATTTATAGCAAACTAAGCCATGATTTGAAAAAGGTCAAAGAGTGGAAATTATCCATGATCCTTAAAAAAAGTTCTACTATATTCATATTTAGCCCAAGAGAGTACATACTGGTGAAATGACCAAAAGCTCACTACCCATCAGGTCAAACACTCTGACTGTTCCACTGCTTTCAGCATAAGCAAGTAATGTACAATCATGACTCCATGCCACTCTCCTCCACTGAGGGTTAGGATCCTTTGGCACTACAAAAAAGGAGTAAAATGATTAATAAAAGCAAAAAATAAATATAATCCCTTAAACAGAACAAAAAGTCAATTGCATCAAAAAAATGCTGGGGGCCTACCAGCATTACAAGCTTATCTCAGAGGAGGGTAAAAAAAGAAAAACCACGCATGTTTCCCAGACCCGTTAATTCTAACTATCATTTAATTTCAGATTCAGGTTTCATATATTAATCATCATAAAAAGAAGTGGCAGAGGGAGGCTAATGGAGCTAGCCACAAAGCAAAACTATTAAGAGATTCTTTTCAATGATTTTAAGAAGTTGTATCATTATCATTAAAGTAAAACAACACCATTTAGCAACGTATGAATAAGAAACAATGATGCCACTAAGTAATGATGTAGATGGAGACTGCCGTACCTTGACATTTTCCAACTATGGATATGAAGTCATCTTTTGCAGACCTGCAGAAAAAAGACTCATAAGCATTTAGATATGAAAAAACCCACTATTCAATTTTCTGTAATAAACAGAATAGAAAAATATTCCAAGTGCACAATTCAAAGGCCTGCATGGCCTCTAACTACTTGTTCAAAAAAACAGATAGTAACTTTCACCCTTAGGCAGCTACAGTAACTAACAACAGTATTTTAGAGACCCTCATCCAACTGCGTAAATACCAACATCCCTCATTTATTTGTAATGCTGTACAAAATAGGACAGCATCATTTCAGCATTTCATATAACTTTAGAAAAAAAACCCTAGTCAGTATTCTCTAGGTTACAATTTTAGAAACAATGCAAGAATAGTTACATTAATACAGCTGAAACACAAGATTTATTTTATAGTCTTTAAGCTGACGTTTATGGTGCTCACACCACTTTTGATTGAACAATTTTCATACACTTGCTTCTTTTACATATAAATGGAAGGTCTGACCTTCTAGCAAATGGATTTTTGTGAAGCAAGTAAACATACTCAATCAAGATCTGTTCTACAGCTAAATGTGCTCTTGAACTGGCAAAGGAGAGCTTGTTGTTAAGAGAGCACAAGGAAAGGGAAAGCATCAGTCTTTACAGCAATCCACTCCACTTGTAAAATAAGGTGAAGTACTATACATGCCAGCTACTCTGCAGAGAAGAACACTAGATACTAGCTCCCTGTCCCATTTATTAGGGCAAAATTTCTAGAAGGGACAGAAAGGCAAAGGTTAGAAAGACCATGATTTTTGCTGAGTATTTTAGAGGATCTTGACTGTTTTTCTTTCACATCTTGAAAGCAGAGAGAGAGATACAGATATATACTTATATAAACACATCTATTATAATTGGGGCAGTTAAGGAGGGTTTATGTAGGGGTGGGGTTTTTTTGTTGTTTTTTAATGGGGGACGGCAGAGAACTAAAAAGAAACAGTAGGCTTCTGCTGTTATGATTGTTCCATGGATAAATTTCACAATATATAACACTGCAAAACAAAGAAAAGTCTTTAAAAGTATTGCTAGTAAATGACTAGAAACACTTTCTCAGAACTCCACAGCTGAAGTAGCAGATAATGCTAAGTTACCTGATTTCTACACATTGGTCTTGAACAACTGCCAACAATTTGCCATTGCTGAAAGAAAAAACACAGACGTGAAAGTTCATTTAAAGTCCATTCCTTACAGTGTGCATCAGAGCCCTAGGTGCTTTTCACTACGGTTATATATAAATTGCCTCATTCATAAATTTAAAAAAAATTTTAAATGGGAAATATCAATTTTTTATTAAAATACCCATGCTGTGATATTCCCTTCATTTCAATGAAATCCACTATTTTCCAGCAGCACTAAGAAAACAGAACAATGTCTAAAATCTCACTGCATGGGAGGTCAGAGTCAGCTGTTGCTTACAGATAATTTTACAACAGCAACATCCAAAACTATATATTGCTTTATCTGGAATAAGCAACTATCACAATCCAGTAAGTTATGTGTCTTTGTACCTACCATACAACATAAACTAGAACCTTGCACGCTACCTTCATGTAATCATGTCACTGAACCATTTTTCTGTACATACTTGCACTTATTTTTAAAAGCCAGTGATCTCATTTCTGCAGAACAGCTGGTTCTAGCCTTGGAAATCTCACTTCTCTGTGTATGCAATAGCAGACAAGTCTTGAGGGTATGCATTTACTTTCCACAAATATAAATTGCTTATTTTAAAATTATATATCCTCCCAAGTTATAAGTCTTTAATCAACCAAACTCAGGACTTGAATTTGATGACTGCACTGCAAGCCACTTTGCCTCAAAAGCTAGACAGACATTCAGCCCTGAGTGAGAGGTGCATTAACTGAAGAGAAGCAGGTAGAAGCCCCCAGGTAGCACACTAAGCTTTCTTTCACAAGGCCACCTGTGAGAGCCTCCAGTATTTCTTTTGACCCGAGATAGTAGCACACCTTTAGCACAATATCAGCTCAACATGGCTATCAATGGGGGTGGCAGGGGGAGCAGGGGAAGCATTAGTACATTCACCCCTGTCAGAAATGGCAAAGCATGAGAGCTGGTTACCTTGCAAGTACGAGGTGCCAGTTGATCTGCTTATTAACCAGGCGAACCAGTCCAGCGGGCAGAGAGAACTTTGCGGGGCTGAAATACCAAAAGCATTAGGCTAAATCAGAACAGTGAATAAATGCAGTACATGAGATACACACGCCAGACAACTCAGCTTCAAGGCAACCATCAGTCACTTGAGAGGGTTTGCAACTGACATGAATCAACACTGCACCCTGCCAACGACAAAGGCTAACAACAGCCTTGTTTTTACTAACAGAACAAAACTGCATACTAACAGAACTGACTATTTATGCCTCTTTATGCTCTGGTCACCAGCCAGTTTTGGGACACCCATTCAAAGAAGAACACCAGTAAACAGGAGGGGCACCAAGATGATCGGGGGGGGATTGAAGTACTTGCCCTACAAGGAATCAGATGCTGTGGGAATTGCACTTGTTTAGCCTGAAGAAGGGGAGGCCTCAGGAGGACCAAACAGCAGCACTCTGATACCTAGCAGATTACCATGAAAGTAGGAACAACAGAGGTGCATGGCAGGAACTCAAGAAACTACAATCAACCCTTTGGAGGACTTGGAAGTGCTGGGGTAACAGCTGTACTCGATGACTATAAAGGTCCTTTCCAACATAAATGTTTCTGTGATTCCAAAACCGAGGAGGTTCCAAGCTGACGTAAGGAAGAGAATTTTTCACCATGAAGACAGTCAGGCACTTGAACAGGCTGACCAGAGAGTCTTTGGGCTCTCCATCCTTTAACCTTTCCAAGACCTAGCTGGACAGACCCCTAACGAACCAAGTCTGAATTCAATGTTCTCTTGCTTTTAGTGGGACTTTAAACTAGAGGCCCCTCAAGCTCCCTCCCAAACTCTTTTATCAAATACATGAGAACAGCAACTAGAATAAATTATAAAAGCTTGAAGTTAGATTTTAAATATGAGTACCAGAGGGAGGGAAGAAAAGTAAGTGAATTCTGTCTACAACTAAATCTTTACAACTAGACTTTAATGACAGTATGGTGCCCATAAAAATCACCTACTCACAAGAAAAGGGTTGGGGGGAGTAGTGCACAAAAATAAAGCAGAACACTGGCAATAGGGAAAACAGCATTCCCTGCCAAATTCAAGTATAGTAGTGCTTCACAGGAAGTCACATTAACATCCTTTCCTTATAACTCAAAACCAACAGATTATCCTTTTAAAGGGGAAACTGGTATCTTCAAACCTGGTAAGTGGTATAACCACAGTGCTGAAATTTTCCAGAAACACGGCACTTACTGCAGCATATTTCTGGGACCATTTAATGACTTTTTGAATCAAAACTTAAATTTATAAATGGTGTGAGTGCTGCTTGAGTAGTTATCAAGCTTTTTGTACAAGTTTGAATTGTCAAAGAAAAAAACATCAAAATTATTACTCCAAAGGAAGCAAACCCTGTTGCACCATCATATCTGTCACTGAGGCTTAAGAAAAAAAAACCCACAACAGCTGCCCTTGCAATATCTCAGTTGGGAGTGGAGAGGACAAATACGTGTTTGGAGAAACATGTTCCAACTGCAAGCTTACTTCCGCTTCTGATAAAAGCACAAAGTCAAACTAGTACATATCAGCTTTTTACTATTTAGGCTTCCACTGCAACTCAAGCAGCTACAACTCAATTTATGAAAAGAAGGTATTCTAAGCATTGCTTGGACAATATTCTAAACAAGTGTTCAGTTTTACTTTCATTAAGAATTACTTTCCATCAAATGAAAAAGCTATAAAAATATTACCAAATAGGAAAATGAAGCAGTAGTCTCATAAAACCTACCTGTACCAGATGTACCGAAGCAAAAATAATGCAGGACCTACAATGGAAAGAGGTAAAAATTACATCTCTAATAGTCTTAAAACACCCTCCAGCTTGCTGCACAGGAGATCTCAAATTCTCACTAAAGAAAAAGGTATTGAAAGAAAAACCCTCTATACTTGGCCAACGAATTCTTATATTAGAATAAATGCAAGCGGCCAGTCAAAAACAAGCAAACAAAAAAAAATCACTGCATATTTTTGGAAATTCTAAGAGAAATTCTACTGGATGAAAATCCAGTTCCGTTACTGCCATTCAACACTTGGTTTATGCAATGTAGTATCACCAGAATGTAAAACAGCCCAGTGCAAGAGATGTTAAGAGAGGGGGAGGGGAAAAAAAAAAAAACAGAGGATCAAATACAGTTCACAAAACACAGAGCTTGTTAACTTCTTAGATGTATGGTTTATTAGTTTGTCCCAACAAACTAGTGGAGACAAGAATGCTCACAAAATTGACATAAAAATAACATAGCCATGTTCACAATTACAAAACATCTTCCTGAAAACACATCCTGCCCTCTATTTCCATTATATTAGGCACTCTAAAGGGCAGAAATTATGAAATTTACAAATAATCCACACAGTTTTAGAAGTCACGAATGTAAGAACATGTCATATTTACCTGCAATTGCTCTAGTGATGATAAATGACGCACCATGTTTTCTGTTGCCTCTTGGCTGCAATTACAATAATAGTCATCAGACAGCATGTCACACATTTTAACTTAAATACAATATTCATACATACATTCCCCAATTAAATTTAAGTTGGCTCCTAGCCTACAAGTTCTTTATGTATTTTCTATTACTCAGTACTTCGTATAATGTCTGATTTAACTGCGTAAGCTAAAACAGGCTATAATGCCAAATAATTTAAATGCCAAGATGCAATAAACAAAATGTGCTACAGATTGAGGCAAAGCTGAATCAATAGACAGTCTCTGGGTAGTAACAAAAGACATCGACTTCTGATTACGTTCTCCTGTAAGCTATTATAAATCATTATTTTTATGCCAAATAAACACCACAATGATCTGTAATGCCCAACAGTCGAAGTACTTAGTGTGCAGCATATTATGCTAATATCTAACTGCTAAGTTACTTAAAGATTGCTCATGAAATTTTCAGAAACATCAAGAAAAACAAACAGTTTCCGAAAAAAAACTCGTTTTACATCAGACATGTAAAGGTAACACGGCCATTCAGATAACCACCTCTACTACATCCCATCTCACATAGCCTTTCCACCTGTCCTGCCCTACTTAAGGCAGAGGGGAGCAACTACACCGACTATACAAATAAAGCACTCTCCAAACACAGAAAAAAGGAATACAAAACAACACAGGATGTATGCTCTTATCTATAAGAGGAGATAAAGTTATTTGTCAATAAGAAGTGGAAAAAAGATATGAAACTGAGAAGAGAACAAGGATAACCAATAAGGAAGGATCCACAAACAAATCTTCAAAATAAGCAATCAAGCTTATACCCTTCTAATGAAAATATTAGAGCACCACAAACTGAGCATTAGAGTAGGCAATGACTGAATTTTCCCTTCCATTCAATATAAAATACATAGAGCAAATTTCACTCATTAACTGAAATATTCAGACCTCACCAAGTTACAGAGCAATAAACACTGAAAGACATACAAATTTATCAACATTTTGGAATATGTCTATGCTTAAAAAAAATGTGGGCTCCCACACTTAAATTATTGAAGTAGAAATTAGTTTTCTAGACAAAGTTTGCAATCTATAAACAGTCTTTCAAATAACCAGGCTGTCATCTCACAGCATGTAAGAAGCAAACACAGCTGTACTAATAGATAACATTCCACATTCAGGTTGATCAGCCAGGAAATAACAAGGCATTACAGTAAAATAAGTGAGAGCATAAATTATTTCTTACAGCTACCCTAGTACCTCAGGGAGAACTGCAATTTCCTAGGGACCTTAAAAGCAGAGCTTGTTATAAGTTTTTGGATTATGAGAAGTTCCCAGTAAAAACATTTCCTAAAATTGCTTACACCTCTTTAGAATTATTTGTAATATTTTAAATGTCTCCTCCTGAGCCTGAACTACAGGCTTGTATTCCACACATCTTTAACTCTTCACAAAACTTATTTACTATTATATTCTGAACACTTGGATTTTACTTTTTATAATATATTCTTATCATCTCAGCAACAGCAATGGTTACCAGATGTGCTGTATTTCTTTTTAAATTCATTCCTTCTCGGGAAAACAACTTCAACTTCTTCCCTACAGCATTCCAGAAATAAAATCTAATAACTTTCTCACTGACAATACACCCACTTAGTTTTGGATTTTTTTCCACACTCTGCAAGCTTACTGGGGGGACAGGAGGTAGTGGGTGTTGGGGAAATCTCAAAACATTAGATTGCAATGAAAAAAAAAACGCACAGAAACAGATGATACATTTTGGAAGACAGACTGAAGAAGAGTCCAATCTGCCTGTATTTCTATAAATTACTTCACAAGTCCTCTCTTGCAACCTTGTCCACAGCCACTGCCTCATTCACTATTTTCATGGATCTACTACTCACTAATTCCTTTTATTCTCATCATGTATTTCAGGGTTCTCAAATAGTGCATTATATACAATGGCATTACTATCCTGAACACAGACTGCTTGATTTCCACACCACTCTCTTCCCTGGCATAGTTAATTCCTTGTATGTTTCCTTCACAAATAACTGCTATAACCCCCCAGCCCCTCCTCTTCTTTCCCCCAAAAAATTCTTACTGGAAATTTCAGTACAGGTGAATGACAATACCATTAAGAACTAAAATTAAAGCAAAATTAGTCATCCAACCTAAGAGATCCATGCCCATTTTATCAATGTCTCGCATTTAATACGACTTTACATCTTCACACAAGACTCATCTTCCAATAATTAGAGCTGTAAGTTCTAGCCCTCTGCAATTAAAAATTAATCATCTCAAATGAGGTAACAGAAAAATAAAATCAATAAAGACCTGTGAAAGTTAAGGTCCGGCTTTGTAGCCTAGATTACTGCATAGGAAGACATTTAATTTCATTTCCCAGTGCAGCATTCAACTTCCTTTCCCTTTCTACCATTCCTCACCTCACTCATTCCAAAAGATTCAGTTCTACAAGGAAGTAAGGTGTGATTTTTTTCTGAAAAGTGTGAAAAAACCAGGATTAAAAAAGACAGATGTTCCAAAGGGAAAGTCACAATCACCTAAGTAATATCACTGTTAAGGCACCTTAAGGCAAAAACTCACTCATACTGACAAAATAATCTGTTTGCCTACAATTGTTAGTGTAAAATCAATTTCCCACTAAAATGGTAAAAAGACCACCAAAAAAAGACTACTGACTACTGACAGTTTCCAAGAAGAATGTAAATCCAAGCAAACTATACAGCATAATATTTTCAAACCTTCCAAGTTCTGCTATTCAAAACAGGTACTATCTTAAAAATAAAGCAAATAGGCAAGAAATATCAAGTTTAAAATAGCCAGCACCATCTGCTGAAGCTGACAAGCAGAATTTAACGATGCTTAGAAATTCTGACTACCAGGGCAGATGAGGACTCTCAAACTATGGTTACACAGTCACTTTAAATTGGCATCCCCACATGCTCCCACTAAAGGGATGTGTCACCTCACTGACATGGTATTCACAGCCCCCTTGGTACCTACAGAGGTACTAGATGGACCACTCAACAAAAGGAAATGAAACAACATGATTGTTTCTCAGACTAATCAGTTCTTTAACCACCTTACCACACAACTTCAACAACACTAATGGCAGCAGAAAAGACACTTGTCAGAAATGTGCCCCCTTAACACAGCTGTAGAAGAACCAGAGCATCATGTCACCATACCTAAGTCCTCCTCATGGTATGCCACAGGAAAATTGTTTCCATATGTTACTAAAAACAAAGACTATTTACCATTTCTCAAAACACAGTTAAATAAAAATAGGTGCAACTGCCTATTCATCTATACAAATAACCTATTAAGATAGTAATTGGTAACACTGCAATCTTATTTTCAAACATCCATACCTGTTGCTGCAACTGAGGATTTATAGATCAAGAGCAACAACAACCAAAAAAAAAAACAAAAACGAACAAAAAAATCACAAACAAAAACATTCTGACAAATGAAAACCTATTTTTATGAGCATGGTTCTCGTAATTATTAACAGGTACATTCTTCCACCTGCAAAGTTTTCACATCTTTTCTGTTCAGTTGCTCTCACTAAGCATAATATTAGTTAAAATACTTCCACTAACGACTTTCAGTGGGAAGTGCATTAACAACTTCCGTGGACTTGAAAGCCACTACAAGAAAGAAATAAAATCACATTGCTTGCATCCTCTATATCCAACTTAGACAAGAGCAGACATAGAGGCAGCAAGCTCAGCACACTGCAGAGGAAAACATGAAAAAGGAAAGATGGAAGAGCTTCTCAGTTTTTCCGGTGACCCGGAAAGAAGAACAGCTAGAAAGAAGAAAAACTTGCAGTACGAGAACAGTGTTTCCTGATTTCTTAAGCTCTGGCATCCATTTGTGTGTCTTACGGACGTTAGGTGAAATGCTTTTCCCTTTTACCCAACTCCTGCAAATACAGACACAAACAGGAGTCCAGAGAGTGGATCTAGCTTTCCTAATGCAAGGTAAGCTCAATGAGGGTCCTGTTTTCACCAGGAGATTCCACAGCTCTCTGTACAGCAGTTTCTGGAGATCAGACCTGGCCTTCGTTCACCATAGCTTCACTTGTGTCAGCTCAACAGCAAAACCCGATATACATCACCAGGAGATTCCACAGCTCTCTGTACAGCAGTTCCTGGAGATCAGACCTGGCCTTCATTCACCATAGCTTCACTTGTGTCAGCTCAACAGCAAAACCCGATATACGTCACCAGGAGATTCCACAGCTCTCTGTACAGCAGTTTCTAGAGATCAGACCTGGCCTTCATTCACCATAGCTTCACTTGTGTCAGCTCAACAGCAAAACCCGATATACATTGTTCAATGAGCAAGAAACACTTCAAGGCATCCCAGGTGGCACAAGCCAGGGTGGGAATTAAGTGGCACGAAGGCACAAGGGGACAGTGGCCGCACGGACACCCTGTCCGCCTGCCAGGAACAGCGTGGGCATCCCACTGAACGTCCCTGGCGGCACCAGCTCATCCCCGCAGCCCCGGAGCGCCTCCGCGTCCCGCCCGTGCCAACGTGGCCGATCCCCTCCCCCGCCCGCGGCCGTGCCGCGGCCACACGCACCTGCACCTCCGTCTCGGGAGGCCACTCGGTGTTGACCAGCAGGTCGTACAGGATGTTCTCCTCCCCGTCCTCCGCCTCCTCGCCGGCGCCGGCCATGCCGCGCTCCCGGTGCGCCCCGCCGCTATCCCCACCGGCGGCGGCCATGCCGGGCCGTCCCACTCTCTCGGCGCCGCCACGGCGACGGCGCCCGGTGAGGGCCAAACGGCTCCGCCTTTAACTCGTGCGGCGCCGGCCCGCAGCGTCAGGGCTCTCGGGGCAGGGAACGCCTGGGGCAGGCGAGACATCAGGGCGTGGATTAAGCCCTTACTGAATAGGGGCGAAAGATGGGGGAAAAAGCAAAAAGTAATTTCTCGCAAGTTGTTCTTCCAACTTTAATGGTGCTTTAATGGTGTAGGACTTCAAAATATTTCAGTCCTACAAGTTTGAGTTCTTAGCGTTCAGCTCTCTCAGATAAAATGAACCTGTTTGTAAATTCTGGGCCTCTCACATCAGGAAGGATATTGAGGGGCTGGAGCATGTTCAGAGAAGGGCAACGGAGCTGATAAGGGTCTGGGGCACCAGTCTGATGAGAGAGCTGGAGGTGATCAGCCTGGAGAAAAGGAGGCTCGGGGGAGACCTTATCACGCTCTACAGCCGCCTGAAAGGAGGGCGTAGCCAGGTGAGGGCCAGTCTTCTCCCCGGCAAGAAACAATAGGATGAGAGGACAATCTTAGGCTGCACCAGGGGAGATTCAGGTTGGACACCAGGAAGGATTTCTTCACAAAAAGAGTTGTTAAACATTGAAATGGGCTGCCGAGAGAGTTGGTGGAGTCACCATCCCTGGAGCTGTGAAGGAAAGACTGACTGGACGTGGCACTCAGTGCCGTGGTCTGCTCGACAAGGTGGTGTTCAATCACAGGTTGGACTCGATGATCTCAGAGATCTTTCCCAACCTAATTGATTTTGTGAAATAATTACGAAAAGACTGATGTTTCAGCCTCTTTCCTGCAACTTGATACAGCGATTGTAAAATAGAAATAAAATCACTTCACACCCTGACACTTCTGCTCCTGCAGTCTAATTTTCACTTGTGTTTAGTAAGCTCTTGTAGGCAACTCTGCAGCCTAGAATTAGGTTAAACTAAAATTCAAATTCTGAAACTAGGGATTCAGGGCAGTATGAAAGCTCTGTTGGATACTTGGGAAAGACTTGAAGAAGAAACAACTACTGAAAAAAAAATGCCTTTTGACCGTCCTTATATTTTTTAAGCTATATTTGACAATGTAGCTTGTAAACCAATGGTAAATAGTATAACATTGTGTTTGTAAGTTTCAAAGAATTGTGGGAGATTTATAGTAAATTCTACTCCACATTCCCCACCAACAAGCAGCAGTATATATTGATATCAAGGTCTGCCTACAAACAGGTTTTCTTAGCAGTCATGGTTGAATCTGTACATTATTCTTATCTGTGCCTTTAAAAAAATTACTAGTTTTGTCATTTATCTGAAAGCAAGCAAACTAATGATTGACAGATATAGGAAATAATAGTGAAAGAAAAGAGGCACATCAAAGGAAGATACTCCCAAAAGAATTATTAATACATGAGAAACCATTGCGATGCAAACAGCCTGGTACAAAGAGTATAAAATACCCTGCTGTATTTTTATCTGCATGACACCAGTTTCTACAGTGTAAGTTAACAGCCAGTAGGGCTCAGTAAGTTTTCAAAAAGGTCTTGAAACAAACCACCAGGACAAAACCAGTATTCAAATTGCAACACAGTAGTCATGAGAAAGTCATTGTCAGAGATGCTTGTTTTGGGTTGGTTTTTTTTGGCCTTTGAACCAGATGTGTGTCTGTCTCATGCTGCCTTAGGAGAGATTGAAGCTGTGCTTCACAGTGGAAGACAGTAGGCAATAGTTTATACTGTGCCTTCCACTTAGCAGACAAATGCACCATTGGCTCGTGATGTTGCTGTAGAAGCTGCATTTCTGCACTTGCAATCTAATCTTGTTTTTACAAAACACCGAAGATTCTTGCGTTTAATATCACTAGAAGTTATCCCAGAACTTGGGTAAACTTCTGTAAAAACTGGAGAATAACGTACCCCTATTAGCCTGCGTTTAAAATCCCCCCTCGGTGCGTTTGCGGTCCGTGTGTGGGAGTACCTCGGCTCACCGCATGCGGGCCGGGGCGGAACGCGCGCCGCGGTGGCTCCTGCGCCCACCCGGCCCCATAAAGCGGCGGCTCCTGCGCCCACCCGGCCCCATAAAGCGGCGGCCTGCGCCTGCGCCGTTCGCGGTGCTCTCGGGGCGAAGATGGCGGCGTTCTCGGGTACGTGGCGCGGGGACCGCGGGGTGTCGGCCCTAAGGGAGCTTCTCGCCTCTGCCCGCTGGCCCCCGGGCTTTCTGCGGCACCGGGGGGTGCTCCTCGGGCCCTCCGAGCCGGCCCGCGGTAGTGTGTGGCTGACCATGCATCAGGCTGGAGGTTGCGAGGCCTGCGGGGGATGTATGTGCCTCTCCCCGTGTCCTCGGGCTTCTGCAGACCGTGACAAGTGGTTATCGGAATGATTTTGCAGGTTTTATTGCATATGTGGATTCAGCAAAGGGGCTGCTTAGAAGTTAGGCTCGTTCCTCATGCTCATTAGTTTCAGTAACAGGAGGTTTATCACGACTATTTTCTGTGTTCCAGTGAACTGCATAAATGGATTTTATATGAGAAGTTCCGCTGGGCGATGCGGCTTAGCAAACTATATATATTATATAAACTGTGGGTATGTAATAGTAAACTGTAATTCCAGAGTTTACTGTTAGATGAGGAAACATCCTTCCTTATGTCCCCTGTCCCATGCAGATATTTTTACAAGTAGGCAGTCAGCTAAGGTCACGGTTCTGTAAAGTTTTAACGTTAATGTATATGGGGCTTTTAATTTGTTTTTTTTTTAACTGAACTTCTTACGTCTTATCATGAGGGGGAAATGCTGAGTCTTCTTCCTGAGATCTAGAGATCAGTTTGGATGCTACACAGCAGGATTAATTTGGATGTAGTTGAGGAAAATATCATAGTGTCGTTATTTGATTAAATCCTTGTACTTTATATTGAATTAAGCTGTGTGAGTTGGGAGTATTGGAGAAAAATTATGTATGGATCTGTTTCCAACTTGAAATCAGTAGGAATTGATTTTGATTACTATGGGTAACACTTTTTTGCTTATGTCAATTGCCTGCTTTTGTAGGAGTGCAGGCCAGCACTTGAAAATATTAAAGCTTCCTGAAATCACATGACAAAACATGTTTATTATTATTTGTATCATAGCAAATGGAAGATTAACTTTTGGCTGCACACATCCATCTGTGCCAGCCCAGCTCAGTCCATGTGCATGCCGTGTCTGAAACCCAGCATGTGGCAGTGCAGAGTGTGTAAAACCTCTGCTTAGAAAGGTGCATATTTATAGTTAAAGGAATTGATTTAGAGTAACCATATGTACCCAAAGAGATGACCAACAGATAAGTTGTTATTTTGATGGTATGCTACCATCATTTTGGTTGCTTAGGATTCATTTTCTTCTTGTCCTTATTGTATAGCTGCAGGCTTCTTTTGTTTTCCTTTTTGAATACAGAGGATTTGTTTATCAACATACAAACATGTTTCTCCATATTTAACTTGTGTCTGAGGTACAGCCACTTGATAGGAGTTTGCCAGAAGGGGTATCCAAGGAAAAAAACTTTCAAAGATGAATGTAATTAATAACTTTACCAAAATCAAGGCATTGTCATCTTATGTACATTCTGTAAGTGTCTAAGGCAAGATTTAGTGAACTGGAGTCTTTACAGGATACAGGTGTTTTCTATTGTTTGCATCTCAACTGTAGAGAGAATTGGGACATTTGTGGTTAGTGAAGTCTTTCCTGTTGTCTGCATAGGCAGTTTCTGTAAATGTGCAAAGATAAGTACCTTGCCCTTGAAATGGTGCTCTGTTCCCAGTGTGTTTGCTGTGCTGCTATGTCTGTACCTGCCCCTGTGCATGCCTGAGTTACTCTGCTGTACATGAGAACAATCCTCAAAGCTGCCTGTGAGGAGGGGATAATGTTTCTTTTCTGTCAGTGGATGCTGTAGTGCAGGCTGCACATGCTGTTGCCAAAAAAATTAGTTTTCCATGGTTTTGTCTGTAGCTGGAAGTGTTGACACTTGGTAATCTTTTGGGCTGCGTTGAGGTAAATAACACTGCTTGATCATTTCTGCCTTGTCTTACAGAAATGGGTGTTATGCCTGAGATAGCTCAAGCAGTGGAGGAGATGGACTGGCTGTAAGTAGGAGTGTGGCAAGCTCTTAATTTGCCTTTCAGCAGTGTATGACATGCTTCTTAAAGCACCTCTGCTGTCACATTAAAGCAAAGTGAAAGTGTATTTTCCTTTAACTGTCACTGCATCTCATACACTTCTCTTTAGTGTGAAAGACTGAAGAATTCAAATTGTGACTGCAGTGGTAACATTTGAACTTGGACAAGCAGAGCATGACTTCTTATGCTTCAATTCTTTTATTTGACAAAAGGCTCTGTCCCTCTGGTTTATTTATTATGTATCATGGGGTTATTGGATGAAATACTGTCACGTAGTTGATGCTAGTTCAGAACATGTTTTCCAGACTGTGGTCTGTAATTGTGTTTTTCAAACTTAATGCTTGTGTGTCAGTCTTCTAAAAATGTTCTTATTCTTGTGTTTGGTTACTTGTTTGGCCAAATTTTTTTTACTTCAGAGTTTGTTTTGAATTGTCATTCAGAATGTTGTCAATATGGACAAACTTAATGGATGTAGTTCTTCTAATATGAATGGTATTAATTAGCTGTGATTATCTGAAAATGCTGGTTGCATTTAGTTATCTTCACTTCCTTTTCCAGTTTTGAACAGGAATCTTTTAAATGGGGGCTGCATAAGTGGCTTTAAGAAAAAATTCACTTGAAGAAAGGAAGACAAGGAATATATAGTTAATATGTCTCTTTTATGGTTTGGCATAGTGATGTGACATGTAATTCTCTTATCAAGGTGCTGCTGAATCTGCTGCAAGCTAGGAGGAATAGCAGTTACCTGCTTTATCTTGCAGATGACCATGGTTTCTATGAATTTCTGTATAAGTAAAAATTTCTTTTTCTGCTGATGTAGAATATTACCTTGTGTTAATGTGTTCTTTCCTGTAGTCTCCCTACAGATATCCAAGCAGAATCCATCCCACTGATCCTGGGAGGTGGTGATGTGCTTATGGTATGTATGCAGGATAGCCCTACTCATAGAAATCCTGTGCCTTTTAATTGTTGTTTGTATGGTCAATTTTGTTCTTTCCATGTGGGTCCACAGTTAGATTAGCTCTTCTGTCCTACTTCAGCAGAAAGTTCTTCAGCTAAAAAGCCTGTTTGGGTTCCTGGTGTGTTTCCAGCTGTTCTTGCAGATGAAATCTGGGGGTATTAGGCTTCATTTTTTGACTTCTTGACAGGCACTGCCTCATGAGTGAGGGCTGTCTGATCTTACCTACTTTGCTTTTGGCTGCAAATGCCAAAATGTAGGGAACATGGCTGATACTGCCTAAGCCAATGCTGCAGTATCAATAACCTGGAAAGTATCAGATTAGTATGCTTTGTTCATCATCATCATCATTAGATCTATGGATAGATGTTCTTGATTTCATAAACTGAAATAATACTTCCTAAAAAATAAACTTGATTTATCAAAATAGAATTCTAGGACAGTTCTTAAAGTCCTGGTTAAACTCTTATGTTTTTCATCCTATAGGCTGCTGAAACTGGAAGTGGAAAAACTGGTGTAAGTAATCAAATTTAAATGAGTAGAAAGTAAAAGTCTTTAAGTGGTGAGAGGTGGTGTGTATGCACATATGCAGAGAGTATGTGTATATGTGTTTAAGGCATTGTTGGTAATAGTCTTTACCAACATGTATTTAGGAATGTATTTCAGTGTTTCTGGCCCTGGGTATTGCACCCCAAAACAAGGCTGGAAGTAAGTGTATAACTTGTGGAATGAAAGTAGCTTTTCATTTTAGGCTTTCAGCATTCCAGTTATCCAGATTGTTTATGAAACACTGAAAGACCAAATGGAAGGCAAGAAAGGAAAAGCCACAATTAAAACTGGAGGGGGAGGTAAGTTTTTATATGTCACGCTCCTCAAATTTGAAGCTCTGCTAACTCATGTTGATTTTGTAACCTTTCAAAGTAAAGTTAACCTGCCATTAGATAAGTATTTTTTCCATAATTTGGGATAATGTAAATAGAATATCATCATTCAGCACTTCATTAAGCAGTGAATATAAATTTACTGGTGGAATAATGGAAAGAACTGGTGTGTACTGGACTGCAGACTCTTAGTAATGCTCAAATTTTCAGTTTGAGGCTGGCTGATCCACACCTTGGTTTTCAGTGTTCTTCTGAAACCCATGCTAGGTTAGTGCCTTGCAAGATGTGAAGTGGTGGTGTCCATCTTAAAAGAAGGAGTTAAAAAACATCTTCCTGTTGCAGGAATAGGTGAGACCAGCTATGACACCGTGGAGTTGGTTTGGGCTTCTTAAGTGAGCTTGAGCAGAAAGCTCTTCTAGGCTCGAGCGTATTTTTGTGCAGCTGGGGTAACAGTGTAGGATAATTCAATTCTGCTGTGCTGAGTAGAGCTGTTGTGTTCCTTTTGGCACCTGCCTAGGTTTGGAATTGGATAACAACGTCTTGAGTTGTTACAGGTTTATTCTAGTAAACATTGAATTGAGCAGGAAATGCACAGGGCCAGAACTCAGCTATACAGAATGGGTTGTAACCATGATAATACACTCACAGTATTTGAGTGTCTATTTAATTAAGCTTGCAACTGTAAAGCCAATAATCATGTCCAATCTGTGGTATTGATAGATTGGGTTTTATGTAAGTGAACAGTATCTGTATAAACAGCACTCTGAAGATGTTATAGAAATTGTCATCATTGCAACTACTGCTGCACTGGTGACAGTAAAAAAAAAAGAACAAACCATAAAATCCTGCTTGAGAGAATGTAATATGGATACACAAATATACTCAGTAAACCTAATTGAATTTACATCTGGTTTTTTTTTCTTTAAATCATGTATAGATTTTATTACAGCGTGTTGTTAGGCATATGAAAAACGAAGTCAGAAATTTTATGTGCATGTATCTTAGCTCATTAGTAATGACATTTTAGCTCATAGCCTGAAAAATATCTTAATGTAAGCTTGGAACAGAAATGGCAAATGATGCATTTCAAATTTGTTGTTCTTAATGTAGTTTTGGATATTTTCTAGCTGAATTTGATACTAGTTGTGTGGAACTGCCTTATTTTATTAAATTCTTCATTGGTTTCAGTTGCATTTTTAAGTAACTTAATCTGTGTTCTCCTTAATGGAATAATCTAAACTTCCATAGAATTCCTTTGCATTAAGCATATGTGCTCCTCCTTCAAATTGTAGGCCTTCATTTTGAACTCATATGAATTTCATTGGAACAAAACTGTTTCCCCAGAAAATTAAGCTAAACACTGTAGAAAAAATGTGAACTTCTAATTTGAGTTTTCCAGGCTTGCTTTGTTGATTTAATGGTTTTTCTGTTACTGTCTTTCAAACTTAGTGCTCAATAAATGGCAAATGAACCCCTATGACAGAGGATCAGCTTTTGGTGAGTTGTTCTGCTGTTCACTTGAAAACATTTGCTTGGTAAACAAGAATAAAGTAGAGGAAAGCATGCATGAAATTTTCTTTTCAAAGCAGTTAGGCAGTTTATTTAACTAAAATTGTCTTGTAATTTTCAGCAATTGGATCGGATGGTTTGTGTTGTCAAAGCAGAGAGATAAAAGAATGGCATGGATGCAGAGCAACTAGAGGAGTGACTAAAGGTACATGTAAAATGATGTGTTTTGAATACTCTTCCAGAAAAGTTTCAGCTGAAATGCCTGCTTTTCACCCATTGTTAATGTAGATGACTGCATTAAAAACTTTCTATCCATCTGACCAAATTTACTGCTAGCTTAAGACTTTGAAATGAAAATACCTCTGTTTTGTTCTCCTTGTGTTGTAAATTACCTTTTCCCTGATAGTGATGCCTGGAAATGAAACCTTCCCAAAAATACCCCATTAAAATGATAATAGAAAAGCCAACCTTCACTTGAAAGCTTTCAGATCCACAGTATGGAGAAAACCATGTCCCAGATTAGATTCATACCATTTTAGAAGATTGGGCAGTTAGAATATCCAGCCAATATTGTCCAGTTAGAAAGCAGTTGGTTAGGTAATATCCCTGCCAGGGTTCTCCCCCACTGGAGACCTCCACCCTGGTCCTCTAACACTACCTTTATTATAGCTGTGATACATGATACAAAATAAAATGTCCTTGGTAAACTTAACAGGCAAGAGTAAACAAAATTTTAAGAATGCATTGATAAGAGTTTGTTCACTGTGGGAAAGAAAGCTGGAAAAGTACGAGAAGTTATACCTAGACATTTAACAGTCCAGAAAGCTACAAGTACACGGAGAATACATTAAAAGCTGAAAATCTTTAGGCATCATTAGGAGACTTGCGTTGAAGGAGGAAAAGTTGTAACTAATATTCATCAGAATGCATTTTTATTAGGGAATAGTTATATACACAGTACTTTGAGTTGCTTACTCGCTTCACACAGGTGTGTGCATTCAAAAATTTTATGGTTCTGTGGTTGCAGCAATAGTTGAGAAGCCAACCCTAACACTTGACTCAGAAGCAGTCATCCTGATACTCCAGTGGTTCTAGGTGTGTGTTCAGAAAGACCCTAAACAGTCTCCTTTCACGGGGTGTGCAGATAATTCTGTAGTCTGTGTGTACATCACAGCCAGCTGGATGTGCTTCAGGTGGCACAACCAGTTGTTGATGCTGGGGTATGCTGGTGGTCTGGTACTGATTCTGCAGAACGTTGTGTCCTGAGTTTATCGTTCCTGTAGATTCAGTAGGACCACTCTTCTCCCTTATCACTCCTTTGGAGCCTTTCACACACTACCTCTTAGTGTGTACTTTGTCTCTTTTGCCTGCTTTTCTTCATTTCATACATAGGTACACACGCAACCTTCTCACACAAACACAGTAGGGGATTTTATAACACTTTCAGCAGGACTGGGAATGTTAGATTTGTATGGGCTTAGAAGTAGCAAGACTGGACCAGTTTAGTGAATTTGGGTGTTGTATTAGATCCTTTCTTTTTCTTTTAAAGGGAAGTACTATTATGAAGTTTCCTGTCATGACCAAGGCTTGTGCAGAGTTGGTTGGTCAACTGTGCAGGCTTCACTAGATCTGGGTGAGTTTCCTTCTAAAGAACCTATATAGGGTAGTTTTTATATTCACATGGTATGGCTGCAGTCGTGTTCTAATATTGCAGAGAATGGACTCCTTGGGAAGGATCCCAATATCAGAGAGTTGAAAACTTCTTGTATTTTACTTCCTGTAAGGGGAAGTCTTTTGAGGTGGCAGTGTTTTCTTGTCTTCTGTGACTTTCTGCCTTTTATGTCATTTTTTTTAATGAAGGTGCATGGAGACTAGTAAAATCAATAAATCTATGGCTGCAAAAGTACTAGTTTGGTATACATCCAGGTCAGAAGTCTGTAATTAGCACTGTGTATTATTTGTTTACGTGTTAATGTTAGCAATTTCAGTTACTGATACCAAGAGGGAAAAGCATAACCTATCAACCAAAAAATAAAAGCCTACTGTCTTGTCTTCAGGCACTGATAAATTTGGCTTTGGCTTTGGTGGCACTGGTAAGAAATCTCACAACAAGCAATTTGACAGCTATGGTGAGGTAAGCTTAAATTGCATTTGATAGAAATACTATTAAAAGTTTTGCATGTTAGTCTTGTGCTGTTACAATCAACTGTCCTTTGAAATAGTGTCCACTTCTGAGGAAGGTTCACTGGGCAAAAGGACAGTGAAACATTGAAGTATTTTTGGATAAAAGCTTATTAAGAGATTTGACAGAAGCAGTTACAAGCTTGAGACATGATTGTGGTTAGACTGCAATTAGATTGACTCTTATTTAGAAGTTAAAATTTTGCTGTGTGTTACAGGTTAAAAGTTAACTGACCTCTTGAGATTTGTCTTGACTTACTTCAGTTTTAGCTTGAACAATTCAACCCATCTGTATACCTGAGTGAATGTCCAAGTGAGGGCATCGTATTCTGCTTACTAGAAGTTAAAATAGAAGTAATTGCACAACTCTGTAATCTGTCAAAATGCATTATTGAATGCTAATAAAACAGGGTGCACTATTCTGGCTATTGAGTTGGGTTTGCCATTACCTTAATGTGCACTTTTATGGTGTCTGCTGGGAATGTCAGTGGTGGTTTTTGCCTAGTGTACCAGTGGAATTCAGATGTTTAAACATAATTTATATAAATATGGGTGTTACAGCAGAAACTCAAGTCTTTTTGTGGTAATGATTCAATGCCATAAAACTTGCAACTTTTATGACTATTGTAGCTTGTTTAATAGTAACTCTTGAGCTGTTGATTAGAAGCACTGTAATATATAGATGTTATTGAATACCTTTAAAAGATCTCAAGATAATTAAATAAAGCATGTGAGTATACATGACATGCACACAGCAGCATCTTGAAGAGCTAGTCTTTTTTTATAGTCAAAATACAAGTTTCTGATGCCACGTTTGGTGCTCTATGCTTAGATTTACATTGGCTAATAAATACATGGCTAATGTGCTTTTCCATAATGCAGAATACTTCCAGGTAAATGATACTTAAATGTATCATTGTCATTGTGTTTAAAGTAAATTTAAAGCAGCAGTAAATGTTGAATATCTAAGATCAATTGGGCAGTTCACTGAAGATTTGTAATCAAATAAAAATACGCTTTCTGTTTACTGGTCTTACTGAAATAAATTGAACTTGCTTCTTTCAAGAGTCAGCATTTAGTAGGGAGAGGCTGGAAAACTAAAAGCTGACAGAATGCAAGCACTAAGTCTTAATGCACTGAAAATCTCTTAGCTTCACAAACGTTTTTTCTTTTGCAGGAATTCACTATGCATGATACAATTGGGTGCTATCTAGACACAGAAAAAGGGCAAATAAAATTTTCCAAAAATGGTAAGTTTTATTCTCTTTATTTGGAATTTTATTTGGATGCTTTCACTTGGGAGGGAGGGAGGGAGAGGAATGCATAGACTTGGAGAGTCTGACGACTAATCCTACTTTCAGGGAAGGACCTTGGCCTTGCATTTGAAATCCCACCACATATAAGGAACCAGGCACTTTTTGCAGCTTGTGTACTGAAGGTAACAGGAATATTACAGATGTCCAAGATGATTATAATTTTTCTGGGTTTGTTAATGAGCTACTTAAGTATAAAATTTGCATAGCGACTTAATTACTGCAGGTGTATGTGTAAAGTCAGTTTTCTTTGGTTTACCAGTATTCACTACTGAAGTAATAATGTGTGTGTTAGCTTTCACTACCATTTAAGCTAGATGTTTAAATTCAAATTTTAATCTTGAATTTAAAGGTAGAATAGCATGGATAACTAATTCCTAATAATGGTGCCATGGTGTGTGTATTAAACTTTGATATACTGTTACACAACTGATGTAAGCAAATAGCTTGAAAGTCAGATTTCATGTTTCATTTGTTCTGAACTTTAACATTACTGTAGTGTAGTACTACGTCTTTCTGAGTTACTTTTTGAGTCTATCTCTCAAGCAGTAAAGATTTTAGCAAAACATTTCAGTGGTTAGAGAAATGTACAAGTTCAGAAAAAGTGCTTTGGCTTTTTGTTAGCTTTTTTCTGCTTGTTTGGTTGGTTTTAAGTTCCAGCAAGGTTTCAGTGGTAACTTGGGGAAGAGGAATGTGTAAGATGGGAGAAGAAAAGACCTTCCTCATCTCTGTCTGTTTTTTTCATTGTTGAATTGTTTCTCCTTTTATGTGGTCCCTTGAATCTGTTTGTATGACACAATTTTCTTGAAACCTAGAATGCCGAATTGAAATTCAATTTTGGTGAAGAAGATTTCAAGTTTCCACCAAAAGATGGCTATATTGGTCTTTGCAAGGCTCCTGAGGGTAGTGTTGTAAAATCACAACATGCAGGTTAGATTTTACAAACTTCTCTTGTTTCTGTATTCAGGTTGTGTTACAGAGCATCTTTTGATCCCTTTAGTTGCTATCAGAAAGGTCTTGAACATAGCAGTAATAAAGACATATTGATACTTCTTTTAAAGTACACCAGATTTTCTTAATCTTAAACCACCAACAATCTTCAATATTTCAAATTTAGAAATGCATCAGATAAAAGAAGTCCATCTCAGTTTTCCAACAGTGTTATTATAAAAATAAATGTGGATCTTTATGTTCAGGAATAGAATGGATAATCCTGCATGACCAGTACACCCACTTATAATTTTTGAACATTATTCTGAAGTTATTCATAATTGAGAGAGCAATCACATCACCTTTTAATGGAGCATTTCAAATTATGAGGTTTTAATTACTAATAGAAAATACAAATTTGCTTCCAGTAAAAGATCTCAGAACAGGAATGTAGTTTGTATTAATGGTGATTTTTTTTTTTCCCACTTAGGAAGTGCGCAAGTGGTTCAAGCACAGAACCTTCCAAATGCTCCAAAAGCATTGATTGTAGAACCTTCAAGAGAGCTGGCAGAACAAACTTTGAACAATGTGAAGCAGTTCAAAAAATATGTTGATAATCCCAAATTAAGGTAATAGTGTATGTTAGTTGCATTTATGGTACTTTCCATGGATGTAACTTCACAGGGAGATGGGGGAGTTCCACTTTGTAGCTAAGTGAATCATAATCTGCAGTGTTGCTGATAATAGTATCAGTAATAATCTGCTACCAACCGACCTTTTGACTTCGCAACTACAGTTAGACCACTTAAGGGTTTTTGCAGGGGGGGTTGGTGTGTTTTATCTGTGGACTGCCTTTTTCTCAAAGGCAAATTCAGTGGGTAGGGGGTTTTTTTTTCACTTATCAGTGATAACTAGTATGATACTTCACATGCTTTTCTTGACTAAGAACATCATCTGCTTAATGCCCTTCTTTCCTAAACATTTTCCTATGTCCCCATCTCCCTCTGCCCCCTCATTTTGTTTTTCATCTCCATCAAATAGTTATATAGTGTCTGTTATCTACAAGACAAATTACCATGGAGATAAAATTCTCAAAAATGAATCATCTACAAGTTTCTTTGGTTTAAAGTTGTCTCTGTATTGACTGTACTTCTAAAACTTAAACATTTCCCTATTCTAAACTGCAGTCTGTTTACAAGAGTGCATTTACTAGAATTGCTGAGGACTAAGCAATGGGAATAGGCAAGCTACAGTGGAAGATGCATTTCATTTACTGTTATTTGCATTTCTAACTTTCAAGAACACAGGAAACTTTATTAAACTAAGTTACATAATTCTTGAGATTTTTAACATTTTTTGTAAGATTAAATTGGTTAAGGTGCTGATGTGATTAATACAATAGCGATGAAGTAATCACACTCAAATACAGCTTGGACACAAAGTTTTCACTTGAATTGAAATACAGTACACTACATATGAAGGGATGAATTTCAAAATTGATTTTTTTCCATTATTCTTAAAATTACTGTTCAGAGCTATTAATTGTCAGCTATCAATAAAAGAATGAGTCTTCAGACAGATATTTAATATACCTTCTGAATATAATAAATGGGTAAATGTCAAATATATTAATGTAATTTTAGGGAACTGCTGATTATTGGTGGAGTTGCTGCAAGAGATCAACTCTCTGTACTGGAACAAGGCGTAAGTTGTATTTTTTTCGTATGATTTAATAGTTTGGGTTCCAAATAACTCATGATGTTGCTAGAGAATAGTAATGGTGCTTCTTGTAACTCATGTTATTGACTGCACATTTTCTTTTTAACATTTTTTATTATTATTATTATTACAAGCTCATGTTGCAGCAGTCTAGTAGTTGTTCCTTTACTTCGATGTCAATACAAGTGCTTACAGTACTTAGTCAAATTCTGTTGAAGCCTGAATACTCCAGAAAATCTTAAAATAAAGGTTTAACTGTTTACCATTTGTCCTTAACCAACAAGACAGTTTTCCTAGTAACTTCTGTTCCATGTTTTTGTGAATAAAAATAGTCTACAGTTATCAAGGTGAACCTACACTACAGACCAGTCCTACGTAGAAGGAAGTGGTCTGGCTTCAGCAGCATGGATTGTGCAATCGATTCAATGACAGTGTAGGGAGAACAGAGTCACAGAGTCTTTTTTTTGAGACTCCCTTCTAGAAGTGAAAACACATCACTATCGATAAATTTTCTAGTGGTTCTAGCTGCCAAAGTACAAACTTTCTTCTAAGCCTACTTGAACTGGAAGATTATTAGACTTCCATGTGAGTGCTAAATTCTTGATTGTAAACCCTTTTGTCTGGCAAAATCTTAAGTTATTTCTATACTTGATAGACTTTGTATCCTTCCGCCATGAGAAGAGTTAAATTTTTTTTATCCCCGTTTAAAAACAAATTTGTTTGTTGGCTTTAAATAACAAAATTACACAGAGCTTGGGATTTAGGGAAGGGAAAAAGGGCCACAGCACTTCCCAAAAAAAGGGAAGACTTCCTCCCTAAGGTGTAGATTCTGCTAATGAAATGCCTGTTGAACCAAAATGCAGGTTGCCCAGACAGGAGGTTGTAGGATCCCTTTCCAAAAGGGTACTGAAAATTGTGCTTGGCAGCTATCTAATGTAACTTGGAAATTGTCCTTGACTGGCATGTTAAAGTGGGAGTGGAGACCAGATGATCTCGAGATTCCACCAACTCAAATTAATCTAGGATTTTATGAAGTTACAATTAATAGTGGATAAAGCATTATACTGATAATTCTCTCACAGTGTTAAGCTTAGATAAAACTTGTAATGCCTCTAGTTAGTTACAGGACCAACTCATACTCTTTATGTATTTCAAAGGTGGATATTGTTGTTGGAACTCCTGGAAGGCTGGATGACCTGGTTGCAACGGGGAAGATTAATTTATCTCAAGTTAGATTCCTGGTTCTGGATGAAGCTGTATGTAGAGAACTAAGTGCTACTTAAATTCTGTTCTTAAATGCAGTATGATATTTGCAAAAAAGAGTCAGTGAAATGTGATTGTTCTATAGTATTTGATAGTTCAGTGGAACAGTTAGATACCTACACTGTTCCACCTTAATCCTCTCACTGTTTGTAACCACAGTAACCTACTTTTTTTTTCCCCTCGCCCTCATAGCCTCTCTGTTAAATCTGTTTGGAATTTTTCTGGTAGAGAAATATATTTCAAATTATATTTACAGGGCATTGAAGTCTGTCCCTGTCACTGCAGGGAACTCAAAGGACAAAGACAAAAATATAACTGTTAGTTAACCTAGTAGGTCTTGAGGCCAGTGAATGTTGTACTCAATGTGCTGTGAAGTAAGTGCATCTCTCTGATCTGTTGTAGTACAACTGAATATTCACAAAGATTAAATACCTTGGGGTGTTAGCTAGGAGTAGCTGCTGAGCTTCTTGTGAAGCACAGCAGCTATACTATAAATACTCCATATTTTTACTGGGTTTTTTCTCCTCAGTAATAATATCCCTGCCATGCATTGACCTGTCCAGCTAATTAAAAGCAAGAAGTTCTGAGACTATAAGTGTATTGCTTATCTAACTCAAGTGTAAAGACTGAGAAATGAGGGAGATTTGCAGCTTCATCTCTTTTATTTCATCCCCACATTAGGATGGCCTTCTCCTCCAAGGTTATTCAGATTTCATCAACAGGATCCACAGTCAGATTCCTCAGATAACCTCAGATGGAAAGAGACTTCAGGTATAAAATATTTGTGGTTTGGATTTTTTTTGTTGTGGTCTTTGTTTGTTTTGTTCACTTGGATATTTTTTTGTGTGTGGTGTGCTCCGCTTTCAGTTGTTGTCTATTATTTGGCATGGAGCATGCTTTTTTGGAGTTTGATAAAGCTCTTGTCCAAAACTTAACACTTGTTCAGTGAGTTCACTAATTGCCTGTGAATGTGTATTTTTCGGATTCCAGATATTGAAGCCTAGGGTTCAGCAGTTTTGAGTTTAATTGGAATTATTTATATATAAATGTATCAAAACATGACTGACTACATACTTCATGATTCCTAATATGTTAATAATCTTGATTCATCAGCTTTCAATAGTTCAGCATTCTTCCTACTAAATGATGGGGTCTTTGTAAGAGAATAGTTAAGCAACTTACTTGTTGCCTTGACTCTTGCCAGCTGAGTGGTTCCTGTGATGAGGAAATCCAGTCAGGGACTCTTCATTATGCTATGTTATGCTATTCAACTGTATAACATTCTTCCAGTTCTATTCCCATCTTTTTGGGCTGGGAGGATCTTATTTCAGTGGTATCCATATGACTCTCTTCTTCTCAGGTGATTGTGTGCTCTGCAACACTGCATTCTTTTGATGTGAAAAAGCTATCTGAAAAGATCATGCATTTTCCCACCTGGGTTGATTTGAAAGGAGAAGATTCTGTCCCTGAAACTGTACACCATGTAGTTGTGCCTGTAAATCCAAAAGCTGATAAGCTCTGGGAAAGGCTTGGCAAGAATCATATCAGAGTAAGTAAAACTTCAGGTTATTTGTCCATATTTACTAATTTAACCTTCAGAACAGGGACCTAGTGTTGAAGGATCTCTGCTGGCTATTGAAACAGCTTAATCTGAAATGGTTTGTTCCATGATAGTCAGCATCATATCAGTGATGTCATAACACTGTTTCTGAACAGCTCAGTGTTACAGACATGTGATTGAGGAGGAGCTTAATAGAGAAACAGACTATCTGCACAGAGAACAGTGGCACTGTGCTTCTTCACTCAGCTAATGGTCTGTGGTACTTAGTACCTCTTTTCTGACTGGGCAGGAAGAAATAAACCTGCCAGGATGGATCATTCTATGAGGTAGTTCAGTCTTGAACCCATGTGAGATGAGCAGTTTTTAGAGGAATGGATTTCATGTCAGACTGCATTTGGGACTCTAAATTCTACATTCACCAGACACCTATTCATGTGAGAAGGTGGTCGTTGTTCAGGTCTTTAGTATTCAGGTTCTGAATAACCTTGGACCGTATTTTGTTCTTGGCAACTCTGATGCAGTTACAAGTCTAGGTTTTCTTAACCCCTCTTTGTCTCTGGAATCTCTGTCACATGTTGTTACTAAGACTTAATGAAAAGGTACTATGAGTTTATTTTTCTTGGGTTTACAGTTCATTTCTGATTCAGCCTAGCATAGGGAAAAAGATAAGAAACTACTCTTTGTGATTTAGCCATATTTGACAATGCCTTTTGATTCGGGTTTGTTTGGGATTTTTTAATTCTTCACTTTGTTCAAAGGTGTTTTCTGGCCAGTGTCTACATAAATAATTTTAATTTCCTTTTTTATGAATGAGTTTTGTGGGCTTAAACTCAAGACTTTCCTTTAGCTAAAGGCAGATTAACTTGGCTGGTGGATGAGCAGAATGCTAAGATTACTTTAAAACTTTGATTTCTTCCTAGTTATAAGTCAATGGAGTTAAGTATTTCTCTGTGAAGAGTGGACTAACGACTTGGGGGGTTTTTTTGTGTTTGTCCTTAGACTGATGAAGTACATGCAAAAGACAATACACGACCTGGCGCTAACACTCCAGGTAATCAGCAACACTAAGAAATAGCTTGTGAAATTTTTGCGAATGTTTTGAAGTAAAGGTAAATTTTAGTAGTTAACTGGCCTTGAGTCATGTTCCTCCCAAAATTTTATTTCTATATTCTCATAGTCCTTAAGAGAAATGTATTTCTGTAATTGGGGAGTGGGAAAGAAACTTGAATATATATTTTGCGGATTTGTAGACAAGTGTTTGTTGGTCTGTATAAAAAACCTGAAACTTCTGAGTGGTTTTGTTCTTTCTGTATTATATCACCTTGGAATATGGGAGCATTGAGGGGAGAGGTAGAAATTGAAGGTTTACCTTACTTGCTCTAACAATAAAAGTTTTAACTGTCTACTGGAAGGCTAGGGAACTTTAAAGGTATGCAGTTCAAAGGTTCTTCATGTTTTTAAACAGTTTGAGTGAAATAACTTCTTCATTTTTATTTAGAAATGTGGTCTGAAGCTATTAAAATTCTAAAAGGAGAATACACTGTTCGGGCAATCAAAGAGCACAAGATGGACCAAGCCATTATTTTCTGCAGGACTAAAATAGACTGTGATAATATGGAGCAGTACTTCATCCAACAGGGTGGAGGTAATGCTTTCATGTTAACCTTACTCTGCTCACTTTTCTCACTTCGTGTTGTTTCAACACCAAAATTGTATGATGAGGTCACCAGTACTAGGACACAGCACAAATAAAATTGTGCTTCAGTTTTTTTATGTACTGACTGAGCATAAAGTTCAGGGTTTGGTAGCAGGCAGCTGCAGGGGTGCTGTTTGTGAAAGAAAGCAATGAACTGTCCTGTACCTGTTCCAGACAGTTCTGAAATGGATAGAAACCCATCATGCACCAAAATTTGAACCAGTGAGAAGAGTATATGGTGCCTCTGCTGAAATATATTAGTAAAATTGATAGCTGGTAAGGGCAAGAGACATGGGAAGAAATATGTGTATACAAATATATATACATAAGGAGACACAGAAGGAGAAATGTGGAAGAAAACGGGAACAGTGAAAGGGGATGTGTGTGGAGAAGGGTGAAGAACAGATACTTGAAGAAATGGGGAAATTTAGAGGAGGAAGGCGTAAGGAGAAATGCCTGCACAGACCTGCTCCAGGGAGGAGGGTGGAAGGGTATTTAACTATTTGTCTTGGGTATTTTTCCCCCTCACCAATGCCTGGGGGGGGAAATTTTTCGCCCGTGAAAATTTTTTCTGGTTCTGTATCATAACTTATGTGTGATGTTATTAATGCATACAAACTCTTTCAGGTCCAGATAGGAAGGGGCATCAATTCTCATGTGTCTGTCTGCATGGTGATAGAAAACCTCAAGAAAGAAAGCAAAACCTGGAAAGATTTAAGGTGATGCAGCAGATTCTTGAAGGCTTTTTCCTCACCTCCCAGTATCTGAATTCATATGTTAATTTGTGTTCCTAGTTCTCCATTTAAATTAAATTGCAGTCAAATGCTGTATGTCCCACTTCCTGAAACTGTGAGGCACACTTTCTGTAGCTGGAAGTCTGTACTGGTAATCAAAATTACCTTTGTGAGTTTGAATTGAGAAGATAGTAGGCTTATTTTAAAATAAAAACCTAACTTTAAACTCTGTAGCAATTACATTGTTTTTTAAAGTCTTTAGTACTTGATTTCTAAAAAAAAAGTTACTAAAATATTACAGTTCAGTTTTGATTAGGCTAGGCTGTTTGTTGATTTTTGCTTGCATTATGCTGTTGGGGAAAGAAACAAGGATGTAAATTGACCAAGCTACTCATGGGTTTATTTGAAGTGTTCTTAAATGTACAGAGCCACTTCAAGGTGAAGAAGTGCAGAGGACTGTGGTTTCACTGCCTGGGATTTTGCTTTAGCACAACACTTCATTACAACTCTGTTTTTGCAGAGAGGAGATGTCCGTTTCTTGATCTGCACGGATGTTGCTGCTAGAGGAATTGATATTCACGGTGTTCCATATGGTAAGACATAACTCCTTAAACTTAAGCTGTTGAATTGCATTAGAGCTTCAATATATTTGCACTCCTGTCCACTAGTTAAAATAAATGTGACCTATGGCATAATTTTAAAAGATAAAGATATTAAAGGATTTAAACTAGGCAGTATTTAATTTGTTTGTTCACCATAAGTTCTCAAATACCTGCTGATATTCTGCATTTTTGGGAATTGTTCATTTGGTTTTCCATTCTTGCCAAAGAGTAATCAGGGAGAAAACAGTTGGAGAGTGAAAGCTTTATTGCAGATATTGCAAGTTACACCTGTAACTGTTGTAATAGACTATAAAGTATGTACATAGGCTAAGGAGAGGATTTGCAGCAATCAAAATCATACTTATTTTAGGTGTCTGATCTTGACTTTAGCTCATATACTAAAAAAAAAAAAATCTCGTGTTCTTTATGGATTGTGTCTTACACAGTTATCAATGTGACACTCCCTGATGAAAAACAGAACTATGTTCACCGAATTGGGAGAGTAGGCAGAGCAGAGAGGTACGTGTGTGTTCAGAGCAGTCACCAGGTTTTCTTGATTTTGTTGTTGTTGTTATTGTTTCACAAGTTGGCAATAGTTACTGAAATACATTTCTCCCTCCCTTCTCCCCTAATATTTCAGGATGGGTTTGGCAATCTCCCTTGTGGCAAAAGAGAAAGAAAAGGTAATTATACTCCAAAGCAAAGATGAGCAGACATTATTCACTGAAGATCTATCCACAGCTGCTATCTGACATTCATATCCTGCACTGAAATATCGTTTATTTGTCTGTGCTCAATTGAAAGACATCTTAAACATATTCCTGAATTCTTTTTCATGCTGTAATTAGTCAAAATGAATGTACCTAAACTCTATTTCACAAAGTTTAGAAGTTGTTCTCCATTATTTCTAGGTTTGGTATCATGTATGCAGTAGCCGTGGAAAAGGGTGTTACAACACAAGACTGAAGGAAGAAGGAGGTTGTACCATATGGTACAATGAGATGCAGGTAAGCATTTTGCTTAAATGTTCCCTAATTCCTCTAAAAGACTTAGGAATAAAGTTCTTGTTTCACCTGTGTAGTTGAAGTACAAAGCTAGTCTTAGGGTGTTTATAACCTTTGATTCCATTTGAAGAAAAAAAATAAAAAACTTCTCAAGTTATATGTTCTTTAAGTTGTTTAATTATAAAAGCTTATTTTAATATTCACAGCCAATTCTGTTGGAGTCTTACTTTCAGCTTCCCTATAGTCTTCTTAATCAAAATCTGTTAAGATTTAGAGGATGTTAGTTACACACTTCTGTTTGGATGGTTTGTTGCAAAACTGTAAGTAACTTAAAACTGTTGTTTCTCTGACCTGGAAATAGTTTGTCTCTTAAGTAGGTTTTCATTGGGGTTTGTATACCAACTTTGAATGCTTGTTAAAAAGCTATACTTCCCTTCTTTCTCCAATGAACAAGGGTATATACATCATCTGGGGTAAAATAAGCTTGAACTATGAGCTCTTTATTATAAATTAGCCTCATTCATACAAGTAGGGTAGCATATGAAATAAAGACTTCTAGGTAGGGTAAAAACATTTTGAAATTGGAACTGAACTTATATAGTCTGAACTAATAAAAATGTGTTAGTCTTCAGCATCTGTGACCAAATTGTTTTCTGTGTACCATCCCTGTTCAAACTACTCAAATGTGACTGTTGAGAACACTAGTTTGACTAGTCTTGGATCATAAGAGTACTTAAAGACTTCTTGGGGTTTTTTTTCTCTTAGTTGCTGGGGGAGATTGAAGAACACTTAAACTGCACTATTGCCCAAGTTGAACCAGACATAAAAGTACCGGTGGATGATTTTGATGGGAAAGTTACATATGGGCAGAAAAGAGCTCTGGGTGGTAAGCAATGACCTACTCTCAAGTTCCCTTGCTATGCAGTGCTGTTTCCTTGTCTCCTGTGTAACTACAGAATAATAATAAATAAATAATATATTATAAATAAATGGATTATAAAAAGCTGCTAGTTCTTTGCTATCTTCTGCATTTGTTACATGCAGCCTGTGGGTTGCAAGTGAGAAGGGTATGTGTATACCTGTTTTGGTTTGTGCTTTTTTTTAACAAAGTAATTAATTTTAACTTTCTGAATGACTGTGGTTGAGCATTATTAGTTCTGCTGAAAAATGGCTTTGAACACGTAATTTAGATTGTGTCTCTTTTGGCAGGTGGACTGTATAAAGGCCATGTGGATGTTCTGGCACCTACAGTACAAGAGCTGGCTGCCCTTGAAAAGGAGGCTCAGACATCTTTCTTGCATCTTGGCTATCTTCCTAACCAGCTGTTCAGAACATTCTGATTGTGCCACAGTAGGGAGAAGGCTTGAGTTAATAAAGGCTCTGCCCTGCAAATACAAAAATCCCACACTGTCTCTGAGTAGAGGTAGTTAGAAAGTAATTAAAACTAAATATACTTCTTGCATGATGAACAGAGTGTTCAGCACTGTTGAGTTAGCTGCTCTCTTAACAAAATAAAACAAGTTAAAGATGAAATGGTTTTGTTTGGTTTTTTGCCTTAACAGATTAATTTGCAGAATCATTCTTTTCACTGTTTGTTGATTTATTAAGAGTACCAGAGTAGTTAAGCAAATCTGGGAGGAGAGTTATATATTTGTATTTATTTATATTTAAAATTATTTAACTATTTGTGTATTGTAAATTTTTAATGCTGGACTGACTAAAGATAGATTCATATTCATTCAGACAGTTGTTTATATTTAAGAGACTAAATAAGAAAAAAAACAGACCTAAAGTATGTATCTGAAGCTCTTTGTTACCTTAAACCTCTACATCTAGGCTGGTAATTGCGTTTTGATTCTGTAGTTCCAGACTTCTCAAAGTTAATGTTTCTTAAATGTCTCAAATGGATCTTGTACAAAGATTTCTACAATACTCTTGAATTCATAGGGGAGTACCATGCAAATACCAAGGCAGTTCATAAAACTGCAGGAAAAGCTTTTTCATGCAGCAGTATAGGTTGAAGTATTTAATGCCTCTTGTGGTGCTTTCAGACAGGTTGAATTTATTCAGATCAAACTACTGTAGTCAAATGTGGCTTTTTTTTTATTTTTAGCTTTTTTTCCTCCAGAGACTTTTCTAATGATAATTAGAAATTTCAGTGACTTTGCATGCAAATTGTCATTCAGAATATCTCAGGTCATTGGGAATGCCAGACAACCACAAATCAAAGTAAGCTTTTGTCTTCCTTGTGAAGTTGTCTTCTCACAGAACGTTCCATCGCCTTGCAAAAGTCAGTGAAAATCAATTTAAAATCAGGTTGAGCAAATAATTATTTGTAGTGTTACCTGGAGAGGGCAGACTGAGAGACCCAGGGATTGTAATAGAAAACATAGATGTCTCATTAATTTAAAAAAGTATTGCATTTACAGCAATTTATGTGATGCTATTAGATCCTGAGGGGAGGGGAGGTTACATGGGATGCTTATCATTAGAACTTGGGAAGGAAAGTTCTACCATGTGTTGCATTGGTCTTGTCAGACAAGAGTAATGAAATCTGTCAACCACAAGTCAATCAAAATTAATTTATTGCAATGCCTAAAATCATTAAGATGCAGAAGGAATCAGATCATTCATGTTTGCCAGTTGAAGCTGAGATGAAAACCAGTTTCATCTAGTTTAGACATATATCTTGGGAAATATTTTTAAGTCACAGGAAAATGGTGGACAGATGGAATCAAAGGCTTAGAAGCATTGATCTTTTTTTTTTAAATGTGACATTCTAAATTTGCTACATGTTCCAAGTGATGATATCTTGTAAGATTTGCTGTTGGGTATCCAAACTTCAGTGAATAATTACAAATTGTGACTATTTAGGACTGAAAAAAAAAGATGCTAAAAATGAAAATTGCTTTAGGAATATAACCTAGGTATGCCAATTCTTACGTAAAATTTGTATTTTCTTGGTGCTGGAGCTGAAATTACTACAATGACCTGATGTATACTTGCTTTCAGAAGGGTTTTGCTGATATGCCTTCAAATGCAGTAGCATGAAAGAGGTACCGGGGGACTTTCTGGTTGAGAGACTTTAAAGGTTGTGTGAGATGTCAAGAACTTAACTGTATGTTGTGCTAAATGGCAGAAAATCCCCACTGCCCTGATCAGTAATCTCTAGGAAAAGTGTTTAGGTAAGATGGCATATAAAAGGTAGCAATTGTTTCAAGGGATCTGGTCTGGGGGTTTTATATTCCAGTTACTGCTGTCTTAAACCACTAAGATGGACTTACTGGAAAACTTTGCATTTTTTCAGAAAGCAAGTAAGGCTATTTAAAAAAAAAAAAAATCTTAGAAAACAAGAAACAGCAAATTAATTTCAGACCACTTTCCCTGATATGATGTTCCCTGCCTCTTATTTTTATTTGTAAATGAATGTGCCTTTTTACACCTAGTAAGTGATAAGCCATATCTAGTTAGATTAGCACGATTCCAGTTAAAACCTTTAACTGTCTCTCTTGAACCAAGCACTGACTTGCTTTCACACCAGTCAAGAAGCTATGGTGATGTTCTTGTACTGGAAGTTAAAAGTAAACCGATACCTAAAAAGAATTTCTCAGCATCAGGTGATGTTGTACATCCCATGGGAATGTTCCAAGTGATATGCAAAGAAAAAGTTCTCTTGTAGAAATCAAGTTGCCTGATTTTTGTCTGTATCCCTAAATGTAGATGTGCGTGTGGGCTGTTCGGCACGTGGGTCCGGGGTGGGTGGAGGTTCCCGGGGTGCCTCGGCTGCTCGTGGCTCGCTGAGCAGCCGGTGTCTGCCTCGTGGTGGTGCTCATGTCTCGCCAAAGGCCTTTCCTACCCAGCCTGCTGCTTCCAACTGGGTCAATTACATTCTCCCTATTTTTTTTTCTCTCTAGAAACAAACAAACTCCTAAACAGCAAAAGAACTTAAAGCTGTTAGAGCTGTTTGTGTGGAGCACAAACTCACAATGAAAGGCCCTTGCTTCACTGCCTGACTTCTTGTCGAAGCTTGAATAAACATGCCGTGTGAGCTGTTCAGATTGTTAATCCACTAACTTCTGCTTTAAAGGACTTGTTCCTTGTCTAGGTACAAAGCTAATTCTTGCTACTGTACATGTCAAAACTGTGTTTATTTTTATTCTCAGTGCTGATTTCTAGGGCTCACAAACTGAAAACAGAACCAAAAAATAGGCTTTCATAAGAGCCCCTGACAATATTTGTTGCAATTTGCTGGCTTTAAAATTGTGTAAGAAAATCCAGTGTAGGTACTCTTGCTGGGCTTCAGCTTTTCTGACCAAAAGGAAGGAATATGGGAAATTCAAGATTAGCCTGAGAAAAATGAACAAAATATTAATTCTAGCATTAACTTTTTTTTCCTAGTTATATTTTAATAATACCTATAAAGTTGGCTTAGGGAGAGACTTTTGTTTGGTTTTTCGAGTTTATCGCTTGCTTATTGAAGTACCCTTGTTCTATAGCTTTGTATTTTTGACTAATTTGCTTTAGCACAATGTCTTTGAGAGAACTCACATTCTTATTGGATGATTAACTATTCATTTATAACTACTTGTAGTAATCTTTCTTTGTTTTCCTTTACACTCCCATAAAGGTTCCTTTTATGGAAGGGAAAAGGATACAGATGGTGTTTGCCACTCAGTGTCCAAACTGCTGAGCTGGGGCCCCCTTTTAGCAAGCTCCAAAGGCAGGACGACTTTGCTGGTCTCTTATGCTTTAAGTATGGTTCTGTTTTGCTACTGTGAAAGCAGACAAAATTGCTGCTGGCAACGCAGACTTGTACTCTAGTCTTCTCATGTTTATGGAATCACACATACAAATAAACGTGCCCGGTCTGTTTGAAGAGGTAATTGGCCTGTGGTCACTACCATATGTGAATATCTGTAAAATGTAGTAAGCTGGGCTCCTGCTTAACCCAGTTAGCAAAATAGCTGTGTCTCGAGTAGATTAGATACATGTAAGAAGGGAAAAATGGGTGCAAGATTCAAAGGATGAGCTTTACCAAGGAGTGTGTAATCCTCTGCCCTGCACCTGTGTTTGTAGGTAGGGAAAAGTGTAATAGCTAGGGTCACTTTGAGAAACCCTTTGTCATTGCAATTACACTAACACTTGCCTGTAGACAAAATGAAGTTATGCAAGGGATGAGGGAAAGCAAAACCCTTGTGTAAGGAATCCTCCAAACAATAATACTTTTTCCATAAGTTGCTTTAAAGCAAAAAGTTGGCTACTTTTCAGAGTTGCTACTTGTTGCAGTAACTAATGCATTTAGTGAATAATGAGCAGGGTCTTTATCACTTCTCATTAAAAGGTGTCTAAAACTCACTGTGCTTCTTGCAGTGATTTTTGTCTGTATCTCTTCGTTTCTCACAAATGTGTCCAGAGCCACAGATGGAGGAATTGAGGTAAAGAGACATAGCAATCTGCTGAATGTCAGCCAAGACTGGCAAGAGTTGTCATAATAACTTTGCAGCAGTAATATGTTAAATGCTGTTTCAAGATACTCAGCATGTGAATGAATTAGTCTTTTTCATAATGATTGTTATTATCAGAGAACATAAAGGTACATTCGTGAAGCGTATCCCATGACTGGAGTGCCTAGGCTGTATAGCAGAGTATTTCTCTTGCTCTGAAGGGATTTTCTTGTCCTGAAGGGATTTAATATTTAGCAGAAAAATTAAAAATACAAACAGCTAACTTGATACATAGAGAACAGATTGCTGGAATTCAGATTCTAGCTAACATTGAGCTAACACTGTTGTAGGTGACAGGATAATCTTGCCACTCCAGAAATTACAGGTCTCCTTTCTCTAGGTGTTATGTTGGACCTGCCAGTGCTGGACAGAAAATTCAGGTAGTCTGGAGCATTTAAACAGCATCAAGAGCTTGTGTTTAGACAAACCATCCTCTGTGTAAAATGAAGTTGAATTTAAAAATTCCTACTCATATGGAAACATCATAGTACTTACATTTCATAAACTGTGTTGCCTCTTCAGTTTGGTCTTTGGATAGCACTAAACTGTTGTGGAATTGTCTAGTGGTAACTTTCTTCTCTTTGTTGATGGTTGCAATACACAAAACTCATAGAGGATTTGGATGGTATCAATTAAAACCATCCTTCCACAGATGCCTTGTTGGGAACCAGCATCCTCTTAACCAAACGCTGTAATTGTGTTAGAATTAGTTCAATTTATTGTATGAGTAATGAAGAATATCATGTAGGATAAGAAAATAATAATAGAAATTACCTCCAAATTGCTTTAGGTGGCATTTGTGACTCTTTGGTGTATATCAGTATTATGAGTAGCCACTCTGTTATTTAGGTTTTAAGCAATGTGCTTTGTTCTATTCCATTCTACTAAAAAACTTTTGTGATTTTCTTTTTTTTTTGTTATTGCAGTTCCACTGAAAAATAGTCGTATTTATTAATGAAGTGATTCAAAATACGAAGTAGAGAATTGTTAGTATACAACATATTCAGTTATGTGTTAACTAGCCCTGTACCAAATGCAGTAATAGTTTTGAGGGGTTTTTATTGAGTCTTAACCTTTTTTGAAAAAAAAAACCCCAAAACTTGCATTGCTCTTCCTTATAACAAGAAATTAAGCCATGCTTGGCTGAAATGGTTAAAAAGAAGTAAGTTTTACAAAAAGGTTGTCTATTCACCTCTAAGAACTGGTCTTTTGTGGTATTTCTAATGGCCTAAAACAGTGAGAACAGAATTTAAATTCACTTTAAAAATTGTAAAATAGTCTGAAGTCATTTGTAGTTTTCTGTCAGCAGCCCAAACCTTGATTAGGAGTTTTGCCAACAGCTATTGTTGCCAGGTGGTGCTTTTAACTAGGGACTGCATTTAGTCCAAATTTCTAAAACTAAGTAGTTCTTAGTATATGATAAATACACCTATTTTTTCTGTATTTGCCTGCTAAGATTTGACTTTCTGGTATGTATGTGCAAACAGCTTTTCCTGATGGCATAAAAATAGCCTTTATATCAAAAGGAGGAAAAAGTTTGTTGTTAATCTTTCCCTATTAAACTTGGGGTTTTCTTCTGAATAATGCCTGTGGTATCAGAGGCTTCCTCCATGTGTTTTACTTATCTCATTTATCGTGTAGGTAATTTATGTAAATGCTGCGCTTCAGGATGCGGTCTCCTTAATAAAGCAGGAAATCCCTGGGAAACTGTCCAAGTAAACACTGCACAGGCTACTGAAACAATCAGAAATACTGGTTTGTATATTAAATGTTTTCATCAAGCCTATATAATACCCCCTTAAAGTTGTCTCTTTTTTTGTAATGCATCCAATAAAGTGAACTTCCTACTTGTTAGACCCTGTGTGCATCCAGTTGCCTCTCCTGTTACCCTACTGATGAAAAGTGAGTTTACTTTTACTCCTATATCAACAGGATTGTTTCCATAGTGGCTTTTAGTTTACAACTCTTGAAAATCAACCGTGGGCTGGGGAGAAAATGTATCAGGGTAAGATGGGGAAGAAATGCAAACTCCATAAATTAAAGAAGGAATGCAAATCAAATCCTGATTGAGACCTAAATTGCCAGCTTGGAAATAATCCTCTACATAAGTGTTTCCATAAGTGACATGATTTGGGGTAATTAGGTTTGTGGTGCCCAAATATACTGTGGCTTTAAGGTTATGATCTTCAGAGATCAGTGTCTTATGATCTTAAATCTATGTGATAATCTTGACTATGCAAATCAATATGCAGCAAATACAAATTCTCTTTACTCTCTTGCATACTGCTATTGTCTACAGCAAATTAAAATAATGTGGATTGGTATGCCATGATGGAAAAATTCTCTCACTGAATCATCTGTGTTTCAACAAGATGTCAATCTCTGCAGCTCATTTACAAATCCCAACCTCAGCTACGTTCTGGTTCACATTAGGTTTGTACTGAGCAAAATAGAGTGTAACAAAAAGTAAGCAGGAAGCAATTCCATCCCCAAATGAGGCTATTCCAGTGTTTTTAAGTGTTTAATAAGAAACTTAACAAATTGCCAACTCAGGTAGAACTTGTGGGATGCTATTGTCTCTCCTTTTGTGTAGTGATGCTCTGTTGTTCAAGGCGTCACATCCTACAGCCACAATTTCTCAGGCAATACTTACCAGACTCAAGCCTCTAACTCATTTATTTGAAGAAGAAATCCCCAACTCTACTAGACTATTTCCTGCATTAAACTAATTAACCTTCACACAGAAATTAGGTCTTGCAGAGGTGGTTATGTTTCCTAAGAGAGCAGCCGCAGCACTCCCGACAAGTGTTTGATGTGGAGAAATAAAGTTTTAAAGAAGAAGGAGTTAATTTCCAGAGGTGCTGGTGCTATGAGAAAAAATTTCCAGTATGTGTGTTCTTGGCTTATCTTAGCTATATAGTTAAATGTTTTGTTTTATTGTGTCAGCAGCAAGAACTTTGTTTTGTTTGCCATACAGACTTTATAAGGTTTTATTCTGCAAAATTTTTGTAGTAAAAAGTATTATTCATGTATCATTTTACAGGACCAATGTCAGGAACTTGCTTTAGTTTTAATAATTTAATCTGTTCCTTTAACAAGAAAAACACTGGAGGGGGGAGATAGCACTTGGCAAGGGTAGCCCAGCCAAGGCTTAGTCTGATGCAGTGATGTGAAAGTTTTACCTGGAGTTCTGCTTATACCATCGGTGTGTTACAAGTAAGCACTGCCTTTTTTTATTAATTGACCCTATTAAAGCCTTCCCTTTGCATGAAGCATCATATCCTTTGTTCACCTGCCTGTGCCAGGTGCTGTGTTATTGCCTTCCCTTACCTGTGGTTTAGGGGATGTGCACAAGGGAAAACTGAAGATACCTGCCGGGTAGGGCGGGAGCGTGCAACAGGACAACATTCCTCCCAGAACACCTAAGAAGGGGGCAAAATTAAGTGCAGCAGTAGAATGCTACTGTAAATTGTTCTACATTTGACTAGGGGGCGGAAAATGGTGAATCACTTGGTGCTGTGTGCTTTATTCTTCTAAAGCTCTTGTTTTGCCGCTGTGGTAGATAAGAGCTTTCCTAAAGTGTTGCCTTCTGATACCTGTCAAGAATAGCTCATTTTCCTCACTGCTCTCCCAGAAGGGCATTAGATGAGCTCTTGGGCTCAAAAACATTCTTTTGAAGGAACAAACACGAAGGTTGAGGTTGAGAAATAATGAGCATAACGAAGAAAGGAACAAGTTTAAGATGATCCTGAATTTCTCTGAGCATCCACTCTATCCACCACAAAACCCATATCTTATGCTAGTGGAAATTAATTTTTTTCATAAGTTCTGCTGTGTCAGGAGGAGAAAGGTGCTTTTCTTTCTGTGCCAAACAATTTGTCCTTGAGATACACTGGTTTCTTTGAGAAACCGAGGTGTGGTTCAAGATACTGTTTCCTGGAGCACAGCACTTCATGTAACAAATGAGATCGTTATGGTTGGATGAACCCATGAGCTGAGCAAACATGAGAAGGCTGAATGTGTTGGAAGTGAGTATAAACAGATTCCATGCCCTGAGAGGTAATTCCTGAATGGTGGCAAAGATGTGTAATTATTGCTAAATTTACCAGCATAATTGAAGTCCTCTAGTCAATTATAGGTGATAACACTACTTATGCACACTGACAAGAACTTATGGGAATACCTAAATTGCAGGTTAGTTGGCTGACTCTGTGTGTGGTTTTGCTGTTTGAAAGACTCACTAAATTCCCCCTTGTGCTAAGGAGTGGTCTGTCACACTGCCAAGGACTAGGCCAGAACTGCATTTTGGTTTATACTTTCTCTTATAGCAAAGGTCAGATTGGCACAGTTTCTACTTCATAAAGGTCATGAAAAAAGTTGCAAGGTTGACTTATTTATTTATTTTCTGTTTTGCTTACTTTCACAGATTCATAGAAAGATTTGGGTTGGAAGGGACCTAAAAGATTATCTGGTTCTAATTCCTTGGGCAAGGACACCTTCTACTAGACCAGGTTGCTCAAAGCTACATCCAGCCTGGCCTTGAACACTACAGGGCATCCACAATTTCTCTGGGCAGCCTGTGCCAGTGCCTTACCACCCTCACAGTAAAGAATTTATTCCTGATATCTAATCTAAACCCTTCCCTCTTTTGGTTTAATGCCATTTTCCCTTGTCCTATCAGTACATTGTAAAAAGTGTCTTTCCAGAATTTCCTTTTCCTTTGTTCTCTGGTTCAGAAGTAGCAGTTGAGGGCAGCGTGAGCAAGTGGTGTTTTATTGTGTATCCAGACTGACAGATTTGGAACAAGAGGTCAGCCTGGATGGGTCTGACCAAGACCAATCATGCTTCATGCAGAATGAAGTCTCCTGGATGGATGGGGTGAATATGAGGGAATGCTGATTTTTATTAACAAAGTGTTCATTGATACACCCTTAAAGAAGAGTGGGAGGGTGCAGCCCATTTTATTGCCTCTAAGACTCCCAGATAGACCACATGCTTGACTGCTCCCATGTATTGGCTGGGCATGACACTGCAGCCTGTCTGTGAGAGGGACCCTCATAAAGAATTATAGCCCCTGCTCTTCTTTAGGCATCGTTTTCTGCTGTTGTACTGGATGTAAGTTTTAATTATACCCATATATATTTGAAAATGTTTTCGAAATGGAAAATTTCAAAAATTGCCTTTGGATAGTTTAGTTTGCCTCAACAATACTTTCCTGTCATTTTATTTGATCTAAATCAACTAAGGAATATTTAGCTAAGGATTTGTAGCCAAATAAAACCCTACTCTTGCTGATATGCTGAAAGAGAGCAGTGGAACAACATGACTATTGGAATCCAGCTGACTTTCTACATAAGTACTGGAGAAAAATTCAGAAATAACTATTCAAAAATCTATTTCAAAAAGTGACAAGCAGTGTGGATGGTCAAGTTTTAAGAAGTCTTTGTGTGCCACTGTGCCTTATATATAGGTGGCATCAGGATCATGGAGGTACCCCAAAAGGGCCATGTGAAAATGGTGCTATGTACTGTTTTTTCTACAAATACAGGGGATTTATTTAAAGATGCTAATGATAATAGATTTTAAATGCTTGTTCCTTTAGCAGCACATTTTTTCATGGAAGTTTTGGGTCATAGACGTCTAGAAGATACTGATTTGCTAATGACAAAAATGTTTATCCTTTAGCTTACATTGCTTTCTATGTTGCTAAACAGTTGAAAAAATGCTTTTTTCTGTAACATGCAATGCAGCTTAACTTTCTGAAGCTAGAGAAAAGACACCAAACTCTCATGTGCTAAATAAAATTTTAGCATGATTAAAAAAAAAAAATCACTCCTGCAAGCATACTCTCTAATGATCTCCATCTTGAAATTTAATTTGCAAAGGTGATTCTAGGAGCACACATCCCTCATGTTTCCATGGTAAGCTTCCATGAAGTTCAGATTGGATGAGGGATTTTCTCCATCTATAAATTTGGTGTCTCCATGAAATGTGAGTTCATAGACCACAGAAAAATTCAATTCATACACATGAATCCTCTTGTGTGTCAAGGAAACTATTACTTTCATATGCTTTTATGCTTTTCACAATGTAGAATAATGATGCTGTATAAATTAAACTTAAATATTTTATAGATGCAATCAAAAAAACCTATTTAAATAAAGTTAAGGGTCTGACTAAAATGTAAAACCAAAAAATTGTGACGCTCATGTAGGAAATTCTGGTCTATATTATATTCTTCAGGATTTTCATGACTCCTGCTGAGTGGTACTGGATTGTCTGCTCTGTCTAATCTTGCACTGATGTAGGAAGAATTATATGTAAGTTTTGCTTTGAAGCATAATTTTTTTTAAAGGAAAAAAGTGAAACTATAGATTTAAAATTTTCATTTTCAGATTTACAGGAAGCTACCTACTGGATATGAGTATATTTATGTAATGTTGCAAAATCATAGATCATTGTATTAATGCACATTTATTTTATGCTCCTTTTTTTGAAAATTATGATGATCAGAGAAGACAATGTTCAAATCTGTGTGTAAAGACATATGGGCTTATTCTATTGAGTTTTTTTCTTCCAAGTGCATTTTTGAATTGACTACAAGGTTAAAAGTGCACCCGTGATGGAACATAAGGGGTTCTGAATGAGACCTGGAACAGCAGTGAAGTGCAGCTTGATTTTGAACTTGAGTTCCTGGTGTCCTGAAAATTATTTTTCTGATGCTAAGTCCAAAGTTGTCTCAGTTCTGCAAATAATTTCTTTACTGAACTGCAGGGTTTTCAGGAGCCTGAAGTCTTCCTTCAGAAAGAAACCAAAAAGAGGATCAAGAGGACAGTGGAGAAGCAGGGGTCTGTTCAGTGCATATTCAAGGACCACAAGCTAAATATTTCTGCTTTCTTTGTCTAAATTGCCTGCAAATACTTTTAGAAAATGGCTGATGGGGGTATTCTCAGATAACTGTGTTCCACATCAAATGTAGCAACATGCTCATCAAAAAAGTGGTATCATCACCAGTGATAGCTTTTGCCCTGTAGATGGGTGGTTAGAGCATTACGTGAGGTACAGAAGAATGAAAAGCACATTCTTTCTTCTGCCTAGGAGGTTTACAATCCTTTTTTTTTCCATGTCACAAGAGATTACACCACTTAATCAGCTTTAAGCTAGTTTTGGGAGAGAACATGTTCACCTCCCAGCACAGCTGTGCAGAGTAGAGTTAAAGGTTCATTGGTCTAAGGAATAGGCCAGAGAAGAAAGGAAAAAAATCTATAAACAATATGTTATTCTATGTTATTTTTTGAGTTTTATCTTATTGCTGGTCTAACCTTTCTAGCCTAAGATCATAGAAATGGAAACTTTATCTTCATCTGGACTGAAAAGCCCTCTGTAATGAAATTTTGTCCTTAAATAAGTACCTAAGGAATACAGTACATTCATGTTTTTGATTTCTATGAGAAAAATTATTTTACTGAGTGATCAAGTACCTCATAAAGAAGTAAATTTTCTAATCCTCACATCATTCCCTTGACTTCTACTCAAACTCTAAGTCTCCAGGATTGTTCTTTTCTCTGTATCAGCACCAGGAGTGGTCTAAATTCAGGAGCACAATTTCCAAGCACGGAGTTAATGCAACCTCCCTTCCTTCTGTGCCCAGTGATGGTATTTGGCCTTTAAAGTAGGGAATCATGCTGAAAACTTGATACTTCTGTCTCTCATTTTTTCGCTTTCTTTTTCCTTCCAAAGGTTGGTTGAGGTTACAACCTAGCAGTAGTGATTATTCTCAGAGGTAATACTATATATGTGGCCATATTTAGGATCAAAGTACTTGTTTATGGTTGGGTTATGAGGTGGCTTGTACCACTCCAGGGATTTTTTTTCTGTTTTTTGATACAAATAACTTGTGAGGATCCAAAAACCCCCTACATTGTCAATGAGTATGTCCATTTGCAGTGTGTTTGGAGACCTGTCAGTCGCATAATTTTAGTGATATGAGTTATGCTACATTTTTGTCACCTTAGTTTCTTATCTAATTAATAAATAGATTAATAAGGGAGTGCCAAATCAGTGCTGTAGAGAGATGTAAATGTATGATTTCTCCGTTATTCTATTTTTAACTAAACTGGTAATTTAATCATAAAACCTACCAGTTTAGCTTGATGTAGCCCATGTTGATTGGCATTAATTATATTTTCCTCCTTTAATTTATTAATCAAGTCCTGCACCAGCCAGCTCTTTTGCTTAGGATCAATGTCAGTGTGACAGGCCTATAATTACCCAAGCTGTCTTATTTGCCCTTTTAAAATATCTTCAATTTCTCTATTGTTTCAAGATGTATTGAAAATAAGCAGTAATGGTCCAAAGGGTTCCTTCACAAGCTGTCTTTGAAACCTTTCAACAAAGTTATTTGGACACTCCAAAGTCTGCATTTAGGAGCTATTTTTTAGTACCTTTCTGAGTTACTATTAAAATGGAAAATATTTTGACATCATCATCAACTGAACATGCAGGGGAAACTGTATTCATTAATGAATTTTGGAAGCCCTTGGGAAATTCTGCATTTTCACTACTGCTATTGATACTTTTTTGCTTGCAGATCTTAATCTTTTGATAACCGTTTTCAGATTCCCCGCCTTGCTTTCTCCCAGGATCAAGCAAAACCATGTTCCTGTGTTTGATGTCTATTTGCCATGGCAAGCACTGTAGAATCCAGGACTAGAGCTGCATTGTCAGAGGACACAAGTGAAAGAGGCTGAGATTTGCAGTAAACATTGTATTTATGGTGTTACAGGCTCACCTGAACGCCGCACATAAGACTCCTCTCTCTGTATGGTTTCAGCATCAGATATTATGCCATGAAAGTATAAGATAAGGGACCCTTAACAGAGCTGAAAAGGGGACACGAAGAGCCCAGCGACACAACAGCTTTACTTAGTGTAATGGGGAGGACAAACATGTTTGACAGCCTGTGCTGAAGCATCAGATAAGCCTTGTAGCATTGTTTTAAGATAAATGTAACCCATGATGTGACCCACTGATGTCTGTCAAACCTGATGTTCATTTACTGAACAAGAAAAATATCGGAAAAACATATATATCAGTTAAATTGTGCAGGATAAAAAAGCCTCTTTAAAGCTGAATAAAGAGCAATAAACATGATAGAGGGGATGCTTGATGGGCTAACAGCCCTGGTGCTGTGAACAGCTCCATTGTCAATTGTACCCTTTCTCTGAACATCACTTCTGGTGCTCCGGAGCTGTGGGTCTCCTCGCTGGTGGGGTCCTGCCATGCATAAACACCATCAAGCTGCTGCTCAGTAGTGGTAAAATCAGGGAAGGCTTCCTGTGCTGCTGCTGCAGCTGATGGCCTGGAAAAGGAATGCTTTTGAAATGGGCTGCGGTATTCGCAGCTCCCCTTGATTGTTTCCATCTCTGCATCAATCCCCAATTCAAAGCAGTGTGAGCTGGCTGTGGGTGAAGGTGGGTGTCCATTTGGCAAACAACAAAACGAAAATCTTATGCCATCTTTTATACAAAATGGATGCTGTCTGTGTCTTAATTTCTAAAGCAAAAGTCCATGGTGAGTGTACATAGCTTCAGACAGAAGATTATGTGTGTCCTTTATCTCTTTGTGGCATTACATTTTTCTCTCTGTTGCCCAGTTGTTAATCATCTGCCCAGATGGATTAACTGCTTCTTTTCAGTATTTCACCCCAGTCCCTTTGTATTGAGACTGGAGGCACATTCAGTTAAAGGCAAACCTAATGCTCAACATCTGATGGTAATCCTTGTATAAACCATGAAGAAATGTCAGGTTAAAACAGGTAATAAAAGGTTCATGTTTTATCAGAAATGCATGACCAGAAAGTGCAGAAATCAGTATCTGGCTTTGGTAATTTCATAATGAAAATAATCTTCAATATTTCATTACAATCTGCTTTCTGTTTCCTGAGGGGCTCGATCTAAAACCTGTTACAGGAGAGATCAGAGGAGACATTCCTTATTCTGGCAATAAAATCTCCAAAGGCTTCTGTTAATATTAATCATCATGGAAAGCTTGATTTCAGTACAGCAAACAAACAAATAGACAAACAAATACTGTATTCAGTGATTTTCATGAGCTCAAAGAATATTACTGGGGAAAGACCCTATAAGGGAAACCACACTACTTTTACAAAACTGTTAAAGCCACTTTTTAAGATTTTGATCTCCCACTGCTTGCATTCTATTCAATCTCCCACAAATATGTAAAAGACATAAATTAAATACAGAAATCATAGATTGCAACAATTTTCTTTCCATGTCTTCTAACTCAGGAATAAAATTACTTTCACCAAAAATGAAATGAATGTGAAGCTTGTCATTCTGTGTTGTACTAATGGATAACACTTCTTCTCCCAGGTCGTGTGCTTGGTAGAGTCAGCTCTGGGTACACGGGCTGTGATTTAACTATAGTAGAGGACAACAGATGATATGTGAGACAGATAAAAGTCAGAGGAGCAGTGGTGGAATGTTGCAGTGTTAAAGGTGAAGGGCAGTTCTAAATGTTGTTGCTGACATTGTGGAATTCATCACCATAGAAAATAGAGGAAAATTCAAAATTATATAAATGGATATATATGGTTATATCTGGGAATGGATATCTGTATATAGATAATAAACATATATCCAAGGATGAGATTGTTAATGACAACTAAAACATTCTGATGAATGCAAAATTTTCTGGTTTCTATTGAATTAGGAGAATCTTTAGTTTGATCATATAAGACTATAGCTCATACGCTTACCCTTATGGGAAAGAGACTGCTCATTTTGGGAAACTGACGATGGGACTGTTTCTTGAAAAGGCTTAAAAGGAAAGGTGATGAAAGGCGAAGGAAACAATCCAGCAGGAAAAAAACTACCAATAAAATTCTTTATGCATTTAAGCTTACTGCTTTTTATCCATGAAGTCCTAAATCTAGTCTTTCCCTCCAGTCTCTCATGTGTGTTATCACCGCATTTGCAAATGCCACCAACGCTTGAATTGTAACCTTAAAATGAAAGAGAGTAAATTTCCAAAGCTTTGTATTCAATAGTCTGTTATCATTTAAATATCAGGGCATGTTACAGAGCACATCTGTTTTTCTGGACATCTGGGGGGGGCGAGGGATTAGAGAGCATGGGATAGGCAGAGTTTAGGATATATTGGACCACTGGTATTCATTAATAACAGATAATATTTAAGCATTCAAATATTATAACAGAATGCAACACTGTTCTTTACATTTTGTTATTGAAATAAATATTAATAATCATTGCCAAATTTTTGTCTTGCTGCCATAGTTGCCACTAATAAACCCTGACAGTTGCTCTGCCACCTTTCTCCACATATTTCCCAAAAATTACTGATACTTACCTATTTTCTTCCATGTTCTTGAGTTCAACAGGAAATTACCAGTTTTCACATGCTTTCAGTAGTTCGTTAACTGTAAAACTATGGTGAGCACTTTGCTGGTTTTAAAACCAGCCATTTGGTTTCTAAGGATATAATAAAGTACTAAATTTGATCCTTTCATTGACAGAGTATACCTTTTCTGTAAGAGAGTGCAGAGACACAGTGCACTGTGTTTGCATGGGAAGTCACTGCTGTAACTCTGGATGATGTTTTCCAAAACTGTGTGCTGCTAATATCTCAAAATTCCCCACCCGTAACAAAAATAGTCATACTGTTCTATGATTCTGACTTTGTTCTTTAACTTTGTTTTATAATAGTATCAGCCCTTTGACTCGATCAAATTCCTCCCCCCCACTCTGAACAGACAAACAGGTGACAGTAACCAGAGACCCATTAATCTGGAATATTTAAAAAGCGCAACTGCTTGGCCTGCATTTACTATCTCATTAAACCAGATTGTAATGTTCAAGTTTCCATGGCTTATGGCTAGATATTGAATTAAATAATGAATTTAATTAAATTCATGCTCTTTGATTACTTATATACTTTGTGCTGCCAGAATTCACATATTCTGGTCACCATTTTTGAATGGCTCAAATTGTAAACCTCAGTTCTGTTTTCCATACTGTCTAAAACATAAAACCAAGGAAATAGGAAGCAAATTCTCTCTAACAGCATGGTTGGTGTTTCCTGAACTGGGAAATAATGATCCCCATTAACATTTTTTTTCCCCTAGTCTTCCCACTTTAAAGTGTCCAAATGCACAAACAGGAGTCATGCCAGGTTAAGCGATTGGTTGTTAATGAAACCTCTGTGTGAAGACCCTCCCTAATCTACTGAACCCTCCAGAGATCAAACAGGGAGTTAACAGAGCAGAGCAGGTTATGTGTGATGGATGTGTGTGTATAAATCACTTCCTCAAAGCCAAATTGTTCCAATTCACTCAGTGGCAACAAACTGCAAAGATTCTCACAGAAATGTAACACTCCCTCCCTCCTCCTCCTCCTCGGCGAGGATTATTGGCTGAGAGCTAGAAAACCTCTGGGAATCCAGGTGATATAGTAACAGTGCAGGAAGCAGCAAGTCAAGTAGGGAACAAAGTAAGCATGTGAGAGAAATAGCCATGATTTTTGTCTCCGAATAAGCATTTTGTTTGTCCTGAGGAGGTCCATACTATTACTTTGGCTTTTGATGTTGAGCAAGTAACTTTGCTTAGATGTTCTTAAAGAAGGTAATAATAAATGAGATGTATCGGCAGAAAAAAGATAATTCTTTAAGGAATTACTTATAAAATTATGGAATAAAATTCAGCTGTAAATCACAAGCTCCTAAAGGACACTTCTGACATCTGCTTCCCAATCCAATTTTTTTTCTGGTTTGTTTTAGTTATTCTGATAAAGCAAATTTTTGTAATCTGATGACATGAAGAACAGTTGTGTTTGTACTTATTAATGTCTTTCCTGTGCCTGTCTTCTCAGAGATCGTTTTAGGAACTAATCTTGGAGCTCCTAGACAAGAAAAGTTCGCTGGTTGCAGATTGTGCTGACACTATAACCATCTCATTTAGTTTAAGAGAGAGAAAATCTGCCATTTTCATTATTATCCCACTGGTTTCAGCAGATCCTATTAATATATCCAAGAGCTGCGTTGCATCTGAGAGAAATTTTAAATGATTGCACAAACAAAATTCAGATAAATGTGTTTCCATATTCTTTATGTTTTCCATTTAAAATTATTCTTCATATGTTTACTACTTGTGTTTCTCCCTCTGTGTTTTACCCTGCTCTATTTCCAATGTGCACATTTTCTTCCTTTTCTAATATCCCCCTCCACTTATTTTTAGCTTTCTCCAGGCTCCAGAAAAAGACTTCTGACAGAAAAATAAATCTACTTATCACTTCTGTTTATTGAACCACTGATATTCATGGAGAGTTGTTGTTCATTAGGAGTTTCTGCTGAATACACACTGTAGAGTAAAGGAAGGTTGAATAGGTCATGACTGTAACTATGTGAAGAGTTAGTTTTGGAAAGAAAAATAAAAAAGGAGTGAAAGGCTCAGACTTTTGCCCCTGTTTTGTATTTTATATTTATTATTTTCACTGAAGACAATGAAGCTGAATATGCACATTTCGTGACCATGGTCATAGATCCAAATACGGTAATTTACATCTTGGTCCAGAGACAAAATATTTATATGTGAGATTGCTGGACGACGTTCCTTGACTATTAAAAGTCATTAACAATGGAGGGAAAAAAATCTAAACAGGTTATCCCTTGGATAAAAGAAACACCTTCAAAGCATTAAACTTTAGGTCATTCCTGTGAAATTCATTTCACTTCACTTTATATGATTGCAACTCAGCCACCTCTAATTGCCTTCCTACAGGTACTCTTGGGTGTGCCTGTGACATGATATCTTGCTCTATAGTTGATGTCTTTGGATTAAAATGAATCACACCTCTCTTCTTTGGTTATGTAGAGTATGTGATTAATTGAAATACTGATGTCTACATATGGACATCTAGATAAGTCTACAATATAGACAGCTGCATATGTCTGTATTGATGTATAGACACATATATTTTGTCAGATAAATCCTGCCCAAAGCAATATATTCAGCAGCCCCATGTTTTCCCTTAAACCCCTCTACATGTACATTTCTAAAGACATTCAAATTGTAAGGGTTCAATTTCAGAGTGTTGTGTACAAGCAGACAAGCTTTGAGGCTTCGGTCAAATATCATTTGTAACAGCTGAGTTTAACAAAAAAAAAGGCCCCAGTCCTGGCTGTTTTTTTTTTTTAAAGTGGACATACTGACAAATCCTCTATTATAATAAGCATATGGATGAATACAATAAATTAACACTGAAAGCCAACTGATGTCACTTCCTTCCATACATTGTGGAAAACATAAGTGTGCCTTTGTACATGAAAAAAATTAGTTTGGTTCAATTTATTGTGTGGGTAACTCCAAATCTTTAATCAAATCCCTGCTTAGTTTTCATGCCAACTTTTGCTTCTAACTTTGAAGATTTCATTCCAGAGGTTCAGACAAGTCAGTGCAGAGAACTATGTACTTCTCACACTTGATCAGCTGGGTCATCTGTATCTAGGGGAAAGGGTGGTAGTGGTGGGAAGTCAAACAACAGTGCAAAATAATTGCTTTTTCTCTTTTTATATAGAAAAAAGGAGTTTTGTTGAAATGGCTAAGTCTTCAAAAGGCCATTTTGCAAAACAGAAATACACTTAAAAGCATATAATCTTTAGCTGGAGGCCAGACTGAGTATGTTTCTGATTATACTGGTGACCCTCACCCTAAAATCCCTTTGTAGAAATGCCTTTATTCTAGACAACATACTGACTAGCAAATGATCTAACAGATTTCACAGCACATAAATTAAGACCTAATAAATTATTTCAAATTCAGACTCCCTAATTACTGAATCAGTGAAGCATTCCATTTACAATTGCAATTATCTAAACAATTAATAAATACAACTGAGTCATCACAGAAAAAGTGTTTGATGCTTACTATGGAAGACAGGCTAAAATTTTAAGGACTAGGTAAAACTAGTAAGGACTGGTTAAAGCCTATTTGTAGGTCCAAAGGAGCTCTTGTCATTACTCTTTCCCACATTCTTCAGGACTGCTGGTAGAAGAGTGATAAAATAATCCATTCAGCTGGCTGAAACACTGAAAATTAATCTCTGTTTTAAATTGATGGTGGTCCAGTAGTGTAATTTTCCATATCTCAGATATGGGCCTCTTGTTCGTGCACAGTCGGTGTGTCTTTATAGACACAGATTGCTCCATACAAAACCTGAAACAACAACTAATCTTAGTACCACAAATAGCGTATTAAACTTTGCACATTCATCCTTGACGTGGTCCCTAACCCTGTTAAGTGTTCCTCCTCTGTACCAATCACATATGAAATATTCCATAGGAATATAAGAAATCTCATGCTGGTCAGACCAATGACCAACACGACCTCATACTCAGCTTCTGACAGTGGGAATAGGACACTGAACATCAGCCCTGTCCACCTGTCTTCTTTTCATCAATCACTCCATATTCTCTCTCTACCACTTTTCTTTTGTAACAGTAGGTGGTAGGTTTTTCTTACTTGTGAATTTAACACTGCTTGTTACACAGGCAGAAAAAGTTCTGTGGAGCATTTATCAGAAAAGGACTTGGAAATGTGAATTTTACAGCACAACATCTTTCTGGTGAAGAAATCCTTCCACTTAATTAGCATCAGTGCAATAGCAAATCCTAACCATATCAGATCTGTCTAGAGTCAACCCCTGTGATCCTTACTGAGTCAAAGCTCCATTCTGGAGTGGATGGAAGTTTAGCCTCAATAATAACAGAGTAGGTCCAAGGTTTGGCCCTTTGTGGAATAATTTGTAGTTTTCCACATATTGCTGTAATATACATTCATTTCCCTTTTCACTCTTAGTCTGCAGAGGAAGCTGTTCATGTATTTTCTGGAATGCCAAGAAAAAGATCACAAATCATCTATTTGCAATTGGATTACAGGGTCTCCTAAAGCTGGTTAGCTTTCCTTTGCCAAACATATTTTACTTCTTTTAATCCAACTTACTAGGAAAAAACCCTCTCAAGCTGCTATACATGTTGTCCTTTCATTTTAATTGCTGGTTTATAAGGGATACACATAGGTCCCAATATGCACTAAGAACTTACTGTACATTTATTTCCAATATCAAATTCCATGTCTTGGAGTAAATTATATTTGTAATAGGGTTTTGTGTCATAAAACTCTGGTGTATTATTTATTATACAGTCTTAATCTTATTACATTCAGTTCTTGGACTCGGTTTTAGTAGACTGAAACAGCAAGAGAAGCATTCATACTAAAATTCAAGGAGAATTGTTGCTGTGAGGCAGTCTAGGCCTTTGGAAATAATTTGTGCTATGTGGATATAACCATCAATGAATAGGTGAAGCAGGTAGAGTTGCAACACAAACTTCTCCTTTGGGAGTCAGCAGTTTCTCTGGAAGCTTGATCATTGCTATTTTAATTGATCATCATTTGTAAAAAGGTAACAAAGATGCATTGGCTTTAATTTTTCTTGTTAGAAAACTATGAGTAGTATTTTATTACTTTCTCTTTCATACCAGTTAGAAGCTTAAGATTTGTTCCTGCTACATCACCTATTCAGTTCCTCCTGGGAGCAGGATTTGGTTTCCAGCAAATACTCAGAAAGGCTTTAAAATCAAAATCAGTTTCAAGACTCTATTCTGCCTGAATTACGAAGCACTCTGGTGCAATATTTGAGCAACAAAATGGAACAATGAACCTAAAAGTCAAACTCCTGACCTCAGTTCCTCTGCATTTTCCATATTACAGAATCTGCTTGAATTTTGTGTCTCAGTTCCATTCCAATACCCTGTGCTATGAACCAGATACTGCCTCTGAACCCAAAGCATTTGTAGGATGAGTGGGGGGAACTATTTATAAATGTTTAATCAAGCACAGGAACAGACTAAGGTGTAAAATGTAGAGCTATATTTGTTTTGAAAAAGTAACAGCTAAATCTGGTTCGCCACTCTTGCATAACAATGTAATTGAGCAGTAAATTCTGCCCATTAGAAACCAAAGCCTCCACTGGAAAACTTGTGTGTCCCTAGACTGACTGTGCCTCTAACAGCCTGTGACTGACAGAGTGTGTTTCCTTGTTTTAAACTGGAGTTCACAGGCATGATTATAATCTTGGTTTTAAGGATTCCATAATACATTCCTCACACATTTGAAATGCCCAGTGAAAACAGCAAGAAGTTGGTATTTGCAAGGAATGCAGGAAACAAGGCTTTGTAGTTGTTGCTCTACCTTTTTTTTTAATATCTAAAATGTGTTTTAATCAGTCAGCTTTGCCATCAGCTGTCTTTATGATTTACATATATTCTTTTTCACTGAGAATTAAAAGCAGTTCAAAATTAACAGATAAATACATTCTGTGTGTTAATTTCACTGTTCCTAACAGAGTTAAACAAGGAGGAAAACTGAGTATAGATTTTCTTTGTAATCAGACTTTTGACTGATGTAACTGCAGAAAACAAAAGCAATCTTGAACCCCTAAAATCTACCAGGAATGTATTACATTCTAATTGATTTTCTGCTTGCACTATTTTGCTTAAATTCACAATAAACTAACATTTCTACTTCATTAGCACCTGCTATGTACCACTGTAACTGAGTACATATAGGAGCACAGGTGCCTTGAGAAAATGAGAATATACTGTTCAGAACATATAAACAACTATATTTGAATTTATGGATATCATAATTCCTTCTGAAAAATGTGAACTGTTTAAACAAATAATCCTTTTGTAAGCGTTTATTCTAGAAAATAATATTTTCTTTCCCAGAAAATTACATGCAGCAAGGGCTGATGGTACCGGTGATTTGTCAACCACAGCATTCAAAGAGATGAGAGATTTGAGTTTTTCCTTAGAAACTGGAAAAAAGATACTCAGGTAGTCAACTAGAAAGTGGTTATGGAAACAGACTGAGAAGAAAATAAACAAATACCTCCTGCAGTGCACCGTTTAAGGTTGACCTCAAACACCTTTACAAGCATGTGATTTTTGCCTTCTCCCACTCTTGTGTTGAGACACTAGGAATAGACAGGGTCATACATTTGGACACCTGAGTATCTCAGTGCCTCAGAGTGCTGTGTATAAAATCCTATCAAGAAAGAGGTTTTCCTGCTGCTCCCTATGCTGCTGGGAGCCCCCATCCCTGCTAGGGATGAGTGGTGGCTTGGAACACATTGCAGCCAGGGGGCTGCGAGGAGAAGGAATTTGCTCAACTCACTTAGGTTCCTCAAAGTTCTGTCTCTGTGGGCTTTAGGCTTATTGCTATTGCCCACTTTGCTTCACAGAGGTCTTGTGATGGAACTTTTGCCTTTGAGAAAGGAAAGAGCTAGTGAGTGATCAGCCTAAGAATATCCTTTCAGGCATGCCATTTCCTATTGCTGTCACTGCTGATGTCTGGGTGCTGGCTCCAGGAGTATAATCGACCACCCAGACTCAGAAGCCATTGTCCAAAGTACGTTGAGCAGGAGGAGACAGACAGGTTTGAACATCCAGCACATCAAAATGGACAGTGTCCTGTGAAATAGCTGTTCTTCTGCTAGTGGAATTACTGACAAGGCATCCGAGAATTTTAAGAAACAAGGATGCCTGTGAAGTCTGCTTGAGCTCAGATGCCTACCTGCAGCTCTGACTTAGATGTCTCTGAAGGCTAAATTCAAAAAAACCAAACTAAGTCTTACAAGAAGACATCTCTTAGAGTGCAGGCAGGTATTTCATAGATATTTTAAGCACAGCCAGAGGAAGCAGAGCTGCATGCCTTTCACATGAGCTTAGTGGCAGCAGATCTTGTTGAGGGTCTGAGATGACTGGCTTATATGTCTCATGTATGTAAGGAGAGGAAGATAGAAGTGGGTTAGCTCTGCAAGCAAAGGATAAGGTTACTTTGCTGAGGGGAGAAAGTTTTGGGGTTCCAGTCATTCCCTCAGTATTTCTGGTTTTATCCAATACTTGCTTACTGTGCAGTATTTAAACACCTAATGTACACTGTAAGCTCCTGTGTGGCCCGTTGGTTATGTGGGGATTTTGTGTATCACTCACCTAAACTGTTTTCAGGTTTCACAGTCTGAGCATGAAAGAGACCTCTTGTAGTGTGCATCTGGCTCCAACTTACTGTGCATAAGAACAATGAGATCTTCACAGCACTTCTGTATGGAATATTTAGCTCATAGAGGTACTACCAGTGATTTTAGGCATGGTTGTAACAATCAACAAACAACATCAAAACTAAATGCACAAGTAGGTCCATTTTTTACTTGTCTGCTTGTCCCAGCAGAGCTTTCCTGGGCTGTGAGCACCAGCCCTGTGTAAAGGCAGCAGGGCTACTTCTGCTGCTTGCTTCAACGGTTTGAGACAAGCAGGGGATTCTGCTGCATCAGTTTGCTGTGGATATTTTCTGTGGGAGATTATCTCTTGAGAGAGAGGAGATTCATTTCTTGTAGCACTCAGGCTTCCATAAGACTTCAGGAAAACACAATCTGTTCTTCCATGCTCCAAGAAAGATTCATGACACCTTTAAAAGTCCATGATGTAGGTGGTTACCTTTGACTACCCACACTGGCTCTTTTTATAGTCTGCTGAGACAGGCATTTCCAGCAAGCAATTCATCCCTTCCTAACCTTTGGGTTATTCACACCATATTTTATTACCTGAGTCACTCAGGTGCAAATGTCTGTGTTTGGCCAGAGGGTTCCCATCCTTTTGTGCCTAACAAAGTGACAGCTTTAAATGAGCAAATGGCCACTATCACCCCTTGCACATTTGTAGGGAGAGGTGATAAAAAGAAGGGGTTGTGTGCCCTTTCCTTTCCATCAACGCCCTAAGTTCCTACAAGTATGCTCAGGATCATCTGAAAACTGTAAAGGTTGTGCTCCCATCCCAGACAGGTATCAGCAAGATCCACATCATTGTGTTAGTTACTATTGTCATATGAAAACCAAGCAAAATACCTTTTTATTTTAGAAGCTTTTATGCCATCTGTGTATTTAGAACTCCTGATGTCCACTGATCACCCTTCATAGATCTGCCTCATTCTGTATGCAGTTTCAGGTTGCTTTTGTGACTTTTTTTCATCATAAATCTGTGATGGCTAAAAATATGTCAAATTTTGCCAAAAAAAGGAGAAAATTGGAGAGAAAATAAAATAAAAACTTTCTGAGGTTCGAAATGGCTCCAAAGTTTTATCTAAATATGTTATTCTGTTTCACAGTATTGAAATAACTTTAAAATGCAAAGTAATATCTTATCCAATACCAGCTGGTATATGTAGTGTTCCTGGTGTACTCATATGTGTAAAATATTTAGATGGTTCTGGAACGGCATTAGTTAAAACACTTGATTTCTCTATTTGCCTGGGGTTTTTTGATTGCAGTGCAATATTGATGCTGTCTGTTAATACAGAATGTCACATCATCAGCTGGATAGGAGTTCATCACAAATAATGACACTGTTAAAGAATGACCCTTATAATCTACATATATTGTTTTCTTCTTTGAAATATTTTTATTGCAAAACCAAATAATTTTCCCTCAGCATTTATCAAACAATAGAATACTCCTAACATAAAATTACCACAAGCAAACTATTTATATATTGCCACTCTTTAAAATCACATAACTAATGGTTACAACTGCAACTTTATACTCACCTTTTTTTTTCAAATCAGACCAGGAACACAACCACATAATTTGAAGCATTTTATTTAAATTGCAGCTTGTTACCTGTCTTCTGCAATAAAGTGTTTTTAAATTATAATAATTCAGTGCTTTTATATCTGATACTCTCCACTCTGCTAGCACTACAGCTCCATGCTAGATGTCAGTGGCATTCCATGCAGGCACAGGAATCTCCATTAATGAACCTGAAGCAGATGAGGGTCATCACTAATGTTTGACTGTGTATTTACAGAGGGAGATTTGATGGGGAGTATGGGCAGAAGTAATAGATCTCCCACCTTGCTTCCTTATCCATAAACATTGCTTGAGAACAAGTGGCTTGTGTTTGACTATACACTTAGATGGATTTCAGTCAAGTTAATGACCAAGTATCCCTGAATTTCCACAAGCACATTAAATTAAAAAACTTTTTTCCCCCTTTTTTTCCCCCTGAATAAAACTTTGTTTGGATCTGATGCAACACAAATTTTATCACAAGCATGCCACTTACCAGCAGCAGAAAAGAAGTACTTTTCACAGGCTGGTAAATGAGAGTGCAAATTCACACGAATTCTGCAGGAGAGAAGTGCCACTGAGGCAGCCACCCCATCTCAGACACACCTGATTGTAAAGCTACCACACTGCCACTTCAGCTGTGTCCTCACACCACCTACTTTCAAAGGGGGGGGGATTGGCAGGGAATCACCCCACCGACTTCAGCTGGCTTTAGATTAATGCCACCTCTTTGCTACAAGTCCATGAAACCACAGTGAGAAGCTTTAAAATGTGTTCCTGGATATCCCATTCTCACATCTTGCAGAAGGGCAACTATTTCTAAAGTAACTGTAAAAGACAGTTCTCCTTAGCTTTAGTACCCTTTATGACCTATCTAATAACATTTTTTACTAAGGGTGATGCAAAAATATTCTGTGGAGCTGTTGCTAAAGGTACTGGCAGCATGCCACTTCTAAAGACACTGGATTTGTATTTTTTTTTGTGCTGAATATTATTGCTTCTGGAATTCGACTGTGTTTATGCTGGATAAAATCAAACATTCAGTGGAGCACAGTGCTGGACAACTAGGTGATAAATACACTTGAATCCTACCTACATTTTATTATTCATTGTGAGTGCCAGCAGCCAGTTGGGTGATGAACTGTGTTTGTGCAGGCAGTGGCACAAGAACTCAGAAACAAATGCTCTTGGTTTCATGTGGTGGCAGCGAGCACTGAGCTGGGGCCGAGTGGGCAGAACATGACTGTGTGTGTTTGTGGGGTTGGAAGGGCCATCATGTTTCACAGATTCCCAACAACAAATTCTGACAAGTGAAAAATGTTTGATTTTAAAATGTCACGCAGCTTGCCTTTTTTAAACACTTTCTGTATTTATTTAACCTAGTAAATAGGTTTATTAGCAAGGTTCCATTCTTTGTAGTTTAGGTAATGGATTTACCATATGTTTATGCTTTAAGGACTTGTGTAAGACTGCTAACACCTATTCCTCCACCTCCTGTCTCAGGGGTTAAGACCTTGGTATGTTGCCAGTTTACTGCTGTGGTCCCTTCCCCTTGTATAATTGCAGTCCTTCCCAGAGTGAAGGAAATTCCCTGAGCTTTTGCTCTAACTAGCCACAATGTTTCACTACAAAAAGGCACTTCTTTAGAAGAATAAAAGTAATAAAACTTTCACATTATTAACTTTTTCCCTTTTAAAAGAGGCTGAAAAATGCCATTGTACCACATTAAAGATGTTTACATAAGACTCACCATTGGCTAATGAGTCTTGTTGTACAATCTACCACATGCAACTGCCTTCAAGTGCTGCTTTTAACTTAACCTTGATGTAGTGCCAGGAATGTGCAAAGGATATACTTTGATGGTGGGGGCAGTCCCCTCCCTGCCCCCCTCCCCCACCCTTTTCCACATTGATACTCTGCAAAATATCTCTAACATTTAAATTTTACTGTTGTTTAACAGAGCAGCTAGTTTATATCCTGTAAAGGAGGAATGAGTAATCATCTGCCCTACAGAAATAAGCAAGTAGATCAGTTGTTTATAGTAGAAATGATAAGAGATTGTGGATACTTTGTACTTGTGCAGTGACTTTCTTCCTGCAGATACAGAGAACTTCATAAGCATCCTCACAACTCCCCTGTGAAGAAAGTGTCATAATCTCTGCTTTATCATTAATAAAACCAGTTCAGTGACTTCCCAGAAGATGACACAATATCAGCACCAGTAACAGGATCTGAAGAATTTTTACTTGCAGTTCCCCTTTGATTATGACTCATTTCCTCCCATTGCTGGAGTGAATTATTTTGGTAGCAGTACTACCAAATCTGTTTAAATCTCATGTTATGGTCAGATGTGTTCTCCATAGAAATATGTATTTAATTTATATAATAATGTTTATAATACAGGTAATATTTTGAAGTGACATTACTCTTTCCTTGAATAGAATGACTATGATATTGAAAATGAACCCTTGACTTTCCATGAAGACTATTTATAGAAATCCTAATTTTCTTGAGCTTAATAGAGTTAATTGACTTAATTGTTTGTCTGTTATTTCCTAGACTGCCTACTCAAAACATAAGAGCTGTTATCTAAATGTTTTACATCTCCATAATTTGAGAATTTTGTTAGTAGGAAGAGTGGCAGATATTCTTGAAACCAGACATGAGAGGTCGCTCACAAAGAATATATTCAGGGGTGAAATGGATGACATAGAGCATGAGGAAATGAAAAGTCAAGGGACAAAAATAAGTTTTTTGTTATATGCAAACAGGAATATTTTATTAGGAGCTTCTTCAAGGCCTGGTTGGAGGGGCTTTAAGCAACCTGGTCAAGTGGAAGGTGTCCCTGCTCAGGGCAGAAGGGGGTGGAATTAGATGATCTTTAATTTCCATTCTAACCAAAACAACTCAAACTGTGAATGCATAATTCTCTAGAAATAGCCTATGAATTTTCAATTTTCCAGGACACTGTAACTGATAGAATAACTAAAAGCTCAGATTGAATTTAGCTCAGTAAAGACTGAGCTAAGTCTTTCAAAAGTAAAGGTGATTTAAAATGAGGCTTCTTTCCATTCCATCCTCTTCAAAGTCAGGAAGGAAAGTATTTTCCACATGCCAGCTTCTGTCATACTGGGAGGAAAACTGGTGCTCAATTTCACAATCTACCAGGTGGCATGACTGCAATAACATATTTGAAACACAGTACGTGAAAACTAGAAGATTACAAAAGGGCATTTGTATCTCTTTCTTCCCCCTTTCTATTACTGCATATTAATCACTCACTGTCATTGCCTTGCCCTTTCATCAATTCAGTTGTTTGTGTCCCTTTCTAGAATAGTCTTCTAACAGAGAAAATTTAATTTTCCTAACATAATTTTATTTTTTTCTTTAAAATATTGCTAGTAGTTATGAAGAATTTTGGCCATTTCACCATGTGGAGGACTGACTATAATTTATTGAGATGTGTTAAGATTTTTTAAAAATATATTTGAGTGGTTTTTATTTTTTAATTTGAATATAAATTTATAAAGTTTTGAAGGCACTTATGAAATGTTTTGAAATGATTTGTGGTATGTGTTTTTAATGAAAACCCTGTGGTTCTGATTTTATTCCCCAGTCAATCAAATGTTTTGCTTAATTTTAAAAATAAAATAAAATATATCTAAAAAAGACACACTTTTTGGAAATAGTAATTTTTTAAAAAAAATACTCTGGTTTAGTTCATATTTTGAAAGGGAAAAAGAACCATCAGCTTTTAAACATCAAAAAGCCCTGCTATGGATATGTTGAGACTTTAAGTGGGTATTTTCTGACCAGTGGATAATCATAGTAGTCATGAGGTGAAAGTTAAGATGATGGTAGAGGCAGGAGAGCAGCACATATAGGTTGAAGAGAGAGCTGGAGGGATAAAGTAAAAACTTATAAGACTGGGACTGAAACAGGGCAGGACTTTAAAAGTGTAAAATGATCAGTTTCCTTGACTAATTTGTCCTCACACTCCATTGAACTTCTTATAGTTATTATAAACACCTGGACAGTTTGGATAATTACAGAAAAGAGTTATGTTGAAACAAAGTAGAAATGCATAGAAGACAAAAAATACATAAATATATAAACACAACACTGTAATTTCCTGAAAAATTACCTGTATGTGTATGGAATGTGATTTTTGATGGGCGTTTGGATAAGAATCCATCTGAGCTCTGCCTGTGTTCCACACAGTCTGCTTACAAAGGCAGAATTGTTTTATTTTCTCTGTTAGTGCCCCTGAGTGGTATTAAATCCCTGTACCATTCCTCCTTGCACCGTGTTTGTTAATTAACACTTCAAACACTGGCCTGTGTTAGAGATTAGTCAAACATGATTTGCTTTGTTAGTATCTTCAAGGAGAAAGGATCAGACATCTCCATTTAATCATGTTATCTTTTTGAGACAGAACTTCATGTCATTCAATTTATGATATACTTAAAATAAAGATATTTTCTTACTGGTTGAGAAATTCTGGAATTTCCCAGAATCCTGTGATATTTGCGGACTTCAGTTAAAAATAAAATTGTTGATCTTGCTTTGCAAGGCACAACTTGCTTTGCAAGGAAAAAAATCACAAATATCTGCAGTCCTTCTCTCCACCTAAGGGAACAGAAACCTCCACTGAAGCATAACCAGACAGTTGATTTGGGCTGCAGACACATAGGGATAAGTGGTTGGATCTGCATGAGGAGAATCCTGTACAGTGGTCAGCCAATTACCATTTCTGTGAGGGGAAAAAAAAAAATAGTATTTAGTTACTATCTAATAGCTTATGTAGCTCTTATCCTTCAGCCAACCAGGAGTGTAAATGTATGGGTTATGGGAACTTTACAAAATCTAGATCCTCCATATTTCTGGAGATTGCAGGAGTGTCTCTAACTCCACGGTTTTCTACAGCTCTCAATTCCCTATTAAGGTCTTGAAGCTTATTCATGTTGTTCTGAACTTGTTGAAGTTGTTTCAGTGGAGAACTACTATTTAGAAAATAATTTGCTTGGATGACATGTATTTGCTAAATGAATGGAAACTCTGGAGACTCGTGAATAATTACCAGCCACATTTCTTCTTTATTTTTTTTTTTTAGAGGACCTGTCCTTGTGTAAGGACTGTCAGGCTGAAAAAATGGAAAAAAGTAAAAAGGAACTTAGATATTAAAGATTTTTCAGGACATCAGCTTCCAAAACTAGTAGGTTGACTAAAAGTATTTTATCTGTAAATTTTTTACTTATAAACTCCTCCTATAATCCCATTAAAATAGACATTAAAAAATGACACCACTTTATGTTCTGCCTTGATGTTTGGTGGGCTGCTACCACTGTCACACATCTTTTTGTGACTGTAATGCTGAACTGTGCTGTACTACAGAGTACACCCATGGTGCACTGAATGGTAACTGTGACTGGGAGGGTAAAGGGGAAAACTGGAAATTAGCTGAAGCCCTGGTAGGTGGTATAAGCCTCATAATGGACAATATAGAAGAAGACTGAAAAGAATTGAAATGAGAAGGGACATGTGGAGATCAGGTTCAAGCTCCCTGCCCAAATCAAGGTCAACGGGAGCAGTTTGCTGAGGGCCAAGTCCTGTTGGCTTCTGTGTATCTCCAAGAACCAAGATTTTATAACCTTTCTTGGCAATCTGTTCCAGTGCTTGACCACCCTCATGATAAAAATGCTTTTACTAATGTTTAGCTATAAACAATACCTCTGTTGTTGCTTGTCCATCACTGAGAGCACCACTGAGAAGAGTCTGTCTCCTTCTTACTCCCCTCATCAGGTATTCCTATGCCTCAGTGAGATTCCCCCAGAGCCCTCTGTTCTCCAGGTTGAACAGTCCCAGCTCTCCCAGACTTTACTCATAGGAGAAATGTCATAGTTCCTTAAGCCTCTTAGTGGCCCTTCACTGACTGTCTCCATTATGATCATGATTCTCTTGTTCTGGGGAACTCAGAACTGGGCAGAGCACTCCAGGTGTGTCTCACCAGTGTAGAGCAGAGGGATCACCTCCCTCAACCTGCTGGCAACACTTCATGCAGTCCAACATGTTCTTGGTGCAAGGGCAGCTTATTGTTCCCCAGGTCCTCTTCTGTAAATCTGCTTTCCATTCAGTCAGCCCCCACTATAGGGAACATGATTATTCTTCTCCAGGTAGAGGACTCACACTTCCTTTTCTTGAACTTCATCACATTCCTGTTTGCCCATTTCTTCAGCCCGCTGAGATACACAGGGTGTATCAGCCATTTGTCCCTGTTCTGTATCATCTGAATGCCGTGTGCCACCCTCCAGGTCATTAATGAGGATATTAAACCATATTAACCCCAGTATTTTCCCCTGGAGCATGCCACTGGTGACTGGCCCCCAGCTCAACATTGCACCACAGACCACAGCTTTAAAGAGTATTGGAAATATGCACTATAAAAAGCAAATTTGAAAGAAAGAATCCTTGTACAAGGGGCACAGACAAAAAAGGGAGAGAAATGAACTAAAAATGCCAGCCTTCCTATCTGCAATGACAGTCTGATGCTGAAATATTTTGACAGCATCCTGAAAGTGTGTTCATGATCTATAGGCAATCACAGAAATCTTTGGAGTTAATGGGTGTGCTTACCACACTAAGTGGGAATAAATCATAGCAAAATTAAATATGCATTGGACTGTAAGGGAAGTTGTGATTGGGAAAAAACCAAGACAAGACAGATGAGCTGTCCTTGATCGCTCCACTGACCTGGACATGCACTGGTGGAGTTGTGCATGACTGTCTGTGACAGGAGGATGTGACCAGAGCCATGGGCCACAGGAGAGAAGGGCAGCATACCTGGAACTACAAGGAATCCAGGGAAGATTTTTTTTCCTTGGCACAAAAAAGGTAGAGGGTACATGACTGTCAAGAAAGAAAGTGTGGGTTTTCGAACATGCAAATGGCGCAATGCTAATTGTGCCTGCTGCCATCAAGGATTTGTGAAAGATCTATAAGATCTATTTATAACTTAGCAATAAATATTATGATATTGCCTTGGACAAAAATGGCAACTCTATGCTTCCTGCAGTGGATTATTCACTGTCACTGTGCTGTACATATAGAATTCCATCCTTGCTAAACAAAGTATAAACACACATGCCCCGCTCACCAAGAAGTGCCTTGGTCTCACATTGTGGTTACATCTCCAGGACTGGTTTGGCAGAAAGGAAATACAGGAAAATGAGCACAGCAATGGATGTCTGGTGTCTTCCAAAGCCAATTTTCACTCCTCTCTTTGTATTACTTTATAAAGAATTCTGGCAGAAGTGGAGGAAATGCTGTGTAAAAAAGGGCTCATGAAATGGAATTTTATTCAGTGTCCCTGGTAATTTTGCTAATTGCTTGCACTGTCAAGGGCCACCTCTGGTCAGAACAGAGGGATGGAGTCCTCTTTCCAGTCCTGAATATTTACTGTGCATAATCTTATTGGATTTTGCCTCCTCCAGTTGACATTCTTTATGTTTTTTTCACAAAAAAGGATCATTCTCTGCTGACAGAAAGTCACCAAGGCTCAGTGGGAAATGAGGTCCAGTCTATGTTCTCCAAATTGGAACAGAGCACAAATGTAGGCAGGACCTGTCTTTCATAGTGTGTTTTACAACTAAGGAAAAACTGCTAAAAGCCCCCAAACCTCCACCAACCTTTAAAACCTTTGGGATGAGAATTCACATTATAAACTGCATCACTGCCATGTCTGCAATATCAAGATTACTTCAATAATTCATCTCCTTACACTGTAACCTGTTTTAATATGAAAAGAATTCCATTTAATCCCGCGTTTACTTTTTGCTTTAGTTCTTTCCTTTTGTCGCCATTCTGTGGATTAACTCTCACACAGTTGTCTTGTGTGTACAATCTCTTAGATTTTCAATTATACACAGGATAACTTACTTACAGACAATTTTACAAATCACTTTTACTCCGTGTTAGCAGAGTTGTGATCACTTGGCTCATGCCAGCAGAACAGGAATTTAATTATCAGACAAAAGGTAAAGGTGCAGTGATTTTCTTTACTTTTGAGGCCACCAAGGAGGATGAAGAAGACACACCTTTTCAGTTAGTCAGACCGCTCAAATGTGAGTTTCGGATAATGACTGTAATAGCTCACACAGAATATTTGTATCTATGTTTTAAAGCTGTGTAAAGCATCTTGAGCTATTACACAACACCAAATATCCTCCTTAACTCACAGTTTCTCCCATCATAATCTAATGTCTTCAGGTTCTTGCAGTAACAGGGCAAAAAAGGCTTTGACTGAGAAGGGATCAATGCAGCAGGGATTACTCTCTTATGTGCTGAAGGTAAATTAGGCAGAGAAATTATACCCTTTTGGGTTTTGTTGTTGTCTAAGTGTCAGATTTTGTTGTCAGCCAAGTTCCCTTGAATTGCAGTCGCTTTGCGATTCACGGGAAAGTGATGCTCAGTCTAGGGCACATCCCTGCCTTTCCCTTATAGATGTCCCTTGCACAGAGCACTTTGTGCCCTGTGGGATACAGGTATAATTTCTGTCTTGATACTTTAGCTTATAATATCAGACAGCAGCAGAGCTGTTGAGATTCATGATGATAAAACAGTTTCTGAGATGTTGAACACTGTGACTCCAGGCAGCTCACTGAAGAGCTCAGTGTAAAGAATGCTTCAGAAATTTTGAAATTCTGTTCGAAAATGTATTTTTGTGGGAAAATGGTTTGCAACATCTGCTCCTGACTTTCATAAGGGATACAAAATGGGGTTTATAGCTGAATCCTCTTTCTTCTTTGTAATCTACAAGACAACTCCATTTTTATATGAAAGTGCATTCCCATAAAGCAGATGGTGGGAGACAGAATTAGTGCATAGGAATTTTGAAAGAGATTGTACTTCAGGGGGTCATACCTCTCTCTCAGCTCACTGAGGGGTTTGAAATCATCCTGTAGGTATAATATTAATAGTAAGCATTGTTCATATAGATTTTGATGTTCCACTTCATGCTTTCCAGCTATTGTGCTACTTAAAGCATTATGGGTGAACAGTAGTTTGAAATACTTTAAATAACAGCTATTTCACACCATTTTCAACTGACAAGCAAAGAAAAATGTCTTGCAAAAGTATCCTGGCAACAGGGCTTATAGCATCAGTGTAATTCTTGTACATGTATTAGGATGCTGTGGAACATCTCTGTGTTCACAAAGGAGAGCTGCAAATACATTTTTTATCCTGAAGTTACAGCTTTTCTGAACTATAGTGGTAACTAACCTCCCAAACTGGGGTATCTGCATAGAAAAAACAATAAAAGTCAAATAAAGTCAGGTTGCATAAGCACTTTGTAAGACTTTACCAATATTCGCTCTAAAAAAGCTCACCCTATTTTAGAATCAGCAGTCCTCAATGTCATAGGTCTTTAAAATACTTATGAGTGATTTAGAAGTACTTATAGAAAACACTAAGCATTGAAGCCTGCAGTGAGAAAGGTGGAATTTTTCACAAAGCCTTTCCATTGGGAAAGAATAGTAGTTTAAGCCCAACCAACAGGGCTTATTTAGTCACAGGCAAAGTAAACAGTAGCCTACAGTGACAGACTGCCTGAGATGGCAGATGAGGACAGGCAGTGCATTGCTTGAGTAGCCAGTCTCTGCCTCCTACCTGCACAGCCTTCTGCTCTTTCACTGCTGTCACTGAGCAAGGGATAATGTTTGTGCAGCAACAAGAAAGAAGCTGTGGGAATAGGAACCTTAAATTGCTTGGTTTCTTTGCAGATTTCTGCCCTGGCACTGCTCCTTCCCCTCCAAAGCGCCTTGTCCTCATTTCTGTAGCAGAGTGTCAGTATTGTGTACACTGTCAGGAAGCCTTGAAACCAAGGAAAGAAGTGCTCCAAGTGACCCAAGTGTCGAATCAGTTCCAAGTAGCAGAGCACCAGGGAGTTCCATGGGGTCTGCTAAGGACTCTACTGATTTTAAGTAAAAGAGTTTCAACATCAATGGCAATAGGTAGTGATATGAAGCATAAAAAGATATCAGATATATCTAAACATGTCTTAAATGTTTCTGTAGACTACAAAACTTCAAAGGGCCCCACTATGTGACATAATTCAGAACAGAAGGCGAAGAGAAAAAAAAAGGAAAAAAGAGTATGTGATATGTAACTGCTGTAACAATGTGAAATACTTGAAATAAAACCTTTAGAGGTGTTGAGCAACTTACTTTGTGTGTGTGTGTGTATTCTGTGCCAGCAGTACAATCTACACATATCCCTTACTCCAGCCATGACAGCTATTGCCTGTTTTCACATACCCAGTGTAAAACCAATAACAACATTACATGCATGCCATGTAATTCAGCAGGAGTGTGCTTCTGTGTCAATGTATGATTCAAGCTGAGTCAGGGGAGGCTTAGGATAGATATTAGGAAAAGGTTTTCCACCCAGAGGTTTTACCCAGACTGTGCAAAAGGTCAGAAACTTTAGTTAAACTTTAGGTTTTGACTGATGTTCTGTGTAGTTTAATCATATCTGTGAATGTCTTCTCTTTCTCAGTTAAAATGAGATAGTTAAATATCTTATGAAGCATTTGAACATGAAGGATTGTACAGGTATGCGGAGAACATCAGAGTTGGATACATTCTTCGCATTTTCACTCAAAGTAAGAATAACAGAATTTACTGAGCAAAAAGTTACTCATATAGGGTTAATTGGCAGCTGTTGGTGCAAGCACCAAAATGAAAACTTGGAGCTGTTATCATTAGTTAGCCCTGAGCATTTAATTTGTAATAAACTTGTAAAGTTTAAATGGGGTAAATATGTTTTAGCTCTTAAAATCCCTCTAAGTTCAGAAAGCTCTTTTTCCTACTCTGCTCTATAATAGTATGTAGATTTGAGTAGCAGCAGCGTAGTGTACTGCAGGTGGTGACAGTATTCCAGCAGAAGATAAATGTGTCCCTATTGAACAGAATTCTCAGGTAAAACAGAGCTTTTGTTGACTTGAGGCTTTCGGTGTTTCAAGACTGCATTTTGTCAAGATTCTTGTGTGTGAGGAGTGCTTGAAGGAAAAACAGATAGCAAAGGGTAGATCATGCTGGCTTTTTTGCATTGATTCACCAGGGATTTCTACACTGCAGCTGTGAATGAGAAAAGGAAGTAATATTATAGGCTTGAGGATCTAATGTCAATGATATTTAAGTTGTCTCCTGATGTAAAGTATTAATTTCATATAACATGGCTTGTTTTAGACATTCTTTTATTTTCATTTTTAAAAACAACAACTAAAATTGCCTTTTGTGTAAAAAATTAAGATGATTTAAACCAGTCAGTTCTGTCTAGTTCAATCTAATGTTAAAAGCAGAAACTACAGATATGAGGGTAAAAATATGACAGGCAGAGGGATTTAGGTATACAAGGACACATTTATACTTCTGAAAATGCTTGTTTTTCTGATTTTTTTTTTATCATTAAAGAACCAATGTAGATAATAGGACTAATAACATAAGGAAAGCAATGATTAGCAAGCTGAACAATTTTACTGGCTCCCTCCATCTGCATGTGGCATCACAGTGATGACACAGTGAAAAGAGACAAAAAACCTGTCAACCAAGAGAAATGTTCCACTAAACACCTCAAACACTTTTTATGGATGACAAAGACAGATAAAAAAGGGAGGCAAGTAAAGAGGAAGGCTAGGGAGAGAGTTCTACTGAGAGCCTGCTAAAAAAGTGTGTGTGAGAGAAGGATGAGAGGGTAAGATAGAAAATGAGAGCTGTGATCAGCAGGTCGACTTGCTGCAAGACCTGCTGTATTCTAAAGGGGACCACAGGAAATTTCCTCAGGGCAGAGGCAGCAAAATATTGGAAGGCAATGATAGCCCTTTTAAGTGAATAGAGCTCTGCCGGCCTACACAAATTACATCCTTAAATCTGAAGAGGAAGCAATGAGGGAAGAAATAGGAAAAACCTTGGCAAGAGTTTTGAAATCTTGCCAAGGATGGCAGTGACCCCAGAGAAAGGGACAGATGGCTAGCTCAACTCCTGATGATAAGAAATTAGTAGGAGCAACATGACCACAAAGTTGACTTCTGCTATGAGAAAGATTTTGGGATAATCAGCAAGTTTTTTCAAGCATTTTCATCTCTTATGCTTCATTTCTTATGCTTCTAAGAAAACAGGATGGACTACATGGTCTTTTGACATCTTCTGAAGTCTTGCATTTTTAATTTCTCTGATTTAAACTAACTTGTCAATGTCAGCTTTTTTATTACAAGAAAATGAATTCTAAAATAAAAATAATTTTCTTTCATCCTGCTATAGATACAGATCTAAAACCCAACTCCATTGTGGGGAGAGATCTGAAAAACAAACATGCTATGAAATATGGGAGTTATCACATTGTATATAGCAAAGACAAAATAATAGTGTATTTGAAATAATTTGTATGGACTCTGAAGCATGGTGGGAGGCTGGAGGCAGATAGGACCAGCAGTGTAACATTTTCTACACATTCTCCTATAAGCTTGTTTCCTTTATGTTTCTATTTTGAAACACATCTACCAAGGTACAGAAATTATTACTCTGTCAGACCCAGCAGAAAATATATTTAATTTACATTCAGGTATTTACCATCACTGAACTGAATAATATTCTGGATAGGGTAGGAGAACTTTGTAAAAGCCTCTTCTTGTCAAAGGAATTGCTCTCAAGTATCAATTAAGATTCCTTTCACTTAATGGAATGAAATGTTCCATTCATTGTGCTTGACAAATCATCCTGCAAAAACGGCTTCTGAAGATTGTGTTTGATCACTTTTTCTTGTGTTCCTTCTCTGATGAAAGAAGAGATGGATGTGAAAAAGAAAGAGTAACCAGTAAAGATGTATAAAAATCAGCTTTTATTTACTGGACAAACATAAATGCTACAAATCACACAAAATTAAATTTCCCAAAATACCTTTACATTTAAAGTCCCTTAATCCAGTTATAGACAATTAATTTTCAGTAATACTTTTTACAAGTTTATTAGTAATGACTTTACAAATATGAGAAAGCAGGAAAACATTTAACTTTCTCCTTCTGCATTAATATACAGGGGAGTTTCTTACCACTGATAAATAGAAGACAATGAAAATTCTTTGCAGGAGAGAAAGTGATAGCTCAAAACTGGGATTTTTTTTCTACATATCTTCTTTTTTTCTGACCTCTACCATAGCATTGGTGTTATATCAATTCCAAAGATGTTAATTTCCAGATTTTTTTTACTTTGCTAGGGCAAAATACTCCCTGCTAAACTTACCTTCTTTCCTAGGCAATGGCCTATCTTCACCAAGAAAGTTGCAGAATGTTGTTACTCAGTAAAGTGTTAGAAGAACTGTTTCTTTCCAGAAGGAAACTGCTTACTAAGGCAGAAATTATAAATTTAAAAATTATCAGAGAAGAATAGATTCTGGCTCTTGCACTTCCTCTGGTCTGAATACTGCAATCACCTTTTTGTTACAGAAAAACAGGGTAACAACACCGGTGATGTTTAAAGACAAGCTGTATCTGTGATCAGTTACATACCAAGATTGTACTTGCTATTTTTCTGTAGGCAATCTTTAGGTTCAGATACACCAAGAGGTTCCTTGGAGTTAGACTAAGGATCTCAAAGTAGGCTTCAATTTCAGAAATCAGGGTTTCTAGGTAGCTTCTTACTCAGTGTATGAGGTTTCTCACTGCCTTTCTGAGCTCTGTAACTCTTCTCAGTCATCATATAAGGAAGGGAGAAAATCTAGACCTGTGGCCTTAATTCAGCAAATTAGATGGTGTAATGCCTAGTTTGTATCACTTTGAGTTCCTTTTATTCAAATTCTTCTTTAGGTGTAGAAACTAGTACATGAAACCTGTGAACAAGACCTCTACAAGGTTGTTGGATCACTGATGAGATACTCAGTACCTCAGGCTTTGTAATCCTGACAGCAGCCTGCCTATGTCCATCTGTCTTCCTTGTAACAGTTCTCTAGGTATAAAACTAGAAGGGACTTCTTTTTCTTTTCCTTCTCAAGCTTCCATCTTTGTGAGATTTTTGTTTGCTTCACTGCATATATTTATGCATAGAGTCTGACTGATAGGCAATAAAATTACTCAGTGGAAATAAAAAAATAACTCCAGATTCCATTAAAAAAATGGTGTTGAAGTCTTAGTGGAATCACTGGTGCAAAGTTGTTACATTAACAACAACTCTCCCTTGAAAAAAAGCAAAGGTTGAATGCAAGTAATTCATTATTCAGATTCTTTATCTGGTTCTTGCAGCCTTGAGATCACTTGCTTGTTCCCAGTTAGCCAGAAATCAAATCCAATTTGTAAAAATAAACTATGACTTTGAATGGATCAATCACAACTGGTTCTCTTTATTACTTTAATTGAACCACCTTGTAATTACTGAATTATTTCTTCTTAATTATCAGTTCTCATTTGTTCTGAATGACTATATTCTGCTTCATTCCTTCAAGAACAGTTTAGAAATATACCATGGAAACTTCAATAGGTTCCATTGTGGAAAAATAATAATGAATTTAAGAAGTGAATAAAGGATAATGATCATCCCAGAGATACAGCAGTTAAAACATCAGGGAAAATTATATTTCCAAAATAAAGCATTACTTTTCACCCTTTAATAAAAGTGTCACTATCACATCATGAATATCCCTAATGGTATTAATCCACCAAGGCTCTTCTTCAACTTTATTGGTCCTTCTGAGCTTAGAGAGTCAAATGCACTTCTCTGTACCTAACCTGACATCAAATCTTTATTATTCCTCTGAATATATAGGTCAGCTGCTGTTCCAGAAATGAGCTGGTTACCTATTTCCTGTAAGTTCCCCTAACATTGTTACTGATAGTTTAATGAAATGGGAAAAATAGACTGGCTGGGCACTATAGTGAAATTCCAAGATAATATGAGCTTAGCTAAATTTACAGTGGGGAAAACTTGTCTTGGCTTTTACCACAGCTCAAAATACATTCCTGACTAACCAGTGTTGAAGCAGAGAAAGGATTCTGTCTAGAAGAAACAACCCTTCCCAAAGATGGAGGTAGTGAGCTATGCACCTCCTCCTCCTCTGCTTTTCTGGGAGTGCCTGCCTCCAGACAGAATAGTTCATTGCTCTGAAAGGCGTTCACAATTAATAGACAAACAAAATTTTTCAGATCTCCTGTGAGAAGGAGTGTCTTTTCCATGGTCTCTTGAGAGTCTTTCATCTGCATCAGAGAGCCCAGTTTCCAAATGCTCTGTGTTGATGCCCATTAGCTGCTTGGCTGCACTGATAACATCACTGATACAGTGCTGGGAAGGCACCAGCAGCTACAGTGCTCCAGCTGCTCAAGTGTCTTGCCACTGGTTTAAATTACATTAGGGGTCATCAAATGAAATGTTAGAAGGACTGGAATGGGAAGGAAAAGTACTGCTGTGCTGCTCTGTCATCTAATTTTCTGTCTATGGAAGTGATCTGAACACCTTTAAGTATCTCAGATTTGGCTGTTCCACTGCTTACACCAACATGGTGGAGCAGTGAACTTGCTGCGACTCAGTACTCATAATTTCGTTGTTTATTTGGGATTTTTGGAGACCACAAACTTTGCAAAATGTGTTCTTTCACTATGAGATGGACTTCTTTATTTTTGATAACCTTTCATGGGGACATAATTGAAGTAAAGCTGTGTTTTTTGTAATGCTCCAGTGTTCATCATCATGGTCACTCTGAAATCAGCTGACCTGAAAGGAGGTACTTCTCCTTCTGGGAACATCTTGGTGATCCTTATGGGTCCTTTCCCATTTGAGATATTCTATGATCACCTAGCACTACCTCTTTGCTTTCTCTGTCAAATTAAGTACACAAATAACTCCCCACGTATTTTCCAAGCTGAGGAAGCAGTTCTCTTTCTAAAGTTGCACATCAGGAAAGCATTTCTTGACAGTCATGCTAGTTAGTTGCCAATGAAAAAGCTCTGAAGGCATTTGATTCACTGTCACTGAAGGTCTCCAAGAGTAGATAATGTACAAAGAGTGAGAGACAAACATAGATACAATCACTTTCCTGCAGAGGGCAGAGAAAGATGATCCAAGCCCATCAGGTCTTTTCCATTTTTATTAGATATAATTAAATCAGGAAAATAATTTTCCTCCTCCCCTCACAGCTAACTGTATTTCTAGGCCCACGATGTTTCCCTTTCTCTCACTTAGATCATTAACTGTTTGTTTTCCCTTCCCTGTGTACGCATTTAAATTCTATTGATGTTAATGGAAAATGCATGTGCAGAGAATAATAAATATATAAATAATTGGATTCTACTAACACCCCTACCTACGGCATAATAGCAAAAAATTTTAGGAAAATACATTTGTGTGAGAGAATGAGAAGCATAGAAGGAGCAAATTTGATGTCTCTTTTTTCCCGTTGCAGTGAGATAAAAAAAGCAGTAGAAAGTGTCCTTTTAGTCTCTTCAGATAAATCTGTTCACATAAAAAATAATAGACATTCTAGTATTACTCCAACAACTGTGTTTGAGGAACATGGCTAATTTCTGCCTAGCAGGGCTAGATATGACATTGATGTACTTGTTGACTTTTTGAAAGAAGGAAAGGCTGTTCATTAGAGGCCTGGAAAAGGCTCCATAAAGAGAAATGTGGATTCAAGAATCTTACTGAGACAGCTAAATATGGCCACTTTTTGCTTTGTCTGTCATCAGTGATGAACGAGATAACAGTGACTTCAGGGTAACTGAGGTCACAAGTGAGAGGAATCCTCTTGGAGTGGCAATGTCTTACAAGTCATTAACAACGTATGGTGTGTCTCTCTGTAGCATGTCTGCTACTTTATCACAACACTTTAATGGTATCCCTAATATTCCAATTTTGGCCCTGTTTTTCCACTTTTGTTGCACTAGGACTGGAAGGTGCCATCTATGTCAGCAAGGCCAAACCATAACAACTATTGGCATCCCTGCCTTTCTCAGGGGGGTTGGAATTAGATGATCTTTAAGGTTCCTTCCAACCCCAAACCATTCTATGATTCTATGATTCTGTGATTCTATGATTCTATGGTTCTATGAACTCTAGGAAACCATGCCTGAGGTGGCTTACTTAGGAAGGTCTTACTCTATGCCTCTGCAACCCCCTCTTCAGCACCATCTGAAGTTGCTGAAGATCTGCAGTATGAGACCAAAAGCTGCAACGACGAAGTGGCACAGAAAGTGGAGACTGAGTGGAGACTGCCAGTGCCTGAGAAGGTGCTGGGACTCATTAAACCCTCTAGATGATCTTAGATAGGGGACCATGTCCTATGCCAGAAAGAGGTGAAAAATAAGCACAGAAACATCCTTGCTAATATGATTCAGGGATTACAATACCCAGACAGACCTGGTGATCTGAGTGTGTAAACAAGCTGCACAAATCTTCTCATACAAATTAACCACTGGACAGACCGCCATGTTCCAGGGACACCAGAGCAACTTGAGTAGCTCTGGCCAATATTCTGCATCTTGGGAGAAGGTGAATGTGTCCTCACCACTCATCACGATCTCTGAGGCCAAATCAGGAGATCATCAGAACTCACAAGAACAGAAAGAGCAGAGCACAAAGAAATTGACAAGACCTGTTTTCAGACTCCTGTGCATACAACAAAGCACCAGAGAAACCAGGTTTCATTCCAGGAGTCAGCCCAAAGGCAGATGCTTTCCTGCTCTGTGGGTTCCTTGGAAAAAGGGTTTGTATATGAGTGTCAGGGGAATGGAGGGGATTTGTTGGAGCAGGGAGGCATATGGCAGTGTTCTGCCACGCTAATCTCCCAACAGGGCAGTGTCCATTAGGAGCCTATGCCGCTTGGATCCATCTGGCAGCTGCTCCTGGGTGCCCTTGGGCCCTCTGGTCCGCACCAGCTGACACCGAGCATGAAGAACTGTGCCGAGCCTTCGGCACCTCCATCCCGCTGCCTCCGCCGGCTGTGCTCCGTCAGGAACAGAGGGGAGCTCACCCTGCCTCCCTCCCTCCCTCATCATTTGCAGTGGGACAAGAACGATTTTTTTCACAAATCTTGTAGGATTGCATTTTTTCAGGGGAAGTTCAAGCTAGCATGAATGTAAAAGTTTGTAGCAGCATGTAGCACATTTGTTTTGTATCCACTGAAGCCTCTGGGGTGCCTGGCTGAGTGAAGAGCAGGCACTCTTCTTTAAAATCACAGGTCTCTGCCATGCCGAAGCTCTAACTACCAATATACCTGTCTCCCCTAGGGCTAGCTACTGGCAGCAAACCTGTGAAAACAAGGTAACATTTCACTCTTTTTTATCATTTCCCTAAACCCACCCTCCTACAAACCAGCCAGTGGGGAGAGGAAGGTCCTGACACTCCTTTTCCTGAAGGGGCAAAACCAGTAGGAAATAGCTGAGCAACTTTGTGGCCCTTAGGCAACTGTAATTCCCCAAAATACGCATGGTTATTATAGTGATGATTAGCAAGCTATGAATGTTCATATTTTACATTTTTACTTTGTATTAAATTTGTAGATATTTTCCTCCCCTAGGAAAGTCAGAGATGTGTGAAATTGTGAACAAACACTGAAAATTGCAGAACACTTTCATCAACAAGGACATTCAGATAACTACAGAAATAATAAACAGCTTTCTGGATGACATTATTTAAATCCCTTTGGCAGTGTCCCATCCCTTTTGAAGAGGTCACAGGCTTCCTTGAGTGTGATGAAGTACTACTGCACCTATCACTCTCCTTACGAACTTTCATGCTTTCAAAACATTTTCAGAGGCATCCCACATAATCTAAGATGTGGTCAACCTTAAAAAATGATAAATAGTACTGAGTGCAATTCCAGAGAAAGAAAAAAGTAAGGAGAAAAGAGCAGATTTGAATATTCATGGTCAGAGTCCTAGTGATTAAAAGGGGTAATTTTCAGTTTTCTTTCCAGTCGTCTCTTCAGTCAGTGTTTTAAAGAACTATCAACTTTAAAAAAAGAGGCAATAGTTCGACAATGCTCACCTAGAAGCTCTGCCTTGTTTTCTTGAAATAAAAATTCAGCTGATCTTTAGGATCCATTCCACCCCCTTAACATTCTATGATTCTATGGTTTTACAGGGTTGGAACTAGAGGCAAACAGAACTCTGTGTACAAGCTACTTGACCTAGTACATCCATAGAGACTGAGGACATAGCTGTTATTTATTTCTCCTGGAAAAGTTCACTGGTAAAGAAAGAAAATTAGAAACACTTTTTGTCAGTATTTTCTAGCAAAAAGCCCCCACACCACCTGTTCCTTGTCCATTCCTCTTTTTTGACAAAGTCGCTCTTTTTTGACAAAGTTGCTTCTTGCTTGTGGAAAAGGGAATTAAGAGGATAGGAAAAGATTGGGAAAACTAAATAGAAGTCAGATAAAATGGGTACTTTAGCACAGAATACAAAAATCTAGACAAAATGTTTCTCTTCATCCACAAATCATTTCTATGACAAGTTTTGAGCCTTCTTAGTTATAACAGTACATAAAGACAAACTACTTATGCATGTGAATCCCTCTTATAAGTTGTTCTTGTTTAGTTTAATTCTTCCTGGCTTTTAGCAAGCATAATCTCCTTTAATTGTGAGCCTTCCTTAATGAAGACTATTCTTGAAACTGTCATTTAAAATAAGTCATTAATTGTTTTCCACTCCCCATTAAATATCATAGGAAGCCATACCATTAATTCTATCACTGCTAAATCCCCACATTGCCAGATGCTGAAGCAGAATGGGACTATGGATTACAAAACATATGGATTTATTTACACTAGGTAACTTCTTTATTAAAATATCTTAACACAGTCATTACCGAGACTTCTTTCCCAAGCCCCTGCTGTCACACTCTGCTCTGCTCAGGAACACACACCACATCTGCTTTTCACATATGCTTTCCAGCCCCAGTCCACCCACATGGGCCCCTCTCACAGCAGTGTGTGCCCCTCCTCCCCAGCCTCAGATGCAAACACGCAATGGAGCTGTAGCAATCACAACAGTGCAGGGGGTTCAAATGGGCCCTGGCTGGCTTGGAGGATGCCATCCCTGCTCCGGTATCCCTGCTCTTCAGCAAGAGGCTCTCTGCCTCATGCTGACTGTGCAGGGTCCTCTCTGATAGCAGTACTCCCCCAGAAACAATGCAGCTTCTCCTGCATAAATCTCCCAAGGCAGATTTTTCACTGGTGACCCACGACCAGGGGTTTCTGACTCATTAAAAAGAAGTTTAAAAAGCAAGCCCACACCTTCCTCTCTCCTTTTCTTTAACCCACAAGAGCCTGAACTGTACACTAATGCTAAACACAGTCCTTTGGTATTGTGGAGGAAGAAAAGAGTAAGACCCTGGGATGAGCTGCCTGTTTCTCTTTTCTCGGAAACTGCTCAGATACCTTTCTGAGCAGTGTGAGAAAGATGCCCTCTGGAATAGATAGATGGGTTTCTCTGAAGCTTTCAGTTTGTCCTTAGTTTGCATAGGTCTGATTTTCTGACTGCAAGAGCAGGCTTGCCCTTCCCCTCCCCATGAAGATTGTTCTCATTCTACAAATAGATAACCAATGAAAAGTGGAAACTATTCTCACAATGTACACTCTTTGTTTCCTACCTGCCTCCTCTTTCCTTAGTTACAGACAGTCTTTTCCCTATGGGCAGCATGCTTTTTCCTGACTTTCTGATTCTCCACCCCTTCAGTGATTTTTTTTTTTTTTTAAATTTCTGGGTTATCGACTTTGAGCCAAAAATGTGTGACCTCTTTTTTTTTTTTTTATTAGCAGAAAGCACATATTCTAACAAAGGACTTTTGAAACTGCCTCCATAGCAACCAAGGATTCTTTATAAAAGAGGATGTTCAAGATCTCCTCATAGCAAAACAGTGTGTTTCAAACCACAGCCCCCCTTCTGATGAACTAGATTTATAGTGCATATCTCACCACTACCCCACCCCCCACATTAAAATAATAAAGGTACAAAGTAATGCCCTCTAAAATGAGGAAATAGATAAATAAAGCTTTTTACTAAGAACCTTCTGTTTTTTCCTTCCCACCTGTACCTTCTCAATGACACCAGTATGAATTACTTCTCCCTAGTGCACCTCTTTTAAATCCCTTTAATCCAGCCATTCTCAGGGTCAAAGTACATTGGTTCTTGCCTTCTGCTCATGAAGTCTTCACTTAACCTCAACCCTGTCTAGAAGTCTTCTCTTACCTGATTCCCAGTCTCACCTGGCATTCATACTCCTTCCTCCACTCACGGTTTAGTTTCTTACTTTGCCCCTCATCTAACTTCTTATTTTAACTCCTCATCCTCTCTTTATTTTCTCTGTCCCCCCTCCCTGACTCTTGCTCCCATTCTCTGCCTCCACTTGTCTGGCTTCATGAGCTTTTTTGCCTCCCTGTCCACTAAAATCCAAATGTCCAGATGGAAAATTGTACTAGTCTAATTACTCCTAACCTGAATTCTGTCTTCTCTTGTTGCTCTATCTTTCAAATGGTTCTGCTTAATCTAACAGGCTCTTCATGCTGATACCTTTTTTCTCAATTCTGTTTAGCCAATTAAGTTCACTATTGCTTGAACTGCCAGAACATTCTTATTAACTTTTATCATTTGTAATATTACCAGCATGGGTTCCAATATATTTTTACTTACAAATGTGTGGTAGATAGCAGTTCCTTCCTTACTATCAAATAAGTATAAAATGTATTTTACTATTTTATAAACAAAATCTATCAGAGCAATCATCAACAGTCAGCAATCAGCTGTTGGTGGAACTACCTTCTAAATACAGGCATTGCAGGAAAGTGTTTAAACTTCAACAGAGTGGATATTTCTTGTCTCCAGTCCCCTTACTCCTATGATGTGGATTACTGAGGCTTAGTAATGTCATATAATGTTATTTTGGGTGTGGGGAAATCTTCTTTCCATGTACTTCTGCTACCACATCTTGGCAGATTTGAGCACAGAACACACAAATGAACAGTGATAGTGTTCTTCAAATGGGAACAGTTAAGAGAATCAAATGGAGCTTAAACAAGAATGTAGGTATTAATGATGCGTGTCTTTCCAAACCCAACCAACATGACAAAATAAGTTAAAAAATTTTAATAAATTATTACTAAATAAATGTGCTTTATGTACACCAAAACAGCTTTGCAGAACACCCAGGTAACATCAATAAATTACCAACAGTAGTGGTGCCCAAAAATATTGACTGAGAATTAGAATTAACATCTAACACAGACCAGATGTTTGCTCACAGGAGTGTTGGCCAGATCAACATCAATGGCTTCTGCGTGGAACAGTAACCATTTTTCATTAACAACAAAGTTGTCACTGAGCTGTGCTTATGGTGCTAACTGATACTTCCATGTTGGGCCCTCTTCGTAGGGGGTTAAAGCAGAATCCAGGATATAACAGATTTCCAGAGGAAATTAATTAATTCAAACCATTTACAGCATGTTGATGAAGTTAGGTTTACAATGCTGTCACTCAGCTTAGATAAAAACACATACAGGTTTGGCTGATCCCAGGATTTAGTAGGGGAGGGAGGAAAAACAAGAATTTAAAACCTTCTAATGGCAAAAGTTGTTTGGGTTTTTTTCATCCCACTAGCAAATAAACACATTTTTCTGCATGCACAGATAGTTGAATTTTACTAAGTTTTAGAGTAGTTTTACAAATTTTCTTGAGAACACTTGTCTCAAAATGTCCCAAATTATAATTCATGGAAATAATAGGTACTTACATAACTCCCAAAAGATTTAAATCTTCAAATTTTGAAGATCATAATCTTCAGATTTTGCTTCCTACATTCAGCTTCTTAAACAAATCTCAGTGAAGACAATCTCATGTCATTTGTAAAGTCTTTTCAGCTAATGGAAAGAAGATGTAAAGAAAGGAAGATAACTGTACCATCATATCACCTTTCCCAGATTAAGTTATCTAATGAAAGTTTTCTAAGGACAGAAGTGGATTTTCCTTTTTGGTATTCTAGGGATCTTTCAAGGGCATGTTTCTGATGGCAGAAACAGAAATTAACAGCGTGCCCTGACTGCTACAAGCTGCCTGAACAGACCTCAATCCCTCTAGAAAAGAAACTACATGTACAAGGAGGTGTCCATTCTGCCATTTTGATACACCTTTGGTACATCTTCTGTCAGTCCAGTATCACAGACCTCCCTGACATCACCTGAGCAGTGGCTACAAAGCCACACTAGCACAGCTAAAAACTATTTTTTCTTCTCTTAATTTGTCTTTGAGAGCTTTGGACTACATTTATGCACAGTAACAAAGCTGTTAACTTTTTTTCCTCTCCACCCTTTTTCATCACCTGACTCTATTTCTGTTTTGTACCAACTGTGTGTCTATATGTTCATGTAGTTGAGTTGTCTTCCATTACTCTGACACCTAAACAAATAACAATCTTGACATGATTACTGCAGTTTTTAGAGACCATGTTCAAACTGGAAAAATGGACTTTTGGGTGGGAGAAAATTCATTAGTTACTTTTCCTGTCAAGTAGAAGCTGTTAAGAAATGAAGTCTTGGACTCATTTTCAGCTCTTCATCTCCCAGCTAAACCAGAGATGCCCCAGAAATCACTTTCTTATTCCCAGAACTCTACTGCTGGGGTACTGGAGCAAAGAAATTATCCACTTTGATGATCAGGGCCATCATTTTGGTGTGAAACCTAGGAGCTGGTGAGCTTGCATGAATCTGTAACAGCTGAGTCATAAAAAAACAGGCTACTGCTTAAAGCTGCAAGACTCCATTCATTTTCACAGAGTTAGAGAACAGAAGGTACAGCACACCAGTCTGGATGGCTTTAATTGCAATCACTGACTGTCAGATCTAATTAGAAGAAACATGGTCCCGTAGGAAGATTAAGGTGGATGGAAAAGAGGAAAGGAGTCACTGACTACAGCTGGTTGCTCATTAGAGTCTGATGTTCTCTATTTAAGGCAGAATCTTCCCCCATAATACCAGCGTGCTGGTACTGAGAGCATGTGATTTATTGTTCCAGTAGTAAAGAAAGAAGAGGCTGTGAGATGCAGTGAAAAACTCTAAAGAGGATATGAAGGACAGAATTATTTATTAGTTGAGTCCTAAGAGAGTTGAAGTGATGCATGTGAGTACTGGCCTTAACATTCCATGAGCTGTATACCCTGCCAGTGCTCTCAATCCAAGATGGTAGAAGAATTTGCTGAGGCTCATCTGCTCCAGGGGCTACTTCTTCGTGTCGATGCTCATCCAGGTAGGAACTCAGAAAAGTGCCAGGAATAATACTGAAGAGATGAGACATCATACACCTCTGGGAAGGAGGGTGAAAGACCTGGACTCGGATGGTACTTCAGTTAGATCTCCTTGGAGAGGGTAAAAGTCTGGGGAGGGCACAGATGTGTCCTGAAGAAAAAGCCACTGGTGAACATTGGGAGGATTTCAGACTTTATACACTTATGTCTAACTTGTGATGAGCAGGGAAAATCACTACTACTACATGGCAGTTACCACACTTCATGAGTATTTTAGCAGTAGTTAATAGTCAATCTGGAAGAATATATCCAGTTTTAGAATAAAGGGTCTGTCCAGGATTAAAAACTGTGCAAAGTTTATTGGTTTTTGCAAGGATATCATAATTTTATTAAAATTGCAAGTGACACAAAAACAGTGGACAACCTTTGAGTACATAGAATAGAATCCAAGTTCAGAATTATCTCAGAAAGTCAGAGACTTGTAGAATTTTTCAAGTTGAGAGGTTTTAATGATGTCACCTGTCCAGTCTCTGGCTCATTGCAGACTGTATTATGAGGTCAAGCTGATCACAGTCTTTCAGAACCTCCGCAGAGAAAACAGACACAGTTCTAAAAGGACACACAAAGAATTCCACTCTGTAAGTAAAAACTGAAAAATGTCTGGCTAAACAAAAAATCTGAGAGGTACTGTGGCTCACAAGCTGGACAAGAGTCAAGAATGTTATGCCTTTCTGAAAAAAAAAGTGAATAGGAGTGTTATCTCTAATTCAGCTGAAATATTTGTTGTATTTGGCACTAATAAGGTGTCAGCTGGAGCGCTAATGTCTGATTTTGTGCACAGCTCAGGAGGGATGTGGACCAACTGAATAATGTATTGTGATTACAACAAGGTTTCTAATTAGCACAAGGGAGATTAGATCAGATGACAGGAAAAACCTCCTAGCAGAAAGGTTAGTGCAGCACTGGAATGCATTGCCTGGGCAGGTTGTGAAGTTTTCATCACTGGAGGTTATTGAAAAACAAGTTGGATGAGAACCTGTCAGGAATGACATAGAAATATGGAGATAGAAAGGGATGAGATGGCCTATTAAGGTCTCTTACAGGCCTCCTCCTATCTGTAATTTCTAAATTTGTCATTCAGATTAAGTGAAGAATTAAACTCTGTGACAATGTGTGGTTAAGTTATATCCCTTGGAAACAACAACCAGGTTATTTCTGATCTGGATACAGTCATTGCTCATATGTGTCTGGTGCCTGTTCTGCATAAGTACTAATGAGCTGAATCTGCCAAGATCCATTAGCCAAAATATTTCAGCTCACCACCCTTTACTTCAGAAGATACAGAGTGCTCATGTGAGCATCTTTGTAAGCAAATTTAAGTGAGGGTAATAAATTCTGTGAAAGATGCAGTAATGACCAGCTGGCTGTGAGTAAATGGCAACCTTTTTTATGGGCATACCTGTTTGAGTAGTACACATCTGCATGTACTCTTAATGATGGCTTGCAGATTTTATATACACTTTAGCACACTGGTACAAAGCAGTTTGGTATCCTGTAATGGAAAAAGTACTCATCCTTTTGCAACAGTGGGCCCTTTTTTATTCACTAAAAATCAAATAGCAGTAAAGTATTTTAACATTCAGTGCCTAAGGACTAGAATTAGACCTGAAATGGGTCAAAAAATTGCAGCACACACCTCCTCAGATTTAGAAGACAAAGTAAAGCTTTTCTTTCTGGAATTTGGAATCTTGAGTTCTTTTTCTTGGTTACTTTCCTTTAAATCAACTCTGAAGAAATTATTCCTCCCAGCAGCTGGCATGGCTCTTCAAGACCTGGGAATTCAGGGTTCTCTTCTAGGGGCAGTGGTTGACTTAATCTGGGATTTGGGCCAAGTGACCTAATATATTTTTGCTTTTTCCACAGCTTTTAAATCTTCAATAAACTTTATTCTTTCAGAGAAAGAATGATAGGAGTTATCTGAGAAAGCAGATATTGCTTGGGCTGTTTTTCTGCTCAAACACAGCAGTAAGCACCACTACTTACTAAAATCCTAATTTTAGTTAATGCCATCCACCATCTCCAGCTGTACTGCTAACCCAGTCTTCTAGATCACTACTAAAACAGTTTTGTTATTTGTTTAAGACCTTGTCCTCAATTAGACTAATATAAATTAAATTAATGTTCATTCCACTGATTTCAGCTTGTTCACCATTTAATTTCTGTGACCTCAAGCCACCTATCTGCATAGCCTGAATTTGGAATATACTTGGGGAAACAAAGGATAACTGGAAAGAAAAAGAAAGAGAAAATCAGAGTAGGAGGTAGTGATATAAATGAGACTTTGCTGATAGATATGACTAATTATTCTTTTATTGTTATTATTATATTATTTTCATCAATATTGAAATAATTAATAGCACTCCATGGCTATTACTCTTCATATCTGTAACTGGACTTTCATTCTACTGTCTGACAGTAGAATGAAAGAATTTTTACTTATGTTTTTTGAAGAGACTGGTAAAATGTCTTCTATAGTAATAAATAACTTACATAAGTTTCCTTATTTTATTAATTTTTATAAAAATTAACTTCATTCCTCTTTAAACATAAGCAAAACAATGTTGACAAAAACTGCCTTAAACAAAACACACAGAATAAATTACATGGCATACTGCAGATGTTTAATACTTACAAATGTAGCTTATTCAGCTTTTGAGGGCTCAAGTACTACTTTTCTCAGGAACAAAGGTGGAACATTATCATGCAGTGAATAAAACTGTGTTTCAACAAATAGCAGCATAGGAAAAGCCAAAGAGCAAGTAAAGAAAACCAAGCATCTCTCCTTTCTCTTTTGTCTTATTATGAATACATATATGCATAAGAAGCACACCCGACATCCAAGCCCCTTCTGGCCCAATTAAGAATGAAAATTACTAATTTTACTGTAACCATTTAAAATAATGCTAAAGCATCAGAAGAGATTTTCAAAATAACAGTGACCAATGAATGCATTCATTTAATACCATGAAAGTAAACATATTACCAGTGTTCATCCTTATAAAAGTTTTGAGAAAAACTCCCATTTAAATGAACAAGCAGAATTTCTTTTGCCATTGCCTTCTGCATCTTTGGGCATAAGGCCGGAAAAACTGAATGGGTCATAGAGCCCTGCTCCCTGTTGTTATAGGCAACCGAAACCTGTTTATAAATGCTGCAAGACTCATTATAAAATTGGCTAAGATTTCTCACCCTCCTGCTTCTGGTTGAAAGCTGTTCCTGGTATTAGAAATCTCCTAACTGGCAGTTTAAAAGTATTCAAGGCTGTTTTACACCATTTTGTTACTGAGCCAACAATATCTATTAGCTTAATAGCTCTTTTTTTCTCCATGATGGTTTTCACCATATGTGCTTACAGATATTTATGATTTTTCATATATATTATCTCCTCTTTTATTTTACAGATCTGTATAGAGGTTATTCTCCAAGTTTGTTCTAGTTTAAATTCACAGTTTTTGAACATGGACTGGATCCAGTATTTCAGAGGAGAATTTTCTAGCACCTTATATAATGGCATCAACACATCTCTATTTCTATCACTTTGCCTGAAGCATGCTAGGATTATTTTTGCCTGCTTAGAGTCACATGACACTATTTGACTGAATAAGGATATTCAGGTCTTTCTTGCCTTCTGCTATTTCAAGATGATGAAAACTTATTTTATAGAAAATTCTATTTATAATGTAACTTTTGATGATAAAATTACATCCCCTAATTGTTCTTCTCTGGGCCTTCTGGGGTGACTAATAGAAATGACAGAGGTGATGGATGGACTCTAACTCATAGAGTATCTGGAGCTGGAAGGGACATCAAAGGATCCACAAGGATCATCAAATCCCAACGCTTGGACTTTATTCCTGTTCTCAGTGAGGGAGGTGCCTTAGATAACTGAGGTGGCCCACATGACACAGATTTCCTCCTTGCTGCGTCATGAAGAACCACTCACAGTACAGTGTGGTTTTCATAAAGAGGCCCTATTAGTCTCTTACTCATGTGCACAAATTATTTTTATACAAAAATGAATAAAATTAGGCACAGAAAAGGACCTTGAAAAATTATGTTACAAATCTCATTTCATCCTAAAAGTTTTAACCAGTGCCTGTTTCTCTTTCAATCTGTCCAGCTTTGTTCACATTCAGTTCTAACATGTGTTCTGTTCTCCTATTATAGTTTCAAGTACTACGCATACATATGATTTTTTCCCTCATTTTAGAAATAACCTGAAATTTGAGTTCTTTTTGTTGCTTGAGTACAAGGGTAGTTCTTTGAGATCTGTTGTGTGGGAAACATAGCAAATAGTTCTAGTTGTTTAGGATATAGACATTTACGTGCCAGCTAGTCATCCTTACTCCCTTCATAGTTGCTGGGAAAAAAATTAGCACACTTAATGCATTTAATTTCAGTATAATCTAGACCAGATGAGTCTTGCCCTTACATCCCTCTAATGACAACCTCAAAGAGAATGACTACCTCAGCTGTAGATGTCTCCAGTTTATATTTTAAGTTAGTGGAGAAAATTCTTACTGTACACCTTTAGGATATCTCAGTATTCGAAACAGGCAGGGTTTACTCAAATTGGTCTTCTGAAGAGCCCCGTAATTTCCTCCAGAACAATGCCTTAAAGATGGTTTTAGAATACTGGGAAATGTTTAGTAAAACATTTAAAATACTGGAGCCAATGTTTAATAAAACATCTTGGATAAATTTAATGTGATCGTGGAGCACAAAATTATTTCTAAAATTGATTCTATCCTTAGTTTAAGGGTAAAATCAACTGCCCTTGCAGACAACTCATCTGACATATCTACTCAACTGACCTATTAGCAATATATAGGTTTATATGTGTAAGCATATAAAATAAGAGGGTATTAGCTGGTGTCTCCTAATCAATGAAGATGAAAGAGATGGGGCCTCATGCATAAACTAATTCTGTAACTTTTCTGAAACTTACAGATTTACATTAACATAAAATGGATTTAGCAGATCAGAATAGTTCTTTTGTCAATAATAGCATGTTATGTGATGACTATCAAATATTTTATCATCAGGTTGTACTACCTAGTTACAAGTAAATGAGAGGAATTTTGGAAATTATGAAGAACAATTGAGGATAGGTAAATAAAAAAGCTATTTCAAAGATTTTGAAATGAATTAAGTAATAAATAATTATAAATTGGATTTTTCAAATGTATCAAATTAAGCAAAGACTTTCCTGTATATTCATTTCACATATTTTAGGACTTACACTGGCCAATATTCCAGAGGTATATTTTTGCATGTTCTTGTAAGATGATGACATAATATAGAAAGCAGACTAAAAGAGATATCCTGAGGACAGCACATACACCTGTGAGTATGGAGCATGGGAATAAGACCTGTTCCATTATGCTTGTAGGAACTAATTGTAGCTGATCCATTTTTCAACTATTATTGAAATGTCTGATACTGTATTCATGAGACCTCCGTCTGCTCTGGATATCTGTATTCCAGGAAAATTATATTTTTCCTCTTCCCATAACATATTTCAGCTTTGTAAGCTGGCTATACCCTATTCTTTTGTGCTGAAGCAATGAAATAATAATTAATAATAATAATAATAGTCATAATATCTTACCTTGAATTTTACAGAAGTAAAACAGGTAAAGTTCTTAAAGTGTTCTTTGCATGGAAAGTTTTTCAAGGCAGAAACATTTTATTCCTTTGACATAGTGCATCTGTTATGCAACACAGTATTAATATTCCTAATTCTGCCTGATTTTTTGTTAAAGAGGAACTGCTTTTTGGAACAGTAAAGCTACTGTTGTGGTTTTTTACCCCAATGTAGAAAAAATGCCATGTACATAGATTAAATAAGTGTTATCCATTCCCAGCCACAGACCAGAGACATGGTATCTTTTATTGACTTTAGAAGTTTACATCTGAGACCTAGCTTTTCTTTGAAGCAGGAAAAAGAAACTAAGAAACAGCTAAAAAATATGTAAAACTCAGTTTCCAGCCCTTGCTCACTAGTAAGTTCACAGAGTTACAGGAAAAAAATAAAACCTCTTCTTCAAACAGACTTTTAAATGCAAATTTTAAATTGTAAATTACCTTGTAATTTGGAAATCGTTGCCATTCCAGCAGGTGAGAAGGATTTAGGCATCACTGGAATGCTGAAGATGAAACTTTCCAGACATGCTCCTGTCAGGTAGATTAATATTTGACCTGAAACCTTCACAGTGCTCCTTTTGCTTCCTGCAAACCCTGTACTATCAGAGATTATGCTGAGATAGCTTAACCTGAGATGTCAGGGGCTGATCTGTTGATCTGAAAAGTCTCTGGAAAGAAAAAACAACCCCTTTTCAAAGCAGCTCATGTATCTCACCCAGAAAACAGTTTTATGAAGGGAAATTAAATAATTTATCTTGAAAATAGGTCTTGATATCTATCTCAGAGTAAGCACAGAAAACTTAGATGTTGTCAGAGAGGTAACAAACTCTGGGCTGCCATAGTGTTTACTGCCTCACAGGAGTTTGCTCAGGAAGCATACCAGAAACACTAAAATTTGTTCAAACTTGATAGAAAATTCAGACTCTGTTTAGCTTATGAGGAGAAAAGAGCAATAGCCTGCATGTACCCTGTACATGTTCATAGAAGAAGCAGGAGGAGAACAATTATACTGTAATGAGATGTTTGCTATTTTTTTCTGTATCTTATGCATTTACCACATTCTCAAGGGGTATTTGGTTTTTTTATAAGGCCAAAATTCAACACCATATATGGATATCCCTTTTATTTCATTTCTCTTATTGATGTATCTAATATCTATAAGTGGTGCCACATTAAGAGACTCATATAGTTGCACTTACCAAATACACTTCTGGACAGCCTTCTTTGACTGAAGAAATTACATCTTGACATCTTATAAAGAATTTTGTGTAATCACAGTCAGCAAACAATGAATGTAGGAACTAAATTAGCCTAATAATAGTCCATGCTCTTCCTGCAGTATGCTAATGTCATATATTTGAGATGGTGGAATGGTCTTTTTCTCCAGGAAGATGTATTTGACATTGTCCTTCAAAAATGAAATTTAAACTCTACTTTAGCAAATATGTTATATTGAAATAAAGTTTGCCAGCAAAGTGTCAGTTCTGGAAAGAATGTTCTTTTATTTTTTTCAGTTTTTTATTTAGGATATTCAGTTAAACACAACAGAAAGCAGCAATGCAGAACAAGATACGTCAATAACTAAAAGCTAGGGGAAGCAAACTATTTAAAATCATACTTGCAATCGTCTCAGTTATGTTTTAGTCTAGGATACATTAGATAAAATGAAGTGTTATTATCATGATATAAATCACTGTTTGATATCCATGTAAAATTAAAATTATTTTCAGCCCTGTCCCTGGTTAGCAAAAGTACATGTTATACCCCGTACTCTAGGATTAGATTCCCTGCTTGGGAAAAGGCTTTTAGATATGGAAGCTGCAATATAGTCAATCTCTTACATGTGGCTGGGAGACCAAAAATGCTCAGAGGATTATCATGAGAGGCACTAGCTTTAAATTCACAGTGAACTCCAGCTACAAGGTAGTTGTCTGTCACTTTTCATGAATAGCAGGTTTATAAAAACTACATTAAAGGGAACAGGTACATAAAAAATATCTGAGGCCTCATAAAAAATTTTCAATAGCTTCACCAATCACCCTTCAAATTCTGTAGTAAAATTTTGCTGATTATTCACTTAAAACTGTGCCTGTAACATATCCATCTTAAGATTCATATTTCAAAAGAAAAAGTAATTAAATTTTTAAGATAAAGTATGTTAAATATAAAATAACATAGATGAGGAAAGATGAAAACCCTGGATTTAAAGTCATACATTGGCCAAAAATGATACTAGAAATTTCCATAACAGTTTATTTTTGCAGAGAAAATTATTTTCAGCCTTTGTTTATTGATTTCCACAGACAAAAGGTGTCAAAAAACTTAGATAGAAAGATACCAGATTGATGTCTGGGGAGGGGGAAGTATCAGAGCCTTCTGAATTGCTGCCCAAAAAAATTGCTAAAAGATGTCAAATTGGTCCCAAAAGGGAAAACACAGGCTTTCAGCTGCTGCTCCACAAGTTTTACATGTGTCATATTGGCCACGAAACAAAACACGATTTCTCAGCTGTTGCTCCAATTCTTCATGCTGAGCACATACAAATGAAGTGTAAATAATATTTTTATTTTTCAGAATCAGCAGAGCTGAATCTGTGCAAAGGAGGAAAAAGGCCCTTGGGTCTGAAAGTGTAAAGACTTGGAAGAAGGTGGGAATGTTGGTAGGAGGAGACTTACGGATGCTTATGTTCCATCGTAGACTGTGTTTGGCAAAGATTAGTTAAAAATTATTATCAGTGGATGCTTCTGCTGTGCTTAGGAACTCAGACAGCTGATGGAACCAGAGAGTTCAGAAAGACTGAGAAGAGTGAAGGCACTCAAGCAGAAAAATGCTCCAGATTGAAATGAGCTGTGCAACTGTGAGAATGAGGGAGACAAAGAGGCTGTGCTCTGGTTCCTGCCAGTGTCACTCCAGACCCTTTTTCCTGGACATATTCAGAAGACATGCAAATTTGGAAGAAAACATAAATAAAACAGGGAAAGAGACACTGGACTTCAGAGAACCCCCTAACTGAACCTCTGGGAAGAACCACTGCTCCCTGTGTAATCTCAGCCTGTGTTTTCATGGACGTTGTGTGGCCCTAATGGAGTGTACTTTTCAAAAGCCCAGGTCTGTCATTCCCTTCCCCATCTCAGATGTTTTCTTACCTTCTTCCCAGGTCCAGAAATCCTGACCCTATATCCTTCTTCGTATTGGCCAAGATGCTTTTTGAACTCTTACATAAACAGTTATATTTCACAGTCCAGTAGAAAATTACTCATCTTTTTCTGGGTTTTTATTTAGTTTTTTTATAGGTTGGTGACTTCTCTCAGCTGAGATTTGGAACTAAAGGGCAGTGTGGGGCCAGGACTTGGTAGAAGAAGAAAAAGGAAGACAAAAGCCTGAATTCTTTATTTCACAGAATGAGTTGTTACTCTGACAATCAGTGTTGCAATTCTTGAAGCCACAGCCTCAGTTCTTATTAGCGACACATAAAAGGGTCCACTTCAAATGAATCCTTACTTTTCCAGAGAGAGGAAACACTGTCAGTAGGTCCATGCTCTGGCTTGGAGCCCACTTCATGTACTTATCACCTAGAGCATGAGCTATCATAACTTGCCTTTCCAGTGATTAGAGAGATCTTTGAGCTATTAACTTGTGCTTTTTTTACTTATAGACTGATCTCCAAAAGCATCAAATACAAAGTTTATTAATAAATAGCTGGAATGTGTATTTAAAGTCTAATCTGTAGCAAATGTCTGTAAGAACCCAACATTTTATAGGAAAAAAAAATCATTATGAATAGGCTGTATTATGTATGTTAACATGTTATTCAAGGGTGTTAATATATAGAATAAAAATGTTCTTGCAGGATGCTGATATTGATAGCTCTTCATCATTAACATAAACCATCATAAAAACATAGTTTGATTACCATGGTCCAAGGGAAATGAATTGAAATTGTCAAAAGATTTAACATATTTTGATAGAGAAAAAGAAAACCTTTCATGCATGTACATTATGGATATGCGAAGTCCAAAGTTTGACTGTTTCCAAATGTATCATGTAATATTACCCCTCCTGACAAACCTTGCCCAAATATTCTGGCCTTCCAAAAATGCAGCCTAAATATTCTTGATGGGGAAACACAGTAAAAATTATGCCTTGGTGTCTCCTTGGCTTGACACGTGTGAACTTTGGCATTATGTGGTGAACTTCCATCTGCTTTTTAGTTGGTTATTTGTTTTAAGAAAAAGAAGATGGGAACCTTCCAGTGAACTAGCAATCTTGGAAATACCTTTTCTCGGCAAGGAAAGACTGGAATGAAAGACATCTCATCAGATTAGGAGGAATTTTAATGTATTAATCTGCTGTGTTTGAGACTCAATATGTTCTTCCCAACCTCCATTTTATATCCAGCATACAGTAAAGGAATAACAGCTAAGGCCATAGGGAATAGTAAGCTGTAGAGGAGAGATTAATTGGTGTCAAGTAGGGACTAGTAAAGGATCAGCTGATGCTGGAAGAATTAGGCTGCAGGAAACATTTTATAGTTGTCTTTCTCACTGAAAGCATGGTATTGTTGTTCAGCAGTCTAGTGCCTTTCCTTCTGTCAGCCTCAGTGAAGCTTTTAGCCAGGGAAGAAAGTGGATAATTAGCATTCCATTTGGACGCCTGCAGACCAGCAGTCTAGAATATTAAATAGCTTTGCAAAACAGGAATGGTCTGAACTGAACTGGTTCATATTTCTTTATCTGAGGTCTTTAAAATGCAGGTTTATATATGTCCTAAAAAAAAAAAAAGCTTTGCTCATAACTTCACATCTGCTTTTGACATTCGAAACTAATCCCCTTGATATTTGACAACAAATTCCTAAACTGGAGGTGTGGAGGAAGGAGATGATAAAAGTGCTTCTGCACATGTTATAACAAGTATCCCATGTCACTCAGGATCTCTGAGCACGGTGCTGAAGATATGGAAATACAGGATATTAGTAATTGTGGTGGTTTAACCCTGCTAGGTAGATCACCCCACACAGATGCTCACTCACTCTTCCCCCAGTGGGATGGAGGAGACAATCTGAAGGGTAAAAGTGAGAAAACTCATGGGTAGAGATAAAGACAGTTATAGGTAAAGCAAAAACTGCACACCAGAGCAAAGAAAAATAAGGAGTTCATTCACCACTTTCCACAGGCAGGCAGGTGTTCAGCCATCCCCAGGAAAGCAGGGATCCTTCATGTTTTACAGTGACTTGGGAAGAGAAATGTTATCACTCTGAACTTGCCCCCCTTGCCTCTTCTTCCCCCAGCTCTACATGCTGGAATATCCATTGGGCCAGCTGGGATCACTGTCCTGGCTGTGTCCCTTCCCAGCTCCCAGTCTCCTTGCTGGTGGGGTGGGGTGAGGAGCAGAAAAGGCCTTGATGCTGTGTGAGCCCTGCTCAGCAATAATTAAAAACCCCTGTGTTATCAACACATGTTTCATGACAAATCCAAAACATAGCCCCACGCCAGCTAATATGTAGAAAATGAATTCTGAGACAAAACCTGCACAGTGCTGCAGAGGATCAAACTTGTGTTTACAATAGCACATCCCCTTGTCTGATTCTATGTTTTATCAATGGCCACAATGCTCCCTTAGAGGATTCATCATTCTTAGTTAAAGATGTTTTTCCTAACTAATTTTCTTGCTTTATCCTGAGGGCATATGAGGTATAGGCATTGGTTTATTAATTCTTGTGACATTACAGTATCTCTAACATCAAAGCCACTATTTCTAAACCAGGCAGTGAATTCTACTGGCCATACAAGAATATACAGCCTTTCATGGAAGCATAAAGGTCAGGAAATTAGGCAAATGGCTGCCCAGAGTGCTTAGTTTGAGGTGCTTGTTAGAATAATGCTGTGGAAACTGTTGGCAGAGGCTTCCTTTTACCTGCTCTACAGAACTGCATTGTAAGTGAGGAATAGAATAAAAAAGATGTGGAAACTAGAATGATAATTCTCTTTGCTTTTCTTCCCAAGGTGTGTGCACGTGTGGGAAGTGTGATGGCAATCTGGACAGCTGTTTGGGGGCAGGTGAGCACTGATCAGGAGCGCACCAGCTTTCCCTGTGGCTCTCCTCTCTGACCATCCAGACTCTGGATGGGATGGGATCAGTTGCAGCAGGACCAGATGAATGGTCAAGTCCTCCATGGCAGGGTGGCTTAGTACAGAAATTACTTGGATCTGCAAAGTATACCCAGTCTTCTCTCCTGTGAAGCACTGAAAATGGTGACCCTCATTCTCTTCCTTTATATGGCCTTATACAGCTGTAATTTTCTCTCCCGGTCATGATTTCCTCCAGATCTTGAAGCCTGTGCAGATATCTCTCATCCACTAGCCCTCACCAGCCTCCCCAGGGCTCCTTCCACCTTGCCCACAGGCCAGGACCCTATTCTGGCCACCAACCCCTGGCTCAGCAATGACACAGCAGGGCTGGTCTCCAGCTATCCAAGGCCCAGCCCTGCCTGGCCACAGCTCCTCCAAGCCAGGTCCACCCACAAGCCCATGTCCTAGTCTGTCCCCAGCCCTGGGCTTGGGGGTGTCCAACGCCCAGGGCTGGAGCTGGGCAGGGGAGATGATGAAGCATATCCTCCTGGGAGCCATGTCCAGGCATGGGAAGTACAAGAAAAATGCAGGCAGCCATCACAAATTTACAAATCATGCCTGACCAGTTTAATTGGCCTCTCTAAAGAGACAGATGGTGAGGGGAGAGCAACGGGGATTTTTCCGTGGCTAAGAGGGCAAGATACAATCAGGGTGTTTGGACTTGTGAGTACATAGTGAACTACCTGGATGGCCAGCCTCAAATATTTTTGTTCAGTGCTGTGAAGCCCCAGTGGCATCCAGTTTCCTCAGGGGTCAATACTGAGACCAGTCAGTACCTTTTAACATTCTCCCTGCTGACCTGGGTGATGGAATGGAGTGCATCCTCAACAAGATCAGGGGACTGGGAGGAACAGTCAATACTCTGGAGAGTAGTGCTGCAGTTCAGAGGGACCTCAGAAGCTGGAGAAATGGGATGACGTGAACCTCATAAAGTTTAACCAAGGCAACTGCAAAATCCTGCATCTGGGATAGAGCAGTGCCGTGCAACAGTGCAGGCTGGAACCAGCTGTGTGGGAAGCTACTTTGAAGGACAGGACCTGAGAGAGCTCTTTACCCTATTCAGTATTTGTGAAAGGGTGTGTGGAGTACTGTGACAAGTATTTGCCATTAAAATAGTCAAAAACTTCAGTAGTCTTCAGTGTGCCTGTTTATAGCTAAGCCAGTCAATCTGTGCTCCCTGTAGAGAAAAAAAAAGTATTTGTAAAATGTAATTCAATTGAACGATCAGGGATATATAATTGAAGAGGAACTAAACTGTGTTATAGGAAGTGCCCATGTTTCTCCACTCATAAGGAGTCAAGACAACTGCAGGCATCTGGGACACACAAATGTGTATTTGATCAAGTGCCTCATGACAGAAAACAACTCCTCTGTGTGTATGATACTGGCATGGCTGGGGTTTGAATAGTCTGAGCTGCAGCCCTGTAGTACTTGTGAAATGGCTGGTACCCGCCTTCCCCATCCCATCAGAAACTACAGTATTCCCAATCCAACCCTGCTGCCTCTGCTCTCAGACTCACTGAGATTACCAGATTTGGATGTCTCTTAAAATCTTTGTCTACAGTCTCAGGACTTAAGAACTTACCTGCACCTGCTTTTTAAGAAAAACTGTGAAATTCTTCTACTTTCTTTAGCTCTTAGAGAAAGATAGATGCTAATGCTGGAGGGAAAGGGTAGAGTGTTTTTATTGTTTAGAAATTTTCAGAATGTTTAGATGAGCAGAAAGGAATTGTTCATTACAGTAATTTTTTTTTACAAAAATACTCTCACAGGTATCTACCATCATGGACCTGCCCTTTCCGGTCTTCTTTTCTACATAAATTAAAATAAATAAAGATTAATAATTTATAAAGAGGAAAGCTAGAAGCTAGGGGGTCTGTCTTATTCCAGGTTTGCAAACAGACTTTATGCTGTCTAGACAAGTAGAGAATGTGTATTGACCTTTCCTTTTTCCTGCTCTAACATCCATGTTTGAAGAGGAAGACCCTGACTTTTTTCATAAGTGAAGTATGAATACACTACACAGATCTTTTTGAAGGAGGCTAGAAACAGGTTTTTTATCATTCAGAGCTCCCGAAAGGACCATTTGAGCATAGTTTTCCTGTTCAGGGAGGAAATAGCTGTGTCTGTGAGCCGAATGGACTCTTATTTCCAATAATTTTCCAGTGGTAAACTATGATTCAGCTTCCATTTATAAAGTGAAATGAGTGCCTAAATAATCAGCAGTAAAAAGCCAGAAGTAGGAAATGAACCATCCTTCAAAACAATTCCACTCTGTTTAGTTTGGATTTCATTCCATTGTTAAAGGATTTCCTTATGTGCAAGGTGTTACAGATTGGCAAGCTGAAGCCATTCTAGGCACAAATATTTCATTTTGCACTGTGTGTAAATATGAGATAACTATCTGTATAACTTTAAAATCATCTCCTAGAGATAGTAGCTCTTCCAGTGCTTTAGAAGAGCACTAGTTACAGGGGGAGAGGAAAGCCATTACTAATGAAGATAAATAGAGCATCTCTTAAATTGCTCTAGTTTACAGTAAGTGCAAAAGCAGCCTGGCTTATTCAGCTCTGTTTAGCTGAGGGCAAATAGGGAACTTACCACTTACTCTATGATATAAGCTCAGGAAATGTTATTATCTACTGATTTGTCAGCTGCAAACATAGATAAGACTTAACAAAGTGATATGAATGCTGGAAGCTCTGTCTCTGAAGGATATTCAGCACTTCAGGTGGCTCAGGTGGAATTCTTTGGGGTTAAAGTTAGACATCCAGTCATATTTGTGGGTGGGGGAGGTTGCAAGAAAAGTACACTTAAACACATTGCCTAAAAGCTGATTCATCATGTTCCCAAGGAGTCACCTTGCTACCTCTTCTCAGCAATCTGTATGTACAAAAGATAGTTGTTGAATGCTGAGCAAAATGGATCATAGAAAATTTGCCATTGTAAGAAGTGGGTTTGCTCCCTTGTGACTCCACTCTCCCACTCAGTCTTATTTATGCTTCAACACAAATTAGTGGTGAGTGCAAAGCAAAATCTATGATCTGGAAACCTCCAAATTTAGATTCTGAGCTGGAACACAAATTCAAATTTATGAGCTTTTAAATTAAAACAATAACTTCTACCTACTCTCTGGTTGCTGAAGTGTCCCTTATGTCAAGTGTTGACAAATTCATATTTAAGGTTTAGAAAATAATGGATTTGCCCCAAAAAATAATTTAAAGTTGATTTTGTTTGGATGGGGTCTTTTTTGCTTCTGCTTTTGTTGGTTATAATTTTTTTAATATATTTAAAAATGAATATTGCATTTTCCTCTCTTCTTTCTGTTTCCTGAGTAATATGTGTTGCTTATTTCACAATTCCAGGCACTTCACACTTTGAAGAGTCTAAATCACTGTTTGAAATAAAAGTTTCAGTTCTTTTACTTTCTTTTGATTTTAGCAGCTGAAGTTTTAAGGAAAATAACAAATATTCTGACAGTTTGGGAAGTCTAAATTGGAAATCAAGTTTTGACATTCAGCCTCATTTTTCTGTATTTGTTCCACAAACTTATTTGTAAAGCCAATATTATTTTACATACTAGCCTGAAACCTGGAGGAAAGACAAGCTGAGTGTTTTATAAGGCAGGCCATAAATAAAATATGAATATGTAGAAAGAATCCTTTCCAGTCACACTGAAAATTAACTTCTAGGATATCCCATCTTTTTAAATATCTGTCCTATGTGCTATTTTACTGAAAGAACATTAGGTAATTATGATATATTCAGGAGCATTAGCAGAAAAAGTCTGTCTTTCACAGACATGAATGAACTATGCTGTGTCAAATGAATTTTTTGTCCAGGTGCACAGAACATTTCAGACAATTTCTGAACTTCTTCCCAATCTAGTTGGCTATGGATTCAGTGTTAATGATTCACACAGTAAACAGTGATGTTCAGAGTGTTCATTAAGTTCCATTGTCTGTTGCTCCTCTAGACAGTTATTTACCTTCATTTACAATAAGCAATTTTCCATCAAGAAGAGCTCTCTTAATTTAATTGGCTGTGTCAGGCTACTTTTCTGTGATTTTTCTTTTTTGGCAACAGTTTTTCCAGCTTGTTCTTTAACTGTCATTTGCCTTCTCCCGTATTTTAAATCTATCATGCTTCATGACAGACAGACTTGTAATTTGGACTCTAATCATTTCTGATTCTCATGTTTTGACAGACACAGACTTGTCTTTCTGCACCTCCTTCCACACTTTCACTCTTTATTCTGCATTTACTTGTGGCACACAATACTCTCTGTTTAACCCTTTCCTTTTCTATTTTCCACTTTTACACAACACATATACTATAAGCAGATATGCTTTAAATTATGGATGTGTTAGAGAGACTTCCAGAAATTACTCTGTTGAACTAAAAATGATGGTGTTTGGAACTATCTGCAGACATATTTATTTCATTCTCTAAGGTTCCACCTGACTCAATTTGGAAGGGCTCTAAGTAGAGATGATTTAGTTAACTAAAGCCCTTTTTCTATCTCTTTTTTTTTTTAACCTTGGTTATTTTAATATTAAATTCAATGTCTGAGAAAGTCTCTTCTGTCATTATAAATATTCTTAAGATCAAAACATCCTTACCTTGAGAACTAAAGGATTCAAGTTAGAATCAAGCTGTTTGGTTCCACCTACAAATAGCAAGACCACACTTAGCTGCACTGGTGCTATAAGGCTCTCTGCTGGGGAACCGCATAAGGACTGCTGTTCCTGCTTCCAGGAAAAAGCCCATGCTGTAACATCAGTTGTGCTGCTTTCAAAAGGTGGGAAAATGCTTCTTCTTGAATTCAAAAGCACTGTGTTCTGCTCAAAGTCATGATTGTGTGACATAGCTGTGACTTTGTGGAAAACATCCCATTGGCAGCTTGTCCCTGGAATGGTGCCTGTCTATTACATCTAGCCAATGCAGAGGTGAAGATTTCCTGAGCATCCTGTCCTCATACTTCTTATCAGGACAGTCCACATGAAGTGATTTATAAAATGAGATACATATATTTGACTTGTGTCTTCAGTATTTTCTGCACCTTTTTTGTGTTCCAATATATATGCATATACATGAGCAGATACACACACATAAAAATAACTGATCTCTTAACTAACTTTTCATATCCTGCTGATTCAAAAATATTCTGAAATAATATAAATGGCTTGGAAATGAGGGGAGTGCAGTGGATGTTGCTCCTTTTAACTTTAGAAATACTTTATTGTAAACTAACTGATAAAGCAGGACTCTGTAAGAGGACAGTAGACTGAAAACTGAGGTACCAGTGGTATGGCCTGAGAGAGGATATGGGAACAATGTATTTAAACATCTTCATTATGGAGTTGGATGATTGGACAGAGCTTATCATCAGCAAGTTTGTAGATGATATAAAACTTGGAGGAATGCTTGATATATCCAGAAGGGTGGGCTGCCATCAGCAGCACTGTCAGGCTTGAGAAACATGCTGACAGGAAACTCAATGAGCTCAACAAAGGAAATGCAAAGAACTCCATGCACCATGTTAGGCTAGGAGCTGTCCAGCTGGAAAGCAGGTTTGCAAAGAAGGACCTTGAGGTTCTGGTGGACAAGAAGATGAGTGTGAGCCAATAATATGCTCCTGCAGCACTCTGGGCTGCCAACAGCACTGTGAAATGAATGAGAAGAGCAAGTCAAGATGCATAATCTTTCCCCTCTTCTCCACACTGGTGAGACACATCCAGACTCTTGCAGTTCTGGGCCCTTAATGGCAAGATACGCGTGGACTTATCAGAAAGAGCATTGCAGAACCACAAAGATGATGAAGGGATGGAGCCTCTGTCCTATGAGGAGAGACTGACAGCGCTGGGACTGTTCAGCCTGGAGAGCACAATACTCAGGGGGATCTTATCAATGTGTATAAAATACCTGATGGGAAGGTATAAGGAATGGAGACAGACTTCAAGGCTGTAGAAATACACAAAATTCTATTTAAACACAAGAAAAAACTCTTCGTCCTATAAATAGTCAGACACTGCAACAGATTGCTCAGCAAGGTAGTGCAGCCTCCATCTGGGAGATTAAAGAACCAACCATACACAGCCCTGGGTACCTTGCAGTAGATCAGCTGGCTTTGGGCATGGAGAGTGGACAAGACAATCTCTAGAGGTTCCTTCTGACCTCAACTATTCTGTGATTCTGACTTGTACTTCTGTCTCACTTTACCACATCTGTGTTAAGGGCTGATTTTACAAACATTAGGCAATCTCTGCAAGGCTTCTTTGCATGTACATGGTTTAGCGAGGTGCAAAATGCTTTTGTAGCATCAGGGTTTGACATTGGAGTTACAGAAACCTTTCTTGATTTTTCACCTGTACAACTGAACTGGTGTGAAGATGTTCTCTCCCCCTGAAAACCTGAAAGACAGTATTCTGGAGAGACTCTGTCTAAGCTGCAGACACTGACTGAAATTGTTCTCTTTTGTCTCAAGGATCATTATCTTTTTGAACTATAGTTTTGAAGTTGAGTTTAGAAATCAGCACTGCAGAGTACTTGGTGTGCAAGGGAGACAAGGTTGAGCACAAATAATATTGGAGTGAAAAAAGAACAAAATTATTGAGCTGATCTATGCTTTTCAGAATAAAAGTGAACAGGAAGAAATAATTTCATTATCTCTTCATGAGGCACATTAATGAAACTGAAAAGTACAGTACATCAGAATTACAGTTCTATTTGGCATAGAATTTCAAGGAAAAAGAGATGACAGCAGAGGATACAGCAGGGAATGTGCAATTTGCCAAAATATTTTGAAGATGGAAAAAAAGAAGGAAAAATACTGGGATGTCACTGCTTTCAGAGGAGACAAATTCTTACCCTTAATCACCTTCAGGGTCTGTAGATAATATTGTCCACTTCAAGGTTATCTTTCTATATTGTTCCTTGTTAGCAGCAAGCAAAACGTTAGCAAGAAGAGGAGCATTTTTTCCTTTCTATTTCAGTAAATGCTTTTATGACTGTATAAACCAAATATGGCATACCAATCTCTGACAACAATGCATTTGTATACCCAGTGCCATCACCTCTAGACATTTTGCAGATAAAATCTAAAGCAATGTAAGAATATTTAGTAGATTCTCAATACTGTGGTGGAACTGTTGGACACAGGAATAATGCCCAACATCCAGGTCTGGATGGACATATTGTCTGCCTCCTGGCCCTGAAGAATTCAAAGCAATTCTGTTGAAGGAGACACATGGAGTGTCTTGCCCTGAGCCACCAAACCCCAGGTGGTAACATGACATACACTTGTAGCCCACCCCAGACATCACTAGATGATCTCCAATATTTTTTTTTCTGTGAATAAGATTTTCTTTGAGAAAAATAAGATTTTTCTTTTTTCAATTTCCTTTTTTTATTAGCTGTTAGAAATTTAGGGATAAGCAGAGAGTTGGGAGCACAACTCAGGAGTATTTTGTTTACCTATTTTTAACCTGCAGGTTATCTGTAAACAGATCTGCAGGTTATCAGCAAGGCAGGTGTTATGATCCAGTTTTAAGGTTCTTAGAAATGCCTCTACCCAAATTAAGGTGCAAACGAGACCGTATGCCAGTGACAATAGTAAGGGTTTTATTTCATCGTAAATATGAGAGAGAGAAAGAAAGAGAGAAAGAGAGAGGGAAAGAGAGAAAGAGAGAAAGAGAGAGAGAGAGAGAAAAAGAGAGAGAAAGAGAGAAAGAAAGAGAGAGAGAAAAAGAAAGAAAGAGAGAAAGAAAAAGAAAGAAAGAAAGAAAAAGAAAGAAAGAAAGAAAAAGAAAAAGAAAGAAAGAAAGAAAAAGAAAAAGAAAAAGAAAGAAAGAAAAAGAAAGAAAGAGAAAGAGAAAGGAGAAAGAGAAAGAGAGAAAGAGAGAAAGAGAGAAAGAGAGAAAGAAAGAAAGAAAGAAAGAAAGAAAGAAAGAAAGAAAGAAAGAAAGAAAGAAAGAAAGAAAGAAAGAAAGAAAGAAAAAGAAAAGAAATAGAAGATAGGTGGGGGGACAGAAAGAGTGACAGGGACAGAATAAGGAAACTATCACCACTCCGTGGATCCCAACGATGTTGGTTGATCCTCTCCAGCTGGTCTCTCGGTGGTGAAGGTCCCCCCAGAAGGCACAGAGTCCCATGGGTGTACAGCTCAGGCTGGGTGGGCATGTCTGGCCATGTCCCCCTGGGGTGGGGGTCAGTCTCTCACAGCAGACTCTGGGTCTGTTCCATCACGTGCAGTCCTGTGGGGCCGAGCCTCTCATGTGAATGTCCCGTGGATGTGGCCTGTGGGGTTGGGGGTTCCACAGCTGGGCCAGTTTGTGCAATCGGAGGATGGGTGTTCACTGCCTCTCACTAGAGGTTGCACCATGCACCTGAGCTTCTTTTTTACTTAGTAATCCATGGATCTGCAGAGCAGAAGTTGAAAAATTGCTCAACCTCTGAACTCAGTGTGTCCCCACTGTCTCTGCCCTGATTTTGGCTGTTTTGTCTGAGAGCATGGGGAGTTCTTATTTCCAAGGCAGAATATGAGATAGAAGCAGATTTTTTGGGTGTCAGCCAAATTATTAGAAGCATAAAAAATATGATGACCATGTTAAGCCAAGCACAATTCTGATGGAAATAGAGCCGGGAAATTTCTCAGGCTTACCCTTTCCTTGGTAGGACACTGGGTTTGTGTGAAAGTTTTGTATATACGTGTACATCACAAACATTATATACAAGTGCTTTGAGGCTAATTGTCCCTGACAGTCTGACATAATGCCTCTAGAATAACTCCAACAATTAAATTTCTGTCTGCAGAAAGTCAGGCAAATCTTTGATTCCTTGATCTCAGTACAAACTACAGGAATTCAAAAGACATAATGCCCACAGTGCTGCCTCCAGCTATGATAGTCTTCATAAAGCCTGGGGTAAAGAGCATTGGCTGAAGGAAGATTTTGGAGAAATTTCCCTCAGGCAAGTGTGACACTGCACAAATGCCTCAGTTGAAGAAGTAGCAGCTATGTGTATTTTTCAGTTTTGTAAAAGCTAGATTAATGAGAAATTATTTTCTGCTTTCATCCAGCTCATGTTACACTAAATAATGCAAGTTTTTAGTTTTGTTCTTCCTTGTTTCGTGATTCAGTTTAAAATATAGGCAATTTTAGATAAAGACTTTGTGTTCTCTTTCTACCTGTAAGGAAATGTAACAATAGATGCCAAAAAATTACTATAATTAAATAATGAGCAACTGAAAAAGTATGGGACAGTTAGAAGAATAGCTCCTGGCATTCTCTTGGGGAAAAGTAGCATTTTATCTTGGCCTTTCAGAGATTCAGATTCTTTTTTAACTGCTCCTTTTTTCTTTTCTCTCTCTTTTTTTTTTTTTTTAACTCAGTGCAACACTCTCAGACCAGCTGCCAAACATACATGATGTATAAAATCTATTCTGGGGAATGTGCTGTTGTAGTTACTTGTTTTACTGGTCATTCTTTTTTTAGTGTTTTGCATGCTGTATTTTAAACAACATCTGCTTTACCCAAGAACATAATTCGGAAACCATGTAACAACCTTTGTAGCAGTTGGCCATGTTCCCGGTTTGAGTTCCTCAAAAGCTTTGGCTGTGGGCCGCAGATGAAAGGAAAGCAAAAGAAACAAGATGGTTTGAAAAGCGGTCAACCCTCAGTGGTGGCAGAGTAACAAAGGCACTTATTCCTCCAGAACAGCTCCCTGTCTGTGTTCCCGTTAATACCTGGTGGCTTATGTGATTAACCAATTTTTTTATTCCATGACACTCCTGTGAGCTTGATGGAGCAGGTGCTGATCCTAGAACTAGATTATATTCTGTTTTTTAAGATTTATTTTCGAAGTGGTAATTGGTAACACCATGGAAAGCCCTTTGAAATATCTGGACTGATGTCCACAGTTTAGCTGGTGCACCTGCTAAACCTTGACATCTTTTGGAAAAGAACCTGGAAGTGTTGGTCAACAGCAGCTGAACATGACCCAGGAGTGCCCAGGTGGCCAAGAAGGCCATTGGCACCCTGGCTGTATCAGCAATAGTGTGGCCAGTAGGACCAGGGCAGTGATTTTCCCCCCTGTACGTGGCTAATTTGCTATTAATTAACCTAAAGTAGGTTAGGACTCTGCTAAGTGGTTTAGAGGTCTAAGTATTATGTGTGTACTGTGCCTCATTGTTGCTTAGTTCAGCTAAGATAAACATGTGGATACAAGCTTAACTTTAGACACACAGTCTCAAAATGGGCCACACATATTTGAAGTTAAACATATGGTTAAGAGTTTAACTAGATCAGCATCTGAGTACTTAGTCTGAGACTATGGTATTGGTTACCTCTTCTTTCCATCTGGTTTAAAGGTTTTATTGATGATCCAAAGGGAAGTATGGAATAAATCAAACAGAATCTTTCGTCAAAATTTCTGCAAAAACATCTTAAAAGAATCTAGACAATAGCACAAATGTGTACTCGGAACAACTGATACAAAAGAGTACTCTGTCTACACATTGCATTTGCTGTTAAACAATGCTGTACTTACACTGCGTTTTTTCCCCATTTCCCTTCAACTCTTCCTGCTGTATTAAGTAATATTCTTGGCACTAACAACCCAGATAAAGGATGTTGTTTCTGATGTGTAATTGGAGTGGTGTAACTCATCATTTAGCACTTCATTTCCATTTCCATTCACACTTCATGGCATATTATCAGCTACAACAGAATATGTCTGTAAACCAAATTTAGGTAACGCCGTATAACAAAGGATTTCTGTTTATTTCAATTGTAGATTTTTACCATATATATTCTTCCTTTCAACTTATTTAACCAAATTCCAAAGAGACTTCCAGATACATGAAATGTTTGACAATTTTTATGTGGGTACTTTATTTCCTATGTAATTTATTGGCTGATTTTCTCAGAGTACTTTACAGATGCTAATTGATTTGATTTCAGATACAGGTAAGTCAGATAGAAATTCTCTCTAGTTCTAATGAGACACAGAGAATGAGAAACTGCAGACAGTGCTGAGCTCAGTCCCAGGTGTTTAGGCATTACTGATCCATCAATGCACAGCTTAAAGCCTCAAAATCCTTGAAAGACAGTCAGTGAGCATTGTAGATACCTCTGAGTGACTCCTTAGAATTAACCTTTTCTATCAGTTAGCCTTTGAAGGGGTTTCCCTGAGAAAGTATGATGTTGGGTTCCCTAATAACTAAAAAGTCTTTCTTTTTCAGACTAAAAAAAAAGAGGGTTTTTTTTTTTTAAGACAGAAAAAGACATACTGTTTTCTTTCAGTGTTCACCAGGATTTTTCAGCTGTAAATGTTCTTGGGACATTGGGACACTGGGACTTGTCCCAGTTTTCAAAAAGGGCAAAAAAGATGACCCTGGAAACTACAGGCCGGTCAATCTGAGTTTTCTCCCTGGTAAAATTACAGTAGAGATTATACTCGAAGGTATAGAAAAACACCTGAGAGACATCACAGTCATTGGTCACAGCTAGCACAGCTTTATGAGACAAAGTTCTGCTTATCCAATCTGATTTCACTGTATGACAATGTAACCCACCCAGCTGATCAAGGGAAGCAAGCTGGTGTAATCGTTTTGGATTTCAGCAAAGCTTTCAATACTGTCTCTCACAGGATCCTTTTGGGCAAAATGTCCAGCGTTCAGCTGGATAAACATGTCTTGTAGTGGGTGTGCAACTGGCTCATGGATTGGGTCCAAAGGGTGAATGGGGCAACATCAGACTGATGACCTGTCACTAGTGGGGTTCCACAGGGCTCCATCCTTGGCCCTGTGCTCTTCGACATCTTCATAAACGTCTTGGATGCAGGACTGGAAGGGACACTGAGCAAGTTCACAGATGATACAAAACTGGGAGGAGCTGTTGACTCCCTCAAAGCCAAGGATGCCCTGCAGAGAGACCTTGACAAATCAGAGGACTGGGCAATCACCAACTGTATGAAGTTCAACAAAGAAAATACCGGACGCTGCACCTGGAATGGGGCAACCCTGGATGCATGGGCAGACGAGGGACTGAGAGGCTGGAAAGCAGTACCACGGAAAAGAGATTTGGGAGTCCTGGTCGATGGTGAGGTGAACATGAGTCAGCAGTGCCCTGGCAGCCAGGAGGGCCGAGTGTGTCCTGGGGGCATCAGGCACAGCATCGCCAGCCGGGCAAGGCAGGGGATTGTCACGCTCTGCTCTGCCCTTGGGCGGCCTCACCTCGAGTGCTGGGGGCAGTTTTGGGTGCCATAATATAAGAAAGATATAAAGCTATTACAAAGTGTCCAAAGGAGGGCCACAAAGATGGTGAAGGGCCTTGAGGGGAAGCTGTGTGAGGAGTGGCTGAGGTCACTTGGTCTGTTCAGCCTGGAGAAGAGGAGACTGAGGGGAGACCTCATTGTGGTTACAGCTTCCTTGTGATGGGAAGAGGGAGGGGCAGACACTGATCTCTTCTCTGTGGTGATCAGTGACAGGAAATAAGGAAATGGCCTGAAGTTGTGTCGGGAGAGGTTTAGGTTGGATATTAGGAAAAGGTTTTTCACCCAGAGGGTGGTTGGACACTGGAACAGCTCCCCTGGGAAGTGGTCACAGCACCAGCCTGACAGACCTCAAGAAGTGTTTGGACAACGCTCTAAGGAACACAGTGTGATTCTTGGGCACACCTGCACAGGGCCAGGAGTTGGACTTTGATGATCATATTGGGCGACCTCTAACTCAGAATACTCTGTTAGACTTTTAATAAGAGGGATTCCTGACACAGAGAATGAGAAAATTGGCCAGGACATCGCACTTCTCATGAGGGTATTTTTGACTGGGTTTTTTTGGTGGTGGTGGTTGGTTGGCTTGTTTTCATTTTGTCAACCAATTTCATTTTGTAGGTTCATTATATATATATATATATATATATACATACATAATATTTCTACTTTTTTAAACCATGTCTATAATCAACAACATAAAAGCAGAAAAAATATTATTTCTCAGACAGTAAGAAGCAATTACATCTAGATCCAGAAAAGAAAGATAAATAATTTCAACTTAACTGCAATAAATTTGTTTCTTCAATGTTTTAAAAATGATGTTTTTTCTAGTTTATGTTTAAATAGTTCACAGTCCCATTTTTTTTTGTCACATTCCCTTTTCAGAAAGAATTAATTTACTCCATTTCATTCAATAAACATTCATATAGTTTATAAAACAATAAATTATGTTTGTAGATAGAAAAAAAGTTTATGTATTTTCACTAAAAATATTATCCATTCATCCGACCTTGTTTAACCTTCTGTAGATGAAAGACTGCTAATGACTTCTTGTTGACAATAGCTAGAAAGTGCCAAATGAAGTAACAATGTACCTGCTTACGTGAGACTGAGAACAAAGCTATTTAATATGTGGTAAAACTTCATCTCTTGGTATTGTGAACATCTTATTTAAGTCTTAAAAAGCATTGTGACACAGTTTTTCTTTATGTAATTTTAAAAATAATGTTTGATAAATAATATTAACCTGTTTTAAAACTAGCAGTTCATTAGCGGTGGTTATGTTTGAATTCTTAGGGAATAAAACTGAAATCCAAAATAATAGGAGAATGCAGTCTATAGATTACATCATCAGAAAGAAAATATTTGGAAATACTGCATTTCGTAGCTACTATAAAAAATGATTTCATGCTGTACTGAGATAAAGGATTGTGTGGAATTCTTAATAGAAACACAATATATGCCAATTTCAACTGTCCTTTGCAGTAACCATGAATTCATTTGTAAATTCGCAAAATCATCTTGCTTCAGGACATTTAGGAATTCAAGCAGTCACCCTCACTTTTTTGGTGGTGACTTACATTAGCTTGTTGTAGACTAGTGATAGAACAAAAAAGCCTACACACTTGATTTTATTCCAGGGGCAAATTTCTTGAATACTTTCCAAATCTGACTGGAGAGTAGAGCATCTATAGGAATGATTATGTGTAAGAATGTTTTAGCCTAAAAACTTCAGCTGAGAGCTAAATTTCTCAAATTTCTTCTAACTCAAATTTCTTCTAACTACAGAATCCTATTGTCTACTTGAAGTTAGCTTAGATATTTATATGGCAACTTTGTAGACCTATAGGTCTGTAAATTGCTAAATTACTTTGGGATATTTATATTAATACTTCTCACAGCAAAATAACTCAACATGATTTAAATAATGGGTAATCGAAATTGAAGATAACTTTTTTTTCTCTGGAGTAGTAAGGAATGTATAATATGGGATCTAAAATAAGAGAAAGATGTAAACAAACAGAGGAAGATAAAAGAGGAAAAGTATAAACAACTGTGAAGATGAAAGTGTTATTTCAGATGCAAAGCTCTTACAAGTGGAATATAGCTGCTGTCACAGAGGAACCAGAACAGTATTTGCTAGTTCCCCAAACGTAACTGAGGAGTAAATACTGAAGAGAATGCTAAATACCAGGAATACCCAAAGAGAATAAAACTTCCACTGGACATGGAAAAAAGGCACATCTTGGATTAATTTTGAAAAAGGTTAATCTATTAGCAAAGATTAATTTCCTATAAAATTATGAAATAACTGTGCAGTACTGTATCTTAGGATAGATTCTTACAGAGTAATTCAAGTACATGATATCACCCCTGCCTCTCATTACATGACAGAAATATCACCTTATTTAGCAAAATTTAATAAATTGAAGAAAATTTGGATCATATGTCTCATTGTCAGTCATATGTTGTGGTGTGCAGATAATATTTGGGTCAAACATACTAATATGAATGTACCCTACCTTTGTGTGACAAGATTTCTACCTATTATCTGATATGGAAAACCTTCATTTTGTCATGAAATAAAAATACTTCCATGACAGGGAAAAAGATTCACCACAAATTAGGGGATGAGCCATTGGCTGTATGAATTGTTGGAAGCACGCTGTGCACTTCTCACGTAGCTGACGAACAGTCTGACTTCAGTTAATTTAAATCCATACTTGAAAATAATTGTTGCAGTACTCTTACCAGACAAGTTAACCTAATAGATCATGTTTATCCTTGTTTGAATGATTCTGTGGGAAATAAAAGCAATTTTCATTTTTAGTTTTTTCCTGAAAGGTACAGAACTATTTTATCAGTTTGACTACAGAACACATTTTTGATTAACTATATGGATATTCAGTTCTAAATTTTACACAGTAGCACTCATAAGAAGTTGTTTCAAATTATAGTATCCATTTAAATTTGAAGGCTGTAGCATTTAATAATTACCTATTATAATACATGGAGAATAGATGAAATCTACCATATAAAGGAAGGTAATCTGGTTCCAGGAAGCTTGATTTTTCCCTGTCAATTTACTTGTGAGTTATTCCATCAATATTGAGTGATTAATTAGACAGTGCATTTGTTTTGCTGTTACAGTGTCTTAGAGTGGTCAATAAAATCTTTCATATGCTCTAAATGACTGCATGTCTGTGCTGGAATGTCATTCCAGCAACTGCAATACATCAGGTATTTTTCATAGTGCATAGAGGGGAATATAAATAAATACTGTAGATTAAATGCACACATTTCAAAGCTGGATGTGTTATTAGAAAACAAAAAAACAAAAACTCTTCTTGAGTTCTTCAACATGAATATCAGACTAATATTTTAGGCTAATCTGAGTGGAGATGTCAAAATTACAGAAATTTCATTATTGAAATGGAACTTAAAATTTATGGCACATAAAAGCTGAAACTCAGGAAAACTTTTGAGATCTTCTGATCACTTCTATCTCTAGCACTTCTTTAGCAGCAAGTGGCTTGGATTCAGAATTAACAGCTCTGAGTAGCTGGAAATCAGAATTCGTAACCTAGATTGGATGTGTAAAAACTTCCAGAAAGATGGCATTAGCAAGGAAAAATTCACTGTCACTGACAAAATTACTACACAATTCTGTTTATTAACAAGCTACTTAGATCACAGTTCCTGCTTAACAGAATCTGTGACACTGCTAAAGATGATGTCCTTGTTATTGCCAGTTACAAGAATATATCCAGCATATACTAAGTAGCTTAACATGCCCAAATTAATGCACATTAACTGTAACTGTTGCATTGAATTTTAATGACTGTATTCAAGGCTGTGTTCCTCCCAAAGCTATGACAGCTACCCAAGAGGTAAGAGCAGAAATTCCACTTCCTCCCATGTCAGAAGCTATAATAAAAGGAAATAGAACAACGTAAATCTACCTTTTCCTGACAGAGATTGTTAAGCATCTGGTAAATGCAGCAACATAGACTTGCTTCAGTTTCAAGATTATAATCTTATTGGAGAAATTAATTGCTAGGAAGAGCAATTTTTACCTATAGGCTGGTAACTCAAACACAGTCAAGGTCAACACAGTCAAAACTCATCAAGAGCATGTCTCTGACCAAAGGCTCACCTGATACAGCTTTTGTAGAGAAAGCTGTCTGTGGAAATTACTTACACTTTCCACATCCAGACATTACCACCACTGGGAAAGGCAGTGGAAGGACCATCTGAGAACATGGACAGCCCTTCTCTTAGTGGGGAATCTCTAATGTCTTTGATGACTTTGTGAGATAGACCAACACAATGATCCACAGGGGATTATACCTCTGTTGCTTATGATATGCCTCTTTACATTCTGATCTAGCACATTTTGTCAATAAAACATTCACAGGAGGATTTCATATCTCAAGAGAGTTTCATATCCTTTAGTTAGATTATTAGTGCAGTCTGTACATCTCTCTGAAGTGCAGAGGAAAGGAACTGCACTTACAGAATTTTTTTTCACTTAGTGGCATCAAAGGAAAAGTCATTCCTATATTCTCTACCTTGGCATTTTTGCAAAAACATTTCAACATCTTCCTTCAAGCCCTTCTCTTATCTCTGCAGCAAGAGTCTTGACTGTGTAAAAGCTGCTGGTGATTTGTAAAGGCTCTACATGGTCCATTGTGATCAGACCTAACCAGGAGTGCCTTTATTTTCTTCTCAGTTATGCACTGTAGTGTTCATTGACTTATCCCAAGATTGTAAAGACTCCACTTGTACACATGTAGGATAAGCAAAATGACACAATCTGCATGGTGCAAGTAGGTAAGTAATAATGGTAACACCATGGCAGCGTTCAGATCCAGACTGAAGTTAATCAACATGGACTTTGTGCTTCTGTTTCTCTTATAATAAAAATGAACCCCTTCAAGTATCCAAAAGTCATCATAACATTGCTAATGCTTACTTGGGTGAAACGCAGTCAAGCCATTTTTCCTCCCCAAAAAGGTTGCATGTCCAAATTTTTAAAACCTTTGATACTAGTAACTTTGATACTTTCTTTCTGGTACTTGCATTCCAGTATTTGAATTTTTAGGATTCCTTTTCACTAATGCTTATTTATAGCCAAGCAAAACCAGAACATAGTATTTTTGTTTAACAAATAATGAAAAATGATGTTCCCTAAAATTCATTTTGCTTCGTGAACAGGAACAATAAGTAACCCACACACTATTTCAGAACTGAGGTTGTAATACTGAGGATACAGAGTCACTGCTGTCACTTTACTATTTGCAGTTTGTATTTTTTTGCCATAAACAGTATATCTCTGATCTCTCTGTTTTATAGCCCCATCCATAATCTCAGAATAATATTTTCCAGACATACAGAGCAGCCATACACAATATGGTTATCATCAATTTTATTTTAGATTGAGGAAGACTGAACCAAAACAAACAAAACAAATATGTATTTTATAAAATGCTACAAATCTCTCCTCTCTATGATGAAAGTAAGTAAAGGTGCAAAACACAGAAGAGCAAGACATAACATTGACAAAGACAATTCTTCACACTCACTGTAATCCAACATATTTGTTTCTATATTATTTATTCTTACTCCTATGAAGACTTTAGCATTTATTTCATATATTGTCTGCCATCTCACACCATTTTGTAAAGTAAGATAGCGTTATAGCTGATTTCGAATTTTGTATTTAATCCACCCTTGAGAAGTAAAACATAGCCCTTTAGAAACCATTTTAGGATAGCTGTCCCTGTTGTAGACACTATATGGAAGCAAAGAAAATTAACTTCAAAAATTGAATGCTATATATAGGATTCATTTTTATGCTTGCTCTTCTGTTGGCAATTGTGGTCATAACACGCTTAAGAACTCCAGCAGGATATATTTTTTTCCTTCCTAAGCCTTTGGAGCACTATCTATTTGTAGGTATCATATATTACCTCTGCGTGGGGCCTGCAGATGAAATCTATTCCAGGAGTAGTCCTTGTTGGGAGATTTCCAGAAAGCCATCTGTTCCCAATGGAGCATCTTGTCTGCCTTCCCTAGCAATTAGAAAGCAGCAGATGAAGACGCAAGGCATAAAAAAGGAGAAGGACATGAAAGAATAGAAAATTATATAAGAAAATCTTGTTTGTTTGAAGCAATGAGATAATAAACTGTTAAAAACACAGAGGCTGTAACTACCTGAACAAAAGGATTTGTCTTTTTTTGTAAACTCTCTGTAATAAAACAGAGGTCCTGTAATACGCACATTCCCCACCAGTCATTGTTGCTTAGTTAAGTTCCTCACTGCCATAAGTTTCTGATGAATCAAAATGAAAAAGATAGATCTGTGCATTGCACTTGTCGGAAAAAAACAGTGGCTGTCACACACTCACGAAGGAAAAACATTTGGATTCACCTCCAAAAAAATATATTTTATTTTGTAGTTTTAGTTCTTTTGATTCTCTGATTGTGATACAACTATGTTTTTAGCTGAAAAATGAAGAAATTGATTATGATACTAACATACATATGATTCCAATCAGTAACCTGTCATAGATCACTGTATATTAAGGTCTTAATACATAATTTAAGATATAAAAATACCTTTTTTTTTTGGTGAATATATAAAAACCCAAAGGGAGAAACTGTCAAACTGTATTTCTCTCTAAAAGATGTGGATGTGGTCTAATCCTTATCACTTGTGTTCCTTCTACACTTAGCAGAAAGAAATCAACATCTCCAGAAAGTTTCAACCTTATTATGTTCAATGTTTTCTTAGCAGGAATGAGTGCTTTCTAGAAGTGTCTGTGGCTGAAGGAGCCAGGGTAACTACCTGAAACTACACTACTTGCATTTAGGCAGTTCTCATTAAATAAGCTGAATATTTTGCCAACCAATTTAAAACCTAATTTTTACATTTAATTCTATTGATTCTTTTTTTATCTTTCTGAAATTTAAATATAAAATGTAAAGAAAAGTCTTAAAAACAAAACATGGCATTTTAACTTCATGCATAATCTTGTCTCAGGTCTTTGACAGAGAAGGAAATGATTCTGAGAAAAAGTAACATGTAATTTCTTCAGGAAAGACAGAAATAAAGGTAAAAGCAGTGGGTTGGTAGTCTATCTGAATGAATCAGTATAGCTAAAGGACACTCCACAAATACTCAATTTGGATCAAAATTGCTTTCATTGTTCTATATTAGTTTCTCTAGAGGTGGTATTAAGAACCAGCTATAGATTTCAGGATCAAAATTGGATAGGGATATAGAAATATCTTGAACTTGTTACAGTGATGAATACTCCTGGGAATTGTGTCATTGTGGGAAAATTTCCTGCCTATAAAATGAGTTATAAATGAGCAATTTCTCTACAATTCAACTAAGTAAAAAATTTGACTAATTAACTAAAAATTAATTAATCTTGGTAGAATTCAGTTATTTCTGGATATATTAGTAGATAGGTTTACATCTTACTGATTTTGTGACTGTATAGGGAATAAATTTATTTTTGAATCTCCTTTTCTAAATTAAGGATGTTATAGAAGACCTATAGAAAATAACTTGACTGAAGTGACATCAAGACCATTCCAATTAAATTACATTGAGTAATAAATAGAAAAATAGGTCAAGGTTCCCATATGAAAGGACAAATAGGAGAATTAAGAGATCTAAAGAGTGGAGTCAACACATGCAGAAATTAGGAACTAAAATGTCAAGGTGACTGAAATTTCTTTCAGTATGATTTATCTAAACTTCAGGAATTTTTAAGCATGGGAATAATTCTACATAAGTTTCAAAACCAATGGTGAAGTCTCCATTTATAACTGAAATGAAAAATCACATAGGAATAATATAACTCATTTAGAAATTATAAGACTCATTTAGGAATAGTAAGACTCTATAAAAAGTGGAAAAATTATGAAAGATGCATCTTGGAGAACACAAAATTTAAGAATAAAGTCCAAAACTCTTGCCAGAACTCTAATTTGGCTTGTCATTGCAAAGGAAGTTAAATAATGCAAAGCTTCTCAGCCACATAAGCAGACAAAAGAAAGAAAGAAACTTTCTAGGAAGTGGGGAAAGAAATGAGGTTCAAACGAAAACACAGATTTATTTTTTTTCCTCAATTTTTAGACTAAGATGGTTGATTGATATAAAGGTATGGTAATGCAGATGACCAGGCTACATGGATTGCCTTGCTTGTAGGAGGGTGGCTACTCCCAATAGGGATAAGGAAGCTGTAATACCCTTGCGTAAGGCCCTGGTATGATTTCATCCAGAAAGCCCTAATCTCTCATACTCAGTTAGTAGAAAGAGCAAAGGATGATGACTGAGGAGAAAGAAAACCTATTTTACAGAAGACACTAAAGACCTTGAATTTATCTCAAAAATAAGGGAAGATTGAGAGCATCAAAATGTCACTGGGAATCCCAAGTTTTCTCCTATCCTTATTTAGCACTAGCACTAGCTGTTTTCCTTCTTACTGGCTCTCTTCAACCCAAGATTCTCGTATACATGTTTATACAGAAGGAGTTTAAAAAGGAAGAGAGGACTGATGTGTGTTTGTGCCCAGGATATGGCATCATCTAGTGGTTGATGCACAAACCTGGAGCATACGCTCTGTCCCTTTCAAGGCCACAGGATGGCCCATACTCAGTTTCTCTTCACCCTGGGTGAGTAATTGGCACCTAGTCTATGTGAAAGGTACCATCCATGTGGATTGTGACAGATCTGTAGGTGTGGCAGGGGTACACCCAGCTGGGGCAGGTCCTTCTGGCCACGAAAATATGGCCAAAGTGGAGCAGCCAAGGAACTTGCCTGGTAAGTCAGAATAGTTCTTTAGTATTAGGTGGAAAGTTAAAAATTGACTTGCTGTTTGAGAATTATGATTTAAACATAGTATTTAAGCAGGCTGGATCTCACTCCTATATAACCAGAAAGCTTCACAAGGATTTTTGTAGAGGAAAGTCAGTAAACATATGAAGACGCTAATAGAGAATTCTTAAAATTCCTAAAAGATTTTGCCATTGACCACACTGAAGAATCTTAAAGAAATTTAAGCTGTCATGAAATCAGAGGAAAGGTGTTCTTGCACAATTATTAAGTGATTAACAATTAGGAAACAAAAGGTAAAAATCGGTGGAGGGAGATTATCAAATAAATCTCTCAGGATCCCTGCTAGGATATGAACTGTTCAACATATTCATAAATTACCTGAAAATTATGAGAAAAAAGGAAGTGACAAATATTCCTTATTAAACACAATTATTCCTGACAGTGAAGAATTGCAGAATGATCTCATGATGCTAAGTGAGTGAACAATAAAAAACCATATGAAATTAATTGCCAGTAAAGTCAAAGTAAGGTACATGGTGCCTTTCCCCTGACAGAATATGTGCAGAATATTGGAATCCAAGGTAGCCATTGCTATTCAGGAAAGAGATCATAAAAAGTGTATGTCCATGGTTCCCTGAAAACTTCTGCTCAGTAGCATGTGACATTGAAAAAATGTTAGGATTATTAAGAAAATACTAAGAACAAGAAAGAAACTGAATAAATGTCTATTACATGCTGATGGGGGTTACAATAGTCTGGTTTGAGTCCAATATGTAGTTATAGTGATCCCATCTGTAAGATGACAAAGTAGGTTGAACTTTGGCATCTACTGGAGAGAAGATTAAAACTGATCTGCTTGGAAAATAAATACTTGGTAATGGGGGCTATCCTGTTGTCTGTCTATAGATGGGACCTATCTCCTATCTACAGGTTAGTGTCTATTTGATTGGTTTCTATGAAATAGAAAAAATATGTAAGAATGATCTAGGGAATTACTGTCCACTGTAATTTTTAAAGGAACAATAGGAGTGACCAGGACCTTTAAAACAAACAAAAGAAGTACTTTTCCTTACAGTACACAATTACTTTGTGGAATTCATTGCTACAGGATGTTGTGGAAACTAAAATTATCACTGGACTCACAAAGGAGTAAAGGGATTCATAGCAGAGGGGCTATTAATCACAGTGGTCTGTATGTTGCTTCCAATTCAAACATAAATGCTGGTTGCCAGAAACAGAAATATTTGAAAAGCAGGATCAAGTCTATACTTGCCCCTTAGATTGTCTCTCTCCACCCCCTCTCTCTGGGCATCTTTTGTTCATCTCATCAAAAAGAAGATATTTTTATATCTTTTTCCTTGGACCAGTGTGAATATTTCTAGAGTTTTATGTTATAGTAGGTTAAACTGTGAAGAAAGAAGACTTTCAAAGCCTAGGCTTAACTAATTCTACAGAAAATGAGCAGCACTGGTCACAAAGTATGATTAGGCAGGACAAGAGGAGAAAACTGATGGATGAGCAGGAGAATAAAATTCTAGGATGCCTTTCAGGGTGGAATAGTGAGAGAGAATTTCTAAATTTGGTTCAAAATGAAGAAATGAAGTATTTATGAATAGATTACAGAAACATGTTTTCCTGTGATAGTGGTGATTCACAGCAAGGTTTCTTCTAGTCCTGTGTCCTAAACAGAAACCTGAACCTTTTGAGACAGACCATCACTAATTGAAATACAGAGCTGTGTGCACGAAGCTGAACTCAGTTGCTCTAAATTCCACATTTAAGTTGTATTAACATTTAATGTTTCAAAGGAAGCTAATAAAACTGGAGGGAAGCTGAGATGGCCAAGTCATAACTGTTTTTATGACGCATTATTATCACAGAACAGAGGAAGGATATTTATGATGCATAAAGGTTTCTCTCCTTTGCATGTGTTTTTGGGCTATCAAAATCAGTTTGCACTATGGGGAAAAATTTTGGTTTTGGCCATGTCTTTGCAATAATAAAGTGATACTAGTACCACTGAGAGCAAATTTGTCCCATCTTGTGTTTCACTGTCACATTTATTAAATTTTTATGGGTAAATATGTGTAGTAAACTCCTAATTTAGAAGACTAAAGACTAAAGCTTTTAAGCCTGACATACATGTGAAGTCAGTATGACTCCACTTCCATAATCAATAGCTAATAAGAATAACAAGTTAAGTTATCCTAAGTGATCAGAAAAAAAAAAGTAAGGAAACAGCCTGTAAACCCTTTTGCAGTCTCTTCTGCGATGGTTATGGAGTTCATGGCAAAACATCAGTGCTGCAGGAGAAGCAGATTGCAGTGCCCTGACACACTTTCAGCTGAGTTTTCAGTGCATCAGGATGTTCAGCAGTGTGAGAAAAGAGCAGGAGTGATTCAGTATGATGGTATGATACTTTTTCCTGGTGTGTTTTTCATATGCACATAAACACACAGCGTGGAGGAGGCAGAGGAGCTGTGAAGCAGATACGGCATCTGAGCCATTGCATTTCAGCCAGAGGAGCACATGCTCTGTGAGTCACTGCACAGCACTGACAGGCTGGACATTGTGCCCTGGATAGGTGAATGATGTTAAAATATTACTCTTTCCTTTTTCAAAGAAAGGAATAGGTTGACATTATTGCTCTCTGTGTGTATGCCACAGACATATCACCTTGCCTTAGATTCCTTAATAAAAGTTACTGACTAAGGAGTTCTTGAAATTTTAAACTGCTTCCAGTTAAACACAGTGAATTCTTTTGGTCATGATCTAATTTTTTTAACTACTCTTTGGTGACAAATTCCATTAAAAAAACAACCAAAAAATCAAAACCCCCCAAACTTCAAAATTTACATCCTATTTATTTATCTGGAATACCTGACATTATCATAAATCTATGTGTCTCTATGTGTAATATAGAGTAAAAGTAATTGCAAGGAAATAATGCATTAGTATGAAACACAAGCATAAGCCTACTTTATTTACCTTAAATGACTTCAGAAACCCTCCTCAGAGTATTGAATAAAAGAGTTTCACAATGGTTTCTCAAATTTAATTACTAATTAATAAAAATAATGTCTTGGGAAACTCCCATTTTTACATTCCTGTGGTAATTTTAGCAGTGACTTAAAAGGAACTGTAAGAATAAGAAAAACAAAAAACCACCCACCTTTTTTTTCAGCTGTCGAAAAAACAGATTTTATAATAGTTAATAACACTGTTTCGTCATTTCATCTCTTCCCCATCTGCTTTCTTCCTCTCTTCCCCTTCACTTGTTTCTCTGCCTGTCAGTTTCCTTCCTCTGTTTCCCTCAAAACATCCTATTTCCTGCTCCTTTGCTGCATGCGTTTCCCCATCACATGGTTCCCCATGCTGAGACCCTTTTCTCTGGAAACATCCTGGCTCTTTGCCTCATCACTGGCACCCACTGACTGGGCATTTCCCTCAGCAGCTGTGCAGGTTTCAGTGTAGATGCTGTGCCATTTCATCATGGTGACTTCAGAGTCTGCCCCTTTCTCTTTTGTAGAGTTGTACTTCCTCACCGCCAAACTCCTCGTGGGAAGCATAGCTTACTTCTTCTTGTCTGAGGAATTAAATGTACTGTGGCATTTGCCTCATTTTACATAATTATATATAATATTTATATTGCTGTTAGTCCAGCTTAAGATGTCTCACTTCTATATAGCTGTTTCAAGCAATCAAAACCAGGAGTCAATTCATGGTGGAAAAGCACAGCGTTAACAAAATCTCCTCTTAGCTGTAGCATTGATCCATGCACAATGGTATTTTTCTGTGATTACTTTTTCATTATAACCAATGTCAAATCCATCCAATTATAGCTTCCTAAAAGCCCTCATTCTTCAGTTTAATCAGAAATATGTTGCTCATGTGAACATGGTACTGCCAAACACAGGATAGTCCACCTCACTGCTGTCTGCCTAAATAGGTTGACCTCTTGTGTCTTTCCTGGCCTTCATTTCTGACAACCTTGAAAGTGAGAAGTCCTTTTCTTTCATCCCTGAGAACTGGAAGTCAATCTTAGATAAGATAGTAATTTGTGTATATTTTTTTGTCAAGTCTTCATTGAGAGTAAAGTCAGTTGTGAGGAAAACTGAAATTAATAAAGACTGAAAATCTATTTTTCCAGTTAAAACAATCAAGTTTGGGTTTTTTTTAAATCTTTAATATAGTGTAAAACCACAGAATGTCAGGTTGTTTCACAAGAATGTCAAAATCATTACTTCTGCATTGAAGTTAATTGTGGCTAATAATCTACATATAACTGTGTGTTTTTCATTGTTTTAATTTTTCAACCACAGATATTTCTTTACACACTGCTTATCTGTTTCCCCTTGAATTTGGAACCCCTTGAATGCAGTTACACCAGTTGTCCCTCTCTCAGTTCAGTTTCTCAACCTAAAGCCAGAAGACAGAGAAAAAATTAGAAACAAGAAACCAGTACAACAACAAAGTAATAGAGACCTCTCAAGTAACCTTCAGTCTAACTTTGTGCCACTTCACCCTTTTACTCTGGTCCCCAAATACATCTGGTCACAAGTGGCTCCAGCAGCTCAGGTTTCTATGATCTTTTCAGAAATATGTCTGACTTTAGTAGGCCAGTCCTGCGCCTGTTCTCCAATACGCCTTCAATGCTTGAACTTGTTTCTGCCACTGTTGTTATCTTCCAGTTCTTCTCTGAAAGTACTAGGTGTCACCCAAAATGAGATTTAGCAGTGTCAGAGGATTCCAGATTTCAGAATTTCAGAATTTGAACCATGAGAACTTACAAGTGGATTCATACAGTCAAGTTACAGAGAAAATGTGTTACTACAAAATTCAGTCCAAATGCCTGAGGGATTGAGATGCCTATTTCTAGCTACTGTCTACGAAAGGAGCATGAATCTATTCAAATTAGGTAGAAGTCCAGCTCTTGGTTGACAAGTGATATTTTGGGAACCCATGCCATGCATCTCATACTCAGTAAATATACTTTCTGGGGAAGACATCTGTCATGGTTTGATCAACGCAACACAACATCTCTTCTTTGCTTTTTTTTCAGTATGATGTATTTCTAATGAGTTTGTTGTTCTTTTTAGTGGACAGTGTTGACAGATCAAATGTGGTTCCTGGTGGTTATTCTCCCTTTCTCTAGTGGATCACTGAGCACCATACCTCAGCATCAATTACAGGCTCATTTAGTCTTCTACCACTGATTGAATGTGAAATTTGAGCTAAAATCTACTGGACTGGCACACCGACTTGATCCTGTCTAAGATGACTGCTCCGCTAATTTTCAGATTTTTTTTTATTTTTACATTTGACTCTCTTAAGTAAAATCAGGCTTATATTTTTCTTGTTTCAGACATTGAATTATTTTGGCTAAAATTAAGTGAATTAATTCCTACTACACAATTATGTGATCAGACAGAACTATGAGTGAGAGCCTTCCCTCCCTGATTTTTAGCTTTTACAACAATTACATTAAAAGTAATTTTGTCTTTGTGTGTTGGTTGGAAGAGGCAAGGATTTCACAGGTATGTGAGGGTACTTCAGTGGTACTGAAGTTCTTATTTCCACCTTGGAAGAGCTACAATTGGAAGACCTAGACATATCTATATTTAAAAATCCACACTCAGGTTTACAGAATTCTTAGAATCAGAAAAAAAACTCTGTTGTGCATTTAGAACCAGAGAAGACTCCAAGCTTTTGCGTTAGCCAAAGAAAAAAATCTCCATTCAATCATTTCTGCATCAAACCTATGTCTTCTCTCTGAGGTGCAACATGGCTTCCACAGAAATATTAAAACATTGTTCAGCCATTGTGGGACACAATAAAATTGTAAGTATATTGACAATACTGAATCCAGTATTCATCAAATCTTCCATAGCATTTGAGGGAATGATGGGATTGGCAAATTGGATGCAGTATCTCTGGAGGTCCACAATGTAATCTCATAATAAACCATCTGCTCTCAGTATGACAAACAGCAGTGTAACACATTATCAGTACTTATGAATTATTATTATTAATAATAATAAAAATAGTAATATCTGTTTCTATAGTGCTTCCAGTGAAGAGCAGCTGATCATGCTTACTGCCTCCAGGGAAGGAATGCCAGAAAGAAACAAATGAATCTAACCAGATATGGGGCTATTTTTGAAAAGACAAGGAATTCAGTTTGTTGCTTTCTATTCCCTTTAAAGGTGGTAAAGCAGTATCTCAAAGCCATCCAAACAGATTTCATACAAAAAGGGGTTTTGATTTGCTTTTTAAATGTTTGACGGAACTGCAGGAGTGCAGTGTCTCACAGACTACTTGTGCATGTGTATGATGCACATAAACACTGCTCCATGTCTGCTGTCTGCAACCCAAGGCCCCTCTGCCCGTCACTTCTCTTGCTGAGGGGAATCACAGTGTCAGAGCTCTGCCCCAATGTCACAGTGCAAGGCCCACTGATGCCACACGTGCACCCTGCGAGGAGCGCGGCGTCATCGCTCCAAGGCTGCCCTGAGCCCCAGCTCTCATGTGAACGCAGCACCACGAGTCCAAGGCCTCTTTCTGCCAAAACTCTTACGCTGCAGTTCAAAAGCAAGGCCCTCGCTTCTGCCAAGGAGATTTAAATGAGGATGAGTGAAACTTAGGAAGGGTGTGATTTTGAGTGTCTTGCCCAAACATGCTGTAAAACCAGTCTTCAGAAAAAGGAGAAATGCCATAAAAACTGTTTTGCTGTATAAGACTTGGCAGGTCTTCCTCAGCTCCCCCAGCAGCCTTTTGCCCCCTTTTTTCCTCTGGCAATGAGCCTTAAAAAGACCTCAAAGACGTTTATATGCTGACCGAAGAAACTCTTTCTATAAACAAGCAAAGAAGGGTTTATATTAAATGTATGTTGTTTATCACTGCCATTGTTGCAGTATATTAAGATAACAGGCGAGACGAAACATTGACAGCTCCTGAAGCCACTGAATAAACCTAAGCCTGCACATAAGTTGTTGCCTGCGGCTCCTTAAAGCTACTGCCTTGGTTTTCCTCCTGCCTATGCTTGTTGATTTCTATCAAAATGAGTTAGAAAGCAACTCATCTTGCCTATATAATTCCATGCACACTTCCTCTCACCTCCAAACGGGAAGGTCAGTTTCTGGACAAACTTTGTTTCTACAGCTTTAAAAGAGTCTGTTGTGTTTCACTCTGTTTTGAATGGTGTAATTATCAGTAATTATTGGGAAATGAGCAGAAGTCAGAGGCAATTCCAGAGCCACCCAGAATAAACTGTGCATTGTTGCAGGATTGCAGCATGGCTGCTTTACAGAATTAACATTCTGAAATAGTTGGAAGTGACAGTTTCCTTTTCAGGGAGGGAAGAGGGCAAAGAGCTAAGCTGCTTCTTTAATGTGAATCTTTGCATTCAGGAAGAAGTCTGAGCTGGAGAACATAGGGGCATGGAACAGATCCCTTTGTAGCCCACTTTTCCTTTTAAGTGAATCTTTTTGGATAGGTGCTTTCTCTGTGCCCAGAGAAAGACTTCAAATGTCAGAACAGGTGGAAAAACTTCTTATAAGACATGTATAGGCAATCAATGATATTTCCTTTAAAGAACACCAAATCATAAGGAAAATTACAAATAATTATATTATTCAGTTTTAAATGACATCCTTTGAAAGATGAGGGTCTTAGAATAACTGAGTTAGTCACATTTTAAAATCGTCCTAATGCCCTTTTCTTTTCAAGTAAATTAATAAATAAATGTCATGTTGCATGAGTTCAATTAACTGTGAGATAATGAGGACTGTAGAGCAGAGACCTTGATGGGTCACTGATTGCTAATGGACTACAGATTTTTGTAGGTCATGAGTTCATTGCCAAGCTGTGTTTAAAGGTTTCGCCTTTATTTATTTATTTATTTATTTCCCTTTAAAAACTGTTTAATTGCAAAACAAAAGTGGCTTCATGATCCGAATGCAGACACTAGTGTCCATATCCAGACTGTGACTTCAAAAGAGAGTCACACTTCTCAAAATATTTGACAAAACGAAACTCCTCTGCCATGAAGATCCATGCCAGGTCATCAGTACTCCCTGATGGCAGTGACTGAACAGTTCTGGAGATGCTGTGTGTACAAGAGGGATCCTGGAAGGGGTCTATGGAAGGTTGAACTGGTTTCTTCCTTCATTACTATTTTTCCACTGTTTCCCCAATGCTGACTCTGAGACCTGACTGAATAATTTAATTCCATGGTGGCAGATGCAAATGAAACAGGACAGATATTTGGATACTGTGTGTGTGTGACCATGGAGAAGATGACTACATTATTGCTACTGAATGAACTTCTGATGTCCAAATGAAAGGTTTCTACCTCTCATCCACCTGCAAAAAACACACAGATGACAGAGAAGGACAAATGTGCAAAATATAGAGATGTATATCCAGATGTGCAAGTGAATGCCACAGGCTACAGGAAGCAACTATAGAGTAGCACAGCACTGGCTTGTGGACCAGATGCCCAGACTGGGATGAAGAGAGACCAGAAGAGCAGAGGTGAGGAATGAATGACAAGACAGAAGCTATTTTGCATTAATCTATGAAAATATCAACTGTACAGACTTTTCACAACTGCCTAACACAGGCTCTTACATACATCAGTGCTTCTGGGGTTTGGAGTGCAAGTAAAGATGTAGAAAGATTTAAGATTCCACTGAGTCTTGGAGCTGGTTTTGCTGTTCTTACACTGTTAGGAATGCATAAAACCATCTGCCTGGCCTAAACTAATCTCAATTGTGTCAAGTCCATTTCCAGATAAAAACATGTACATCTGAATTAAAGTCTATTTCCCTTTAGAAGTTCATACATTTAAATTCAAAGCCTATTTGGTCATATGGATAGGAATAATATGCATAATTGAAAAAGAGTCCATCGAAAGTGCAGAGAGGACACAAAGGATGTGAATTTGGTGATATGAAGGTGAATGATTAATACCATGTATTAGTGCCAGACATAATACAGGCAGAGACTGACCCCCATGCAGGCCTGATAGTCTTTAAAAATTGTATCTTCCACTCTTTCTACTCCAATCTTAAGCTATTCTAGCTCTGGAAACAGTCACCAGTGCTAAATCGTTAGTGGGTTTGTAATGAGAACAATAAAGAGAAGAATCCTTAGTGAACATTTGTCCTTGGGATTACAGAGGGAGGTAGAAATAGCACTCCACTTCCAGTTGCAACATTTATTTTTCTCCTTTGAATGGAAGCTAGATAGAAGTGCATGACAATACATCTTACTGACCCTGCAAACAGACAGAAAGCAAAACAAAATGCAAATATACTAATTCTGCTTGTCATGTGTGCCAGCTTCTTTTTACCAACAACAATTTTGTAATTGAAATTTTAAAATGTATTTCTGACTTAAAGTACAGAAAAGCTTTATTGAGCTTTTTTTCTGCATCACTGTAAAATATATTTTTCATTTCTCGATTGCTCTGCCCTTCTTCCTCCATTCAAAATATAAAAAGAGTTGCTGAAAGCAGCTGAATCTTGCACTAAAGCACAAACTTTGCTTCCATAATATCTTCTGTCCTGCTAAGCCACTGGTTGTGATGCACCTACTTCAAGTTTTACTGGGAATATTCTATAGAAGAGTACTTGGCTTTGGCCAAAGATGTCATTCCACTTCAGCAGTGTGGAGTTATTCAGCTCACAAAGCATGGAGAGAGCATATGGAAGTTAATTGCATCAATGTACTGACAGCACTGGTCATTGAAAGTTTCTCCTAAATGACTGTTCAGCTCAAGAGAAATACAGCTATTTCTTTCAGCTGAAAATATGTCAAAATGTTATTTTGGAAAGAAACTCCTGACATTCAGCTTCACTGCTTGTAAAATTAGTGTCACTGCACTTGTCAGAAGTTCCCCTATAAATCTGAGCTATGAGACCTTGAGCAACTCGTGAATAGGATAAAATGCTATGAACAAACTGATAATATTTCAGTCATAGCTAGTTTTGAAATAGTATTTTAAATGCAGATATACTTCCAGATATACAAGTAAAGGAGATGGAGGAGCCCAGGTTTGTGAAGAGACTTTTTGTTCGCTGTTCCAGAAGTGCTTAAACATTAAGATGTTTAATACTTAATACACTTTAGTTGCAACTAGATCAACACAAATATTAATAAAATAAACCCACCCCCCCACCCCCAAAACCAAACCAGAATGGTATTCATCATTTAGAATGGTTTTAAAATGAGAAAAATTAGATTGTCATGAACCAGATGAAGAGATTTATGACTGTGGGATATTGAAATGTGAAAATTTGGTTTATATCTGTGTTTCTCTGGGCTACAATTAGAAACGTGTTTATGTTACCCCTCGTAGTGGCCAAGTCTACTTTCACATACAGTTTTTAGAACGGCATATATCTAGAACCAGTGATAGAATTTGGCTGAGATATTTACTAAAACATTTCCTAAATCTCCACAAGCAATGAGAAGTACAAATGGAGGAAAGTTCAAATAGTTCCAATAACTTTCCTGAAATCATGGTCTTCCAGACTGGCATTACGTGAACAAATTTTCAAATATCTGATTAGACAGATAGGCAGGTGTTAGACTCTAAATACAGAAGGTTGCCATTCATGGGCCAGACCAATTTTCTCCTGTATGAATAAGAAAGCAGTGCTTACCCCTTTTGGCAGCAAGATCAGAGGAACGGTGGTCTTCTGTCAAAAGCTTTTCCCTCAGGGCATAGTCCTAGGACTGTGATGTGGCAATAATTTTCTAATTGCTACTAACTGCTCCTTAAGGGCTGGATTGTAATGGAAGCCTTTGCCTTTTCTTTAACATGAATCAGCTGAATCAGAACTTTTACTCCTGGTGGGGAGTTTAAGACCAGGATTTCAGGTTTAAAGACCTTTTTTCCTGGAAACACTTGGTCTGGAATGCTTGTGTGCTTAAAATGAAAGGAGGCTGCTAAAAGCATTTTAAAAGTCTTAACATTCCTCTTACAAACTACATTTACAATAAATTCTTAGAAATTCATTATGCTTACAATAAATTTTTAGCTTGAAGCAAATTGTTCTATAATTATCTGTATTGGGGTTTGTGTGTTGTCCTCCAAAGCATCTCTTACTGGGTACTGCCCAAGGAGACGCTATTAAGGACTGCAGACTTGACCCTGGATGCAAGTCCCGGGAGGGCCGACCAGCTGGGTAACAGCGGCAGCTGAAGGTCTGCTCCAGCCTCCCTCCCTCTCTCTCACAGCAGAATTAGTCAGGTTAGCCCTGGATTTGTCCAGCTGAGTCTTGGAAAACTCTAAAGACGGAGAAACTACTCTCTGGGTAATCTGTTCCCTTGCTGCCACACTCTGCGAGTGAAGAAACTTTTCCTGAGGCACAGCCGGACCCTCCCAAACTGCAGCGTGTAGATCTTGTGCCTTATTTTACCAACTCCGGCCTCCAAGAAAAATTCGGCGTCATCACATGTGCAGCTCCAGATTGTAGGCTTGGGTTAGGTTGCTTCAGTTTCCATTTTTGACAAACTTAAGGAGCCAAACATCTTCACATTTTGCTCACAGGTCCTCAGTCATAATAGTGGTTATCTGTCTGCTGGACCAGGTCATTTCTGAAAAACTTTTTTAACTAGGTGCCCCGTAACTCAACACACATTCCAAGAGCAGCCTCAGCACCACTGGCTAGTGGGGATACTAACTTCTCTTTATTAACTAGCCACTGCACTCCTCCAGTGGTAGCCAAATAAGCAATTTGCCTTATGACAGAGCACATCGTTGGCCATATCCAGTGTGCCACTTGCCATAATCTCAGGGTCACTGTCAGCAGGGCCAATATTCCTGCCTATACTGATGCAGGTGGTTATTCTGCTCTTTGTTGATTGTCGTGACTCATTTCTATGATCTGAGCAAGGAATATTTCCTTAATCTCTTTCTATTTTCCACACAAAATAGGTATTTGCTACTGTGGCATTTTTGTGGATACTTTTAAAAATCATTTGATGCTGTCAAACTTATTGGAATTTGGTGCAGAGAAAGTAAGTGTGGTCTTTCTGTCACATTAGACTTAAAAAAATATCAGATTTATATTGTTAAAGTTTTCAGAGAAATAAAGTCAGAGTTAATGTATTGATTTATTAAAAGGATCCCATCTTCCCAGGAAAGATCTACCTGATTACCCTCAGCTGGAACGGAGCTTGACCAAATTTTAGGGAGGCAGCAGAGAGGGATGTGTTTCTACCTCTGTTGTGTTTTCCTGTGTAGCTGGTGGTTGTAACTGGCTAAAAGCAATTTATAATTAATCAGCACAATTATAATTTATAATACAATTAAAAATTGTATTCTTTTTCAGAATTCATATATCCTGTTAGGAGCTATTGTGATTTCATTCACAAAATGTGAATATTCATATTTCATTTTGTAATCTAATGATTACATATTCCCTGAAAAAAAATGATTGCAATATTATATAAAACATTCACTTTTTTCAACACTGGTCTGTGTGCTTAGATACAGTAAAAAGTAAAGCAAAACAAGACCTTTAAAAGATAAAGTTTTCTATCAATAAAATCAGGAGCATTAAAATAACCACTTAACACATATTGTTGACTGCATTTTACAGTATTTGACACACTTACATAATAACAACACAATCATCAAGGCTGAGTTACTCTTTCCATAAACTATGTATTTTAGCAGCTCTGTACTTTTATCATTGCATGGATGTGATGCTTATAGCCTTATTTTGAAATGTTTTCTCATCAGGAAGTTTCAGTAGTATTAGAAAAGCTTTTACAGAGGAAAACATAAAGGACTTGCAATAGCTAGCAAGCATGACATCATTAAAAAGCAATGAATGTTAGGAATATTCCTGTTCTAATCCAGGCCACACATCCTGCTGCTCTGGAAGACAGCCAAGCTCAACATCCTTTTAGGGTTACAGGGCAGGCTGCGGCCTTTCACAGTTTGCTTTAGAAATCTCTGCATGTGGAGTATTCACTGGCAGGCATTACAATAAAATCTAAAATTACTCCATCAGAGAGCTGGTGTTCCACCCTTCCTGCATTCTTCCCTGACAGTGAAATTGCCCAAAAAGAGCTCTATTGCATTTCATAGATTTCTGTGACGGACTGTGTACAGAGATGATGGGGGATGATTTTGCACATAGGTTCAACAGCATGTTCCACTTGAGAAAAAAAAATATTTAGACTGCTTAAAAATATGTTGTGATAATATTCTTTTTAGTTCCACTGCATGAAGTCATTAGGGTTCAGTTCTGCAGGCTTTTATCTGTATTTTCAGTGAATGTTTTAGATGACCAGAGGAAAAATGATTAGACCTTTCCTTTATACAGCACGGCTGTCACATCAACTATACAGAGCATAGCTCTCTGGGGCCAGGCACTCTGCCACACTAAATCCCTTTACACCATTCCTTTGGGGAAAAAGGGAACAGAAAGCTGCAGCAAAATGAAGAGTGAAAGACTCCCAGACCAGCGGTGTTACTCAGCTGACAAAAAAAGAGAAGTATAAGTGATTTCAGGATGCTGCTGTATTATTCCCAGTTAAAGTCCTCAGCAGCATTCATAGGAGATAGTCTTACTGTCAGCATCCATTTAGATGATGAAGTAAGATTACAGTGGGGCGACAGTCTGTCATTTGTATGAGGGTTTTAGGTGCCTAAAGAGTAATTTAGGGAAAATATTATTTCTCTGACCAACTAGTGGAAAGAGACACAGGTTTCTGCAGCCCTCACAATGAGCTCCTGTCTCTCTAAACATAGATAGTTGCTATTGATTGGCTTTTTCTATTGACAGCACAAGAAATAGTATCTGCTTTAAAGTATTCACTAGCAGCCTAAAATTTAGGTGTGTTACAGATGCTACAGCCAGGTGATCTAACAGTATCCCTTTCCTCCCAGGCTTCCAAAACCACTGGTGAACTGAACACTGTCCCTTACAAAGCACTCAAATTTTAATTGTATTCTGAATCCTCCAATAATAATCATGGTCATCTGAAAAATTTGGGAATTGAGAGAATGAGGCTAGAGTCTTTTGTAGCACTTTAAAAGACATGGTTTTTTGGGAAAAGCCTGGATTAAGAAGTTCCTAACCTTCATGACGTACTCCTGCACCAGCTGAACCAACATTTACTACTCCAAAGTATAAGGTTATGTAGCAAGTGAACGGGTGAAATTATCCAGTTAAATATAACTACTCCCGCTTTTTTCACAGACTGACCTGTGATCTATTTTACACCATGGTTTCACAAAGGGTTGTGTCACCACAGATCGGGAACTATGAAATTCAGCACAGTTTTTTAAGCTGTCTTCGACTGAAAAACTAGAATCTTCTGAAATTACACACAGAGGCACATAAATTAGGTGTCCAAAATACAGCAGCTGAATGAAATTTCTTAGTTACTACACTTTCATTTTGTTCTAAAGAGTAATTAGTAATTACACTTAGACTGAAATATGTTACAGGATATCATACAGAAAAGCAATATTTCATGCTCAGAATTCTTTATTAAGTGCTAAGTTACAAAGCCTAGTATGAAAAAGTATGTTTATAAAAACTGTACAGCATTTTTATATCAAAATCCATCCCCATAAACTGGATGATTTTCTGGAAGAAAAGAAGCTATCCATAAATAAGCATACTGAAAAAGACAGCAGGAATTGGCGATTTATAAGAAATAGAGTCACTTACCAGTCAAGACAACCCCAGAGAGACAAGATGAGGGAAACACAGACACTCTGAAGCCTATTGTTACAATGGTAATCACATCAACTCTTTGTCTTGCTGGTTTGCAACTGTTATTCTATATAACAGGAAAGGAAGTATAGTATGAAAACAGTCTCAGGATTTGTCTATGGTTATCATTTCAGTGTCAAATCTATCCCTTTGCTTGGCTGCAGAATACATAAAACATAAAAAAACCTGTGGCAACAAAAGTTCGTGGGAGCCTGCACCTTCCTTACATTATGGTATAATGTTCTCTCATATTCACTGTCAGAAACCTTGAGAAGTTTAGAGTTGTCTAGAGATGAAGCGTACCACACTGCTCTCCTCTGGCTCCTTTCTATCTGATGACCAGGTATATGATGACCTTCGTCCTGGAAGATCCACATCTTCCTTGACAAGGAGTTCTTACTGCAGGAACTGTCCCCCTTCCCCTGGTGATCCCCTTTTAAAGCTGGTCAAAGTAACGCGAGCTTGGGAAGGGTTCAAGGAAATCCAGACAGTACTACATGTCCTTGCATGTACATTAGGAACTGTGAGGCTAAATTCACCATCCATTGCCATTGCTAACTGCACTCTTGAGGCCAAAATCGGGGCCTGCTGAAGGCAGGTGAAAAGCCCTGACTATGGGATTTGACTCTGTGCACCCAGGTGAGTCCAGCCTGCACACCCACACCTTCATACCCAACTCCAGCACTGGGTACATTGATGTACCTATTGCCTCACAAATTCAGCTTTTTCTCACCATGACTGCAGTCTCAGGTTTTTAAAGGAGACCAGACACGTAGATGTGCTATGTTGTCTTTGAATTCTGAAGGGATTCTCATGTACCCCCAAGTGTTGTTGCAGTGTACCTCATTGCCCTACTAAGAGTCCCTGCGAAGGCCCCCGCAGCCACAAGAGACAGGAGCAGAGCTCAGTGAGCATTTTGGCTGCTTGCCCCTGCCTGAAGCCCACTCATGTTGCAGGAAATCATATGTAAAAACAGTGAGCTATGCAAGCAGGGGAAAGTCTGGTAGCGGGGTTTAAGGATAAACAATCCTCAGGCTGTGTGACCATAAACCATTCCCTGTACTAGATTATGATTTCGCTGTTCTCTATTCCCCTTATTTCCCTGCTTCCTTGCTCCTCTCAACCCTGACTTCAAATCACAACATTTTGTAGGACTGGAAAACATATGGTTTTCCACATTGCACGGTGCTGCATGACTCCAGAGACAGTCGGACTACATTCATGCAAATCAATTATAATTACTGGACCCATTCTCTGGACCTGTGGCAAACAGCTCCAGTCTGGCAGCTTCCATTAAACTTAGCAATTCTGGCCTTTGAAAGCACGTGTTCATATCCAGACTGTCTGTTGTCAGTGGTCCCTCACCTACATTAACTCACATGCACTATGTCTGAGTGCTTTTTTGGGCCAATTTTGCAAGGGATCATTCAAACATTATAATAGTTAAAGAAAATCCAGAATGGTAATTAAGCATAGATAATGACAACCATTTTTCCTGAAGAAGTATCTTCTTAGAGGTTATGATTATGAAGACTTTGAAATCCAATTGAACAGCCATAAACTGATATGAGCCAAATATCCCGCTGGATCTTTGCAGCTCCTGGAGAGCTATGATGCTGACCTTAAAGGAGCAACACATTAAATGGTTTTAATATGACTTAGAACTACAATTAAAAGAAGTGGAAATATCCAGAGTTCAGTTATCTGTAAGTTTCATATTCCACTGTATGCATGGGACAGTCCCAACAAAAAGGCCATATTTTAAGAATCTTAAAGAGATATTTCCCTGAAGTATTACACTTCAGAAGAAATCTGCTCCTCCTTTCCCTCTGTGATATTTCCTGGAGTAAGCCTGTCTCCTCTGCTTGATACGGAGCACTTAGTGCTTTATGCACATGGAAGCCCTGACCCGACATTTATTTATCCAAATAATAGAATGGAGAATAGTGGCGCTTATTCCTTGTATACTTTGGAAATGTTCAGGGAAGAAACTTTATTTTTAAAGTTTAGAGATTTGGCATTATTTCTAAATTCTGCAAGTATTTAATCTCTTCAATTAAAGAAGAAAAAATATTACCACTTAAACCTCCCATAACATACGACATTTTAATTAAACCAATTTCCCTCCTTGACAGTATCCTGTCCAGAATTTTGAATGAGAACCTTTGTAAAGCTCTAATGTTTGATAATACTTTATTTCCTTCTCTGTGTTTAGACCCCACTTGCGCTTAGACAAATTAATAGGTGTTTACAGCCCTGTATCTTTTGCCATTCACACTGCCTCCTTGAGCTCTCAGAAAATTTAAGGTAGTCTCCTGTTCTGTGTCTCTAATAGTTTCTGTGTCTCTAATAGTTTTCTTCAAAGGAAGACTTTGCCAAATTAGAGGAAGGACTTATACCTTCACAACTGTGGCAGCTCTTGCAGGTTCCATGCAGTGTTGCACACCGAAATATTCCTGGAGAGATATTGTCTTAAATGTTTATGGAAAAAGAGAGGAAAGCTCTTGATGCACTGCTCCATGTGGCACAGACTTGGAAAGTGAAAAATAAAATGGTGTTGGCATAAGCAGCGGACCAAACCAGCTACAGTATTTTAAGGAACAAGGGAGAAAGACATTTTTAACATATTTTTGTGCATGTTGGATTTCTTTGAGCAGTCTCTAATGTGAGACAAATGATGCTACCTTTTTCATGATTAGGTGAGTGAAGATGTGTTGTCAGTAATGTCAGCTTCCATAATTTTCTGTAGAAATAATTAATCTAGAGATTGGTGTAGATTGCAAATTGTAACTCGCTCCTTATTTGTTTTTATTTTCTGACTTGACTTTCTCCTCTGACATAAGGAGTGTTGTGTTGTTAGTGTGCTAGTTGGTGTATAATTCATGGGTTGTGCAAGAATGCAATTGTGGTCAATGTTAAATCAGATATCTCAGAACTTCATACGGAGTTGAGGGACAATTCATTGGAATCAGAGTTGAAAGAGATTTGTGATGTTTTGCTCCTGTGCTAATGGAATTGCACCATTTTAGAACAAACCAGTATTTCCTCCAGCATCATGATTTTACCCTGGCCACAGCTCAGCCCCATGCAGCCGCTCACCCACTACCCTGCAGTGGGATGGCGGAGAGTATCTGAAGGGTAAAAGGGAGAAAACCAATGGGTTGAGATAAAGACAGTTGAAGAGTAAAGCAAAATTTTTGCACACCAGCAAAGCAAAACAAGGAATTAATTCATGACTTCCCGTGGTCAGGCAGGTGTTCAGCCATGCCCAGGAAAGCAGGGCTACATCATGCCTGGCAGGGACTCGGGAAGATAAAAACCGTCACTGCAAATGTCCTCCCTTTCTCCTTCTTCCCCCAGCTTTATATGCTGAGCATGACATCACGTGGTCTGGGATATCCCTTGGGTCAGTTGGGGTCACTGTCCTGGCTGTGTCTGCCTCCTACCTCCTTGTGCACCCCCAGCCTCCCCTCTGGTGGGGTGGGTTGAAGAAGAGAAAAAGCCTTGATGCCGTGTAAACCCTGTTCAGCAAAAACATAAACACCCCTCTGTTTTCAAGACTGTTTTCATCACAAATCCAAAATATTGTACCATACAACCTCCTATGAAGAAAATTAACTATCCCATCCAAAACTAGAATATGCACCTTCTACAGGTGTCAGGAATATGGCTAGGGTTTTCTCAGACCACTGCTCTAAGTAGTTTGAACAGAAGATATCTGAATGAAATAGTAATTTTCAATACATCTGCATTACTTGAAGAATTCCTACCAATTTTTATCCCTGACAGAGTTTGGCTAGCGAGTCACCTAAGCTGAACTTTTCCTTTTTGTTCACCAATTACGCAGCCCTCCTTTTTAGAATGTACTTTTTTAGACTTTTATGCCTTGTTTGCAGAACTGAGTATTCACAGCTGCTGCTCGAGCCATTGTATTCTGAACATATGAAATAAGTGTTGGTGCAAAATAATACAAGACAGCCTAAACTGGCACAAAGTTGCAGAGGTAACACAGAATAACAAGGCAACAAAACCACAGGGGAAAGGTCAATACATGGGACGTGATGCAAACAGGAAAATGAAAACAGGTATTACAATTATGCACATAAAATAAAAAATTCTAAATTAATCATCACTACTTAGAAAAGAGCTCTGGAAGATGTCATGAGTTTGATTGTCTGTGATGGTCAAAAGATAGGCAGGAAATGGAAGGAAAAGAGTTAAGAAAAAATACTGCAGTATCACAAACTGAATCTGACCACACTCTTGTATTTTGAATGATATTTTGAACACCAAAGGGATTTTTGATCCGACATCATATAGCCATTTCTTATGCCTTTTAGGAAAATCTCTAAAAACTGTGACACATGATATATCAGAGTGGGAATTAAACATTACTGGAAAATATGGACATTCATGCCTAATGCTCACATCAGTAAAATCAGCATGAGCTCTCCTTCAGCTCACTGGGAACTAGAAACACAAGCCACAGACTGTGCAGTAACTGTGTCTTTTATACAAGCAAATTAAGAGAGAACGAGACACAGACTTGCATGTTCACACACCAGCCACCCTCTCATTTAATTTTTAATGTGCTCCTGTTCATGCTTTTGGCTGAACACATCGGTCTCTTGTCACAAATGCCCAGGAGACCCTTGCAGTACAGCAAATGTTGCATATGATTGTGTCTGTTTCCAAGAGACATTAAGGATGAGGTGATCCTGTTCTGCCAGGAGGAAAGTTCAGTTTTCTGAATGTAGTTGTCCCATTCTACTTGCTCTCAGTTTCAGAAAACATGCCCTGGCTCCTTTTATTTTTATAACCTATGAAGATGAGTGCTGTAAGAAAATCTAATAGATAATATATCTTTCTTCAGAGTAGGATTTGAATAGTGTACAGAAAATAAATGCGTATGCACACACTGAAAGCAGGGAATAAAATAAAATAGTGAGTAGATCACCTTTACAAGCAATCATCTGTCACTTGTAATGAGGTAGTGGTCCCACAGAGAAAGAATGTTAACATATAATTCAAGGTTATAGCATAATCTTCTGCAAAGTAGAGGGATTGGAATGTCCTAGACAAATAATTTCACAGCTTAGTATAGTTTATTTTCCATGTCAATATTAAGACTTAAAATATTTTTATGGGTGTTTTTCATGTGAGTTTCACTCTGTAAACATGTGCATGCATATAGTCCTATGTCCTATGCTTACAGGATACATCCTATCAAATATCTTAGACCCCTAGGAGAAAGCTTTCATAGCAAAATAGCTGATGCCAAGGTCCCAAAATACAAGTTACAAAGGAAAGTAGATTGGATTAACCCTGGTCTGGTCCTGTGGATCTAATTTTCATTAATAAGTGAAACTGCTCTTCTGTAGTGCATCTCCTGCATTAGTTCCAACTGAAATGACCCCAGTTCAGGGGCTCTGAAACTGCTCCCAATTAAAGTAATGTACAGGAGGACAACCAAGGGATTCACATCAAATGTACACAACTTATTCTGACTAAAATGTTAGTGTAGGTTCATCTAAAACCAGACATTTTTTATATGTATACTAATCAGAAGATTTTCAACAGACAACTATGGAAAATCCAAGTTGCATTCAGTATTTAAATTATGTGGTTGTTTTGGTGTTTTCTGATATTGTCAAAGGGTAAAGATTTGGACATCAATCCAAAACCCACCAAAACGGTAAAACCCTAAGTATGACATCTGACAGACTCTAGTATGACATGATGGAACTACAGTGGAAATAAGCTTGTGAGTACTATATCACAGTCATTGTCTGCATTCCAAATACCTAATAACCTGCTTCTACATTATTCCATGTAACTTTTGCTGTGTTTTGTGAATCCCTGTGCTTTGAGATTACTAAGTATTAGAGTAGAATTCTTCCAAGGATAGCAAAGCTATCTCTTTCTGAACATTTGTCTCCATTTTGATGAAGAGAATTGTGATGGTTGTTTGCAATAATTTCTGTGGCAGAGTGTTTATGTGCATTCATATATGTATGTTTAATGTGGGCAGGAATATCAAAATCTTGTTTCTTCATTAAATGTATACTTTGTAGTGTATTTAGTTACATCCTGTTTTATTGCCTAGGTAACAGATAAGAACATCTATCATTGCATAATAAGATACTTACAAATGGAATGTTAATAGCATCTAATAATTTTAGCTCTAAGGTCTGTGTCTTGTTAGTAAACAATGTAGAAAATTAATTTCATTTTAAAGGGTTTTCCTTGGCATAAAATTTCACTGAGATGTGTCTAAATCCACTTTTGTGCATCTGAGTGGACTAATTCTTAATAATATAGCTGAATCACCAGAAGAGAAGGATACTTAGTGCTGTTGTTAGTTGCCTCTCTATATTTTAAGACGAGAGATTAACAGAATCTAAAAGTAGAATGTTTGCTGCAGTCATGGCAACACACATTTCAAAATGTGCAAATGTTAGCACACAATATTTTAACTAGGAAAAGATGATATATCAGATAAGCTCAACACATATCAAAAGTTAAGCCTTTTTTATTTGGGCACTGTTTGTCTCTGAGCAAACTTAGAACTTTGTATATTCTAGAAAAGTAGGATTATATCCCAGATCCAACACAATCATGACGATGAACAATATTAGCATCAGGCATTGGAGCAGATAGTATAGGGTTTTTTTTTTTTAACTGGAAGTATATATATTTTTTTCATTTATTGTTGCTTATTTATCCATACAGAATAAATAAATCCATATAGAACAGCCACTGTCACTGCTCATCTTAGGGCATCTTGGTTAATAATATTTTGTATTAGCATCTTGGCAGTTGACTGCAGTGAGCTCTAAATTCTGCTTTGGAGTTTAGTCCTCTGCTGGTTTGTTACACAGACTGAGGGCCAGGCTGGCTTTTGCTTTCTTTATGAGTACAATGCCGCTTTGGAGTAATCCAGCTGACATGGTGTAAAGGAAGTAGGCTGATGGCAGCAAGTACTGTGGGGTCATGCTTGTATTTCTTCAAACAGACTTCCTGCTGATGGACAGGGAAACTTAACATTATTTCTCTGCCAGAAAGAGAAGATTCAGCTCGGTACATATATAGAGTTACAGAAACACAGAATGTTCTGAGTTGGAAGAGACCACCAGGATCCTCAAGTCCAGCTCCTGGCTCTGCACAGGACACCCCAAGAGTCACATTATGTGCCTGAACACACAGAGATTTGAATTCTGTCAGGCTTGGTGCTATGACCACAGTCCTGGGGAGCCTGTTCCAGTGCCCAACCACCCTCCGGTGAAGAACAGACTTGATTTTATCGTTTCTGTCAGTAAGAAATAAAGTAGAAGATGAGAAAATTAGGTTTAAGTCCTTGTACCAAAGTCTGTCATCGATGACCAAATAGAAGACCTGAGTAATGCAAACAGAGTCTGGGCATGACCACAACACACAAGCAAGCACAGCACAGAGCTGGAATTGACTGCAAGAAACCCAGGACTTTTTTCAGGAATAGTGTCATAGTGGTGCCAGACCAGGCTATGAACCCTTCAGAGAGGAATCCTGCTTGTAGCATTGCCCTGGTGTGTCAATTCCTATCTAGGAATCATGAAACTCCCAGGGCTCCTGTGACACCATTTGTCGGAAGACACCTTGTCCTCTGTGCTTCTGTTCGCTGTTCCTGCCTCTGAGGAGTTCTGAAAATACATCAACAAGCAGATGAATATATGGACAGGAGCTTGGCATGAATGTAGACAAATCATGAATTTTTCAAGGGCTTATCAGTATTTTACACCCCATGCTGTAATATAAAATTGAAATGTGAGAGACACTAGAGAAAGTTCTTTTGCTGAAGAAATGAGAATCAGACTGGGGAATAAATCCATTGCTAATATTTTTGGATTTGTTTATTGACCTGTCTGCTGAGACAAGAACATAAAATGAAAATTATGCTAATTAGAACTGTACATAGCAAAAAAAAGTTGCACTGACTTTTTTCTAATTCTTTCTAATTCTCAGGGGAGCAAAGCTTGAACATGAAAGAAAACAGAGAAACTGGTAGCACAATAAGATATTTAAATAAATACTTGCTTTCAAATGATTTGCAGGTGTCAACTTATCTAACATCTGCAAGGAGTTTGTGCCATGACCTTGCTGTTCATGAGTCCCTTCCAGAGCAGCTAATATTTTGTAATTGGATCAGCTGCTAATGCTCTGCAGTTTCATGTTTCGTTAATTAGAAAAGTGTAGTACAGTCTTCTTTTGTCTCAATTACACTGCTAATATATCTCATTTACCTTGTTTACAGATTACCATAATGTTTTTCCAAAACATTTTGTAGATGGTAATACATGCAAAGTGGTTATTTTCCTTGTCCTTCTGTTACATGGAAAATTAACATTAAAAAAGGGGTGATAGGCTTGAGGATTCCTTTTCCTTTCCTTTTTCCTTTCCTTTTTCCTTTCCTTTTTCCTTTCCTTATTCCCTTTCCTTTTCCCTTTCCTTTCCTTTCCTTTCCTTTCCTTTCCTTTCCTTTCTCCTTTCCTTTCCTTTCCTTTCCTTTCCTTTCCTTTCCTTTCCTTTCCTTTCCTTTCCTTTCCTTTCCTTTCCTTTCCT
>NW_024581116.1:10353446-10365030 GCF_017639235.1 Corvus kubaryi | reverse complement strand
CCTTTCTTTTACTCGCCTTTGGGCTTCCATGTTTTACTCAACATTCCCATTCCCCGTCCTATTCCCCTTCCCCTTCCCCCACCCCTTCCCCTTCCCCTTCCCCTTTTCTTTTTCAATGCCCTATATCACAGAGTAGTATAAACTTGCTCAACTGATTAGCCTCTCTTACCTATTTATATATCTTGGCAAAGGAGTGCTTACAAAAAAAGAGGAGAAGGATTTTATGGGGCTATAAGGAAGCTGTTGAAAGCTTACCCCATGATATGAATGTTTTGATCATATCTAGATGTCCCAGATGAGCTGGGAGATGCCCAAAAAAATATTCCTTTGAAGAATTGTATGTGGATAGAAGATAGGGACAGTATTAGCTTTATTTTTGACAGGGAACAAAAGAACAGAGAGATTGAAAATTGGATTCAGGAGAATGATTTGAGATACTTAACTTCTAAATTTAAGCAAGACTGACATGCTAAACTCCTTTTGTTTCCAATGCATAGCAAGTAGACAGCTTTGAAGGCATAGGCTCTTAGATATAAGTCCCACATGGTAGAGGACTAGAACTGGAATAGACTACATCTACCACATTTTTGAAAACTGCTCTATAGGTTTGTAATAAGTACCTAGGCCATTAGGTATCTAATAGATACGGAATTTACTTAGAGAAACAAAATTTTCTTCTTTTTTTTTCCAATTTAGAATTCTTGAAAATTGGGGTTTTTTTTTCATATTTCGAATATAATTAATCTGCTTTTGTTTTCATTGGAACTACATATGATCAGAAAGATCTTTAAATAATGGATTTTATTAAAGGTATCTTCTTCTTTAAGCTTTCATCTTCCCTGATCTGTGATGAGATCCTGGTCTGTACCCACTTTAGGAATGTAATGTGAAGATGGATGATCACCTGTGAAATTGTAGTAGAGTAGCACATGGTAAGACATCATGAAAAACATTTGGTGGATGCTAGACAGAAATATGTGTATGAACTGGTTTGGTTCTGTTGTCTATTCTCTCTCACTGATGTTCCAAGCAGTTTCTAAATGCCCATGTTCTGCACATTGTGAGGCAACAATAACCCCGTAAGAAAAGAACATATTTGCATCTTCATTTCCCATTGCAAGGAAAGCAGAAAGACACACAGGTCTACTGTTGATAATATTTTTCATTTTTCCTTTATAGGCAATCATATCAGTCTTCTCACCAAGCCCTAGGGTTTATTTTACAAATCCTGTTTACAAGATATCAATAGAAGTTCTTAGAGGAATTAGAATTACCCAAACAAGGGTGTGAGGATCAGCCTGCAGCTTTAATAAATATTGGATAGCTGAATGTGGCATCAGATTTAGTTGATAACACTTCCAAAATCTATCATAATCTGAGAAACTGATAGAAGTGAGTAGAATTTGGGGTTTTTTTATTCAGAAAGTTTTGAACTGCCACAGGTAGCTGTGGCATTTCATACCTAAGAAACACAAGTTTACATTGTATTTACAAAGCCTGTCTTCATTTCTTTGAACTATCTACAGTTTTGTTGCAAAAAATCCCAGATACATGTTACTTTGTTTTCATGTAGGTCTTGCAATGTAGGTCCATGTTACATCAGTGTCCATCTTTGTCTTAATATTTAATGTTTAATATTTATAATTATTATTAATAAACTTGCTCTATTTTTTAAATTTCTTAGTGTTGGAATAGATGTTCAGTTATCAATCAAGACAAGGGACTCATTATATTAGGCAAAGAAAAACCCAACCAGTTTACTTCTGATTTTGAGGTAAGAGATTTCCTGAGGTGTACCATCAGACTCCTGGGCATAGGACACAGCCCCTCTTGTTGTCTTTTCCACAATAAAATGTATTATAGCTTTCTATTTTTCATGGTGTTTTGAAGCATCACTTTTATGTCAGCTTTTGATGTGTCTGTCTCTTAGAAGTACACAATATACTGACAAAGATCAGTGAGACTGAGAAGAAAAGGTGACAGTGTCTAGGTAGACTGAGATTTATGAGATTAACTGGCAGTTCAGAGCAGAAAAATAACACAAGCACTTGTTGACACAATGTTCTCACCCAGTGCTATAAGGCAAGGAAACAGAACACAAGATTAAAAAATGAAATATTTATCTTGTGTCCTTGTCACCCTGTATGAGTGTTGGCTGCAGGTAGCACAAAAGTGAAGATAAACCCAGTAGCCCACAAGCTGCATCACACCTCAAGGCACACCCAAAATCCGCAGGCTTTGAGCTGAGTTGGTGACGAAAAGAATTACCTCTGGCTGGCCTCGGAACAGCAAGGTCATAAGAACACTGTAATTACAGCACAGTTCAGAGCTAGTTTATTTCCCAAAACCTACTTTAATATATCTCACATTACGTTACCTAAATGGTACTATAAAAATGAGGATACCAGTAACAATAAAATGCTTCCTATCAGAAGCAATAATATAAAAGATATCTTGGATAAAGTCTTATTGCCAGTTTAGTAAAAGAAAATATACACTATTGCAGAGGAGATTTACAGTAAATTCTGTTTATTCTCCATAATATATGAAATTATGTGGTATTAGAATATGTCAAAAGGCTGATATGAGATCAAATTAGCCTCAATTACAATTAGTTGTTTGGGATTTTTTAAGAAGGAAACTATCAGAATGCTTGTTTTGTTTGGTTGGGGCTTTTTTTAATATTATAATGCAAATTGAAAAGTATATATAATTTTAAAAAAGTACTTATTTGCCTGCATATCAGACTTTTAACATGAAAACAAGATTCTTTTACTTAACACTTTGCTTTTTCATCTCACAGGCACACTTTCTGCACACAGAGCATTTTAGAGTCAGTGGACTGAAAAGCGATCCATGTGTTGTAAATCTATATAATCTAGAGACCTCCAGAGGAAAGTTTCGTCATTTCATACCAAACTGCTAATTATCTGCAAACCTCAGTGTGAAGCTAGCAATTGATCCATGTCTTGTATTTGCTATCACGAGTGTCCTGATTTCACATTTCCCAATCCCAGGCTAACATGCATTTCCTATAAGCTTGAGCTGGGACAGATGGATTTAGTGTGTATGAGTGAGAGAGTTTTGACTACAGAGAAATATTCTAAATATTCTTTGAAATAAATATTTCCTTTCCCAAGGCATAACAGTTTATTTTTCTCCTTTAAATGTAAAATTTTACAAGTTTTTGAAGAGAAAGACATAGAAATATTCTTTTTCTTTTTGTTAATGTTACATACAATTTCTGTATTTCAGAGACATTTTTGACAATTACATTTTGCAAATGATGCAGAAACCCCTTGTTTTCATAAACCAAATGCCCTTTCTTTGAGAGAGCTGGAAACATCTGCGTAGCATGTTGGACATCCTTGGTCACCATATGCTATGGTGGGGTTTAAACTGTCACAGAAAGTTGTTTTAGAATTACTCTAATCACCATCGTGTTCAAATCTTTGCGGGCAGCTTTCGGTGGATAAAAATAGACTATGGGTTGAGAGATTATCAGAAAAGTCTCCACACAGACAACTCCCAAATTGTGATGTCGTAAGAGCCATCCCTCCTCCAATGAAACATCCCACATGTGGAAGCAGTATATCTTTGTTTATTTTCAAAGACAAATAAGGCTAGGAGCTGTTGCAGGCAAATGACCACATTGCTTTTAGATTAGAGCTGGTGACTATACCTGATACTTGCCTTCCCAACATGCATTAGTGCTATCTTGTGTATCTCTGCAACAGGATTCATCAGGGCAGTTAGCTTTTTGTTAAAATGGTTGTAACACAAGTGAGAAAGCTCCGGTGTGGATTTGCAATCATAACTAAATACATAAATCTGAATGTCAAGGGTTGAAAATGCTTGTACATTTAAAGTGTAAGACATGGTTTGTCTTCTGCAGAGAAAGTGAATTTCTCTGTCTCTTCATTACTTTAATGTTTTTGGTTAGATTATAGTCATCATCAAAAGCCACAACACTTATCATTGAAAAGCCTAACTTTGTTCTTTTACCCACCTGTGCACTTTGCCATTCTGCTCTTCTCTCTGCAGAATAAGTACCCTGCAGAATAATCAGGCTTTAACAGAACTGAAACAAATCCTCTCCACGTTATTGTGCCCTTCCCTCTCTCTAGTTCTCCAATGTTCATTCTTAAGTGGGTTTCAGTAAATCCCAGCCTTAACTCTCCTGCATGGTCCATAGTGATGAATGCCCAGAAGTGACACAGGACAACATGAAGCCAAATTGCTTCTTCATGTGCCTTTCAGGAAGTCCTGTGGCGCTCCAGATAATTTATAGCTGACTAATCTCTTATTTTATACCAGCTCTACTTACAGAGACATTGACACAATTGATCACCAACCTAAAGAAGAAAAGCCCAACCTGACAGAGCTAACCAGAAATAAAGCTTTCTCTGTTTCTTGGAACACCAGACATATGGAAAGCATGGTCACTTGATTTCTACAGAAATATGTACACGATCAGGTTTTACAGACATAACGAAAATGCTGTCTGCAGTAGTAAATATTTGAAGGCTTCTAAAGGAATGTGTGGTGAATTTTTGATAGAAGGTTATTTGCTTTGCTAAAATAAATGATAATTAATATTCTCCAAGAAGGACTTTTTTCCTAATGTGTTCACTTGTGTGATTGTTCAGTTTTGTAATTTGAATCAGCCTCATATAGTAAAACCCCACAAGATACAAAAGGAAATAAATCTAATTGTCTCTTCGAAAGCCTAGATGAAGAGCAGGAAACAAAGAATGCTATTATGAGTAACGCATACTTTGAAAAATGGAATTTGTCATATTAATACACTAATTGAATAGTTAATTTCCTCACTTGAATGTCAATGCCCATATTTTTTCTATGTCTGATCCTGATCTTGTTTCCATCATGTTCCCAGGTAGAACTATGCTGGGGGACACCTGTGCTATGTGCACAAGCTGCTAGAATTGGAGAAGTTCCGTGCATGCAAGAAAGCAGAGCATGGCATAAGCACAGCAGGTGGGCAGTAAATGGCAAAACTCCAATGGTCCATTGTCTTGCACCCACATATTCTTGTCTAAGTTCCTTTGGTGATGGGATTTCATAAAGCAATTTGTGGGCTTACCATTTATGCATATAGACAAGTAGTGAGGGAGGGAAGGACAGGGCAGATGAACAAGGGTTAGGAATTATTAGGAATGTGTGGGTTAGGAATTATTCTCTTCCCCTTTTTTGCATCTGTCAGAAAGGTAATATAGACTGAGCTATAACATTCAGTGAATTGAAGTGTCCTACATTTAGGCTGCAGAGTAAGTGAGCTTCTGGGTTGCAGTACATGTCTCATCAGCATGGTGGCTCACCAGCAGTGGACATTCAGGCCCTTACTATGTAAATGTTCGAAGATCTGTAAAGAGAGTATTAATCTTCAAATATGTGTTCCTTAATGCGGCAAGATCTGATTCAAATATTGCGAGCTTGGACTCAGCTTATGGGGGATATGTACTTTTCTGTGATACTACTGGTTTTTTGCTACATGTTGGAACCAAGAAGCTACCTTTGAAGGAAAATTGATGGGTGAAGTTCCAACAGTTAGATCCCTCTCACCATAGAGAGGGTGGCCTGTATCTGATCAGACAGGTTCTTTTGCACATTCTTCCCTTCACATTTCACAGTTTCCTAATTCAAGAGGATATCTCCATTAACTCCCCAACTATATTGACATTAGTATCACAATTCATATACGTATAGCTCTGCCTCAGAGCTAACTTCTACCACATGGCAACGTAGAGGAGGCATTAGAACATTAAAGTACTTTTAAGGCTGTAGTTGGAGTGTTTTGGTCAAGGTTATGGGGAATTATAAGATAGAATTGGGTTGTGAGCTGTAAAACCTACCTGCAGAGGCACATGGCAGCACAAAGGAGCACATGGCAGCACAAAGAGGTTTGTCTCCACTGGGCCCTGGGGGGAGGAGGTGTCACACAGCAGACCCCTACAAAGTGTGTTGCTGATGTGACAACACGGGATAGGTCATGCCATGTAAGGAAATACTGTGCCTTAGAAAGGTGTATAAAACCAACTCACCCCTTTGAATAAATGATTCAGATTCCCTGTTGGTCTGAGTTTGTCACCAACAAATGGTGCCCCGTGTGAGGAATTTATTATACACCTATCTGTGCATCCGTTGGTGAGCTCCGTGGGACTTGAAGTGCTGCTGCAAGAAGCAGGAACGCTGGCCAGTGATAATCCCTACAAGTTGTAGGTGAGCCATGGGGGATGTAGGGGATGGAGTATCCCAGGAACAGAACATCCCAGAGATGTTAAAACAGATTATAAAGAAACATGGCAGGGAAGTTGAGTCTACAGATTTGAACAGACTCTTGTTCTGGACAAAGGACTGTGACTCAACTTTAGATAGTACCAATATTTTTGATCCTTGGACATGGGACGCTTCGAAGGACGCGTTGTGGAACCAGGTTACATGCGGCGATGCAGCGCTGACAGAGCTTTTGTGTCCATGGAGGACAGTGTGCAAGGTGCTCATAGCGCATGCGGGACCCAGAGACCGGACAAAGAAATACGCTTGTGCCACTGCAGCAGCCATGCCAAGCCCTTCTGTGCTGCCAGCGAGTGACTGCAAGTCTGTCGGGGCTGTGGGAGGAGAACCAGAAGATGGCCCCTTGTCCCCCAACCCGTTTGACCCTGGAGGGAAGCCAGACCGTACCATAAAAAAGCTTGCGGTGCGGTGCCGCACCGCACCATGTGGCATCAGCTGGAGCTGGGTTGCGGTGAGTGGCTGGAGCCGGCAGGGAATGTGTTCCCTCTCCCTTTGCCTTCTGCCAGAGTGCAGCGGTGGTGGCAGACGTGGCGAGGGGAGAGTGTGCCGTGCCAGCGAGCACATGTCAGAGCTGCGCCACGGCAGCAAACGCATGGTAGTGAGCCATACTGGCGAGCACATGGCAAAGCCACGCAGCGACTGCACCCGGCGGCCGCCCCCATGCCATGGACAGGCAGGATCAGCGGCACTGAGAGCTGATACTGTGCTAGAAAAAAGGACTAAGTGGACCAATAGCCCCTTCCCCAGAGGTGGGGAGGCTGCAGCATACAGCATTTGCACCAGCTTGTGCGGGAATGGCTGCAAGCTAGGCATGTTGTTCCTGCAGCTAGTCCATAGAATTCTGTTTTCATTATTCAAAATGTTGCCACAATAATTGTAATTTTCCAAAGCCTAGACTTATACCCCACATTGTTCTAACACTTTTTTGTTAGAAATGCTCCTGTAATAATTATCATTTGTAAGCTATTTCTTAAAGCAGGAATTAGACTTGTTACTTTTTGAAACCTTTTGAAATTTTTACTTGGTGTGCATTGTTGTTGTATCAGATGTATTATTTTATTGTTCATAGTGAGAAAACTGCATGTAATGTTCCACATCTTCCTGATTCTGGTAAATTGAAAGATGTTCGTGTTACATATTGTTAGAACAGAAAAGGGGGAATGCAGAGATGGGGTGTGCCCCCCGTGAAAAGATTGTAAAAAGTTTATATGTTCTTCATTTTTCAATTGCATTCAGAATGATATTAACGAAGTTTTTAAGCAATTTTATAAGTATTTTAGGGAAACCTTCTCAGTCACTGCTTGAGGCTCTGGCCAAGCCCTAGCCCTGGCTGGCTAGGGAATTATACCATCAAACCCAAGTGTTTCTGCCCTAAAACTGTAATCAAGTCATTTTTACTTGCTAATTTGATCGTAAAAAAGCTGGACCCTCTTTCAAAGTAAACTTGAAAGTCTTGCCTAGGAAAGACTCTCTAAGTGCTCACTATGAAACAGAACCTTCCAGCAGTTGTAGACTGAGTGATGGTAAAAGCTTTAGACAATTTCACAGTGTTTCTCAAAGTTCTATCTGTTCAATCACTGTCATAATTCTTAATTGTATAAAACAGAAAAGGGGGAATTATAAGATAGAATTGGGTTGTGAGCTGTAAAACCTACCTGCAGAGGCACATGGCAGCACAAAGAGGTTTGTCTCCACCGGGCCCTGGGGGGAGGAGGTGTCACACAGCAGACCCCTACAAAGTGTGTTGCTGATGTGACAACACGGGATAGGTCATGCCATATAAGGAAATACTGTGCCTTAGAAAGGTGTATAAAACCAACTCACTCCTTTGAATAAATGATTCAGATTCCCTGTTGGTCTGAGTTCATGATTCATTTGCTGACAAAGGTCACTTGCAAGCTGCAGTGCCTGGAAGACTTAAGAAGTCCTAGGTTTGTGTTATAAATACTGTCCAAACTTTCCCTAGGCTGGCAATTTGATGAAAGGGCTTCTACAGAGGTTTTTCTCCTGATCTTTCTTGTGGTCAACAAGACAACTTGAAAAAAACTTCTTCACAGGAAGAAAAAGCTCCAATAGGCAAAATGGTTAAGTAGAAAAGCAGCAAAGGGCATAAGCTGAAATATTTAGCAGATGGCAGAGATGCACTTGCATCAGTTACGCTGTAAGTAAAATATTTATGGTGTCTGAGGAACTCCCTTCCCAGGTAGGTATGATTGAGATATCAAATTAATCACAAGAGGAGAAAAAGAATTTAGGTTTCATAAATATGCCTTGAATCTTCAGAATACATTCCCTATATTTGTAGTGGCTACATTCTGAGAATGGTCTTATGTGTTTGCTTTTCATGTGTGCTTGCACCTAATAGATCAAAACAGTTGTATCGACTCAGAAAAGCAACAGCTTTGACTTCCAACAGCTTGCTTTTGACTGAAATTCCATCTCAATTTGAACATTCTTGACTTTTCTAGTAATTTTTTTTGCTGTTTCAGATTGAGTTGATTCTAATATTTTCATAAGGAAGATCCCAAACCAGCAACACAACTCATGGTAACCCTCACAGTGAGCTAAGATATTTTGGGGGTTGTACCCCATCTTTACCCTTGACTTTCATTTCACAAATTGATGGTTCACAGCTTGTTTTACCACTGGAGTCAGCCACTGGAGAGCTGGGGTGACTGTGCCAGATTGCAGTGCTTGTTAGGGAGAGTCTTTACTGCAACATCCCACTCCCACAAAGGTCAGGGGCCACATTCTCCTGGTAGGAGACCTACCAGGAGAGCTTGCTCTGTGGTCAGCAACAGGTGGAAAAGATTAACCCTTTGAGAGTCATGCCCCTTAGCCCATCAGGGGTCATGACATAGAAGGCACGTCCTGTTGTCATCAGCGAACAGTCAAGCTGCAGTACTGGATTTATTAGGTGCATCACAAGGTGCTCTGTGAAACAACATTTTCCTCTCTCTGTCTTTGTTTGGCACTTCCCTAGAGATGATCCAGCCAAATGAATTAGAGAAGTGCAGTTAAACTGATTAGTAACTGAAAGCCCAGTAATTTGTTTACTTACCAGGGCTAAATTTATATGTCTATTTTCTTGAATTGTCTTTGCTCTCCTCCTGGTAAATTTTAAAACTCTGGTACTTAACTGGAATATACTAGCTGAATTAAAACAGTGTTATAAATTCATGTATTCATTATATGTGTTATAAATTTATTCAGATATTGGTCAGGATCATGATCTTTGGATCATCAGACAAGTTTGCTTCCTTTATGGTTTCTGAAGACTGGCAGGGAGCCATGGAGTTTGGTGTCATTTTTGGTGGCTCAGCTTTGCAGCGTGACCTTGTAATTGAGGTGCTTCCCATTGGGAGCTGCAGCACAGCTCATCTGAAACATAGTGAAATTCAGTGCAGGGTTACATTACCATCCTTATGGGAGCGCTTACAAAACCATACTGGAACCTTCCACACAGACTTAGTTCACTACCCTGCAGCAACCTCCTGTGCGGGGAGAGAATACCTCATGCCTTGCTAAGCAAGCTGATTTCCTCTCCCTCATCAACATTTTATTTCACTTTTTTTTTCCCACAAGGGAGTAAAAATAGGTGACTCAAGCTCAAACTCTGTTGAAAACAAGGACAAAATTATTGATTAAAATCTGAGTTCAGAAATGTTAGGGTTTCACTCAGGAAGCATAGGGATAAAGCTTGTACTGCTCAAACATCTCAATTAAGGTTACACTCAAGTATCTCTTATTTGATAAGACTTCTCTGACATATGAGAATATTGCAGGTGTGAAAACACCATGAAGTTAATGTGTCTATGGGCCTTAAGCATTTATCTCTGAAATATCAGTATGGCACATTTTGAATCTCAAGTCTGCAAAGACTAAATGGTGTGTCTGTTCTGAGGTCTTTAGCATTATGAGAATGCTTCACTTTCTCTCACAACTAAATGTTTTGCAAAAACATAACTAAAGCATAGCATATAAGGTAGTGTTTGGGAAAACATTTCATTTAAACAGAAAAACCCCTAATATGTACACTTTAAAACACTGGTTGGAAAGGAGGCCCCCCTGACAATAGCTGTCTGTGCCATATTTCTATGAAGAGCACAAGTGCCATGTTACTAAAAATGAAAAACAAAGCCACGGGAAAGCATTATTTCAGCTGTCATCACTTTGTTCATATTAGAGTACTATGTACATAGTTACAACTATTGCTTGGTTTCCTTTTTGTTTGTTTAGATCTTTTATATAGCAACAATGTAGTGAAAAATACTATGAAAAATAAGGAAAAGGTTTTTGATACAAACCCAGATATGAATAGCCTCATTTCAGATTATGATTGTATCCATATGATTTCCTTCTTCTAAGCAGGAAAATTCAGATTCACTAAGCATACGCTGAAATAATTTAGTCTTGGCTTTTAACACATGCTAGTGGAATGCAGGTATTGCCATAAGACATCACAATACAATGAGATTTGAAACTTTCCCTTTTAATTGTTAACTGTAAGCATATTTTCTCCTTCCATTCTGCTGATATTACAGATAATGAGTGTGGTCTTTTTCATGTAAGTTCAGGTGCAAATGGCAAGACTTGTTATGGAGAGAAATTTTAAGCACGAAATTTAGGCATGGCTGTATCTCGACTTTTTTGAGAACACAAGACCAGGAAGCCAAAAAGATGAGGTTGAAATTTATAGAGTTTATAAATTTATGCCTATGTCATAGTTCAGGGAGGTATGTTTTTGCACCAAACTATTCTTTCTTAAAAGAACCAAACCAATCCAAACCAAGTCAAAAAAACTCCAACAAATAAACCCTTTAATATTTTCAAGTAGGCTTGAAAATATGGTACAGAGATTTCTGGGCTGCCTAGGAAATCCTGAAAATAGCTCCATGCATTTATGGGATATGTTTACTAATACTACATCCTTACCCATGCTCAGGGGTCTTTTGAGATGTTTCTAATTGACCTGGATCAAAATAATGATTTTTCTATCAATTTACTAGTTTGGATGGCTGAATGCTAGTGCATGGGAAAGTTACCTGCCATGAGTTGATTTACTAGTAGAGCACTGGTACCTAAGATATTTGGTGTCCAACACCACTCCACAGAAAATTTTCTGTCCAGAAATTTTGTGGGTCTATGGCAGACTCAGAACAATGTTCCATTATTGAATAATTTCTTTTAGAAAACTGGTAGAGAGATCATCTGTGGCCATAGAAGGAAGGAAGGAATTCGGAAGGAATTCGGAAGGAATTCGGAAGGA
>NW_024581116.1:10227592-10353436 GCF_017639235.1 Corvus kubaryi | reverse complement strand
AAGGAATTCGGAAGGAATTCGGAAGGAATTCGGAAGGAAGGAAGGAAGTTTTGGCTCTGACTGCAAAGTGTGGACCCAGATCACATACATTTTGAGTGTTCAAAGGCTGTTTCCTCTTAAAATATAAAACCCGCAAATTTCATCAATTGTTGGAAGATATTCTTTAAGGAATAGGTGCATATTCAGAAGAATTGTGCAGGAACATGAACAGAAATAGCAGGGCAGTTGTGACTCATGCTACCATCTCAGATAGATCTGTCCTGCCCTGAAGATGTCACCTTCCAACTGAGGCAACAGTAAGGTTATGACTTTTGCTTGGTCATTATTAGGAGTACCATAACACTCAGATGGGAAAGAAAGTATCACAGAGAAAATTTTATATGGTTTCTCAAATTGCTTTTGTTTTACACAAGAAAGAAAAGAAAATTTTAAAAAGAAGGGGCTTAGATTATTTTTTTCATGAAAATAGAAAACAATTAAGTGGAAGAAGAACTTTGGTGATCCTTACGGGTCCCTTCCAACTCAGGATATTCAATGACTCTATCCTATGAAGTACCCAAGAATGGCACAGTATTTGATGTATCTCCTCGAGAGGAGTCTGTGAAACTTGACTTAGATGAGGGTAAATTCTCTCCAGACAAAGGAGGAATCTGTTTATTTTGGAAAACTTATTGTTAGTTCTTTAGTAGCATCTATCAAGATGGGTAGGATAGTGCCCTATTTTAAAAATATTTTTTTCTTCCAAGTTGTCAGCAAGTTTCAGTCAAGAGACTAAATGAATGTCTAAGAGCAAAAGAAAATAACTAACTAAAAAAAATACTAGTGAGCATAAAAACTATAAGCTGAAATACAGAAACAGTCACACTCATCGGCAGAGCTATGTGAAAGTTCCCTTCTGAACACATATTTAAGTTGACTTAGACTTCTGTGTTCTCCTCTCTAGAAACAGTTGTATAACTTCCCTAAAATGTGTTCTTTCTTACCTAGCAACACGGCTGAAGCTATTTCAGACTCCGTTTTTACTGTCTTGAGAGCTACTTTGTCCTTTCTTTGATGGACACAGTTGTCTCTCTCGTCTATTCATTTAGAAGGTTGTTAGAAAGGCATTTTACACAACATTGCCTGGGCCCTGTCAGAGCTCTAGTGACTCTCCCTTTAATGCTGGTTATTTTCTTTTTATGACTATCCTATTTTTCCCTTATCTATCAAACTTCTGCAGTTCAGATGATGACCTCAAGCACTGCTTGCTGGACTTTCAAACAAGAGCTGTGCAAGCATCATGCACAAAGAAGATGTTCCTATGATGCTGCTTATAGTGGGAGACAGAGGCACGGGACAGCTCCTGTGGAATAGACTGCCCCAGACATTTCCGAAGATCTATCTAAGTGTTAATATTGTGTGGCCAAGTAAATAATTAATTTTGCATTTCTATGCTTGACTCAGAGCTAGACGACTCCTCTGGAGAATTTGCTGGAGGCTTCACAACCTGGATCAAATTGTACAGATCCATGAACTGGAAATGATCTACGCTGACTTCAGTGCCACTCCAAAAAGGAAAGAAGTTGCTTCCATCTGTGATCCTATTGCAAGATCTGAGTTCATATAAGAATTAATCATTCAGATTGATGAATGAAACATCAGCAAATATTCTGAATGGATCTGCTTTTTACTTATAGCATGCAAAACATTTCAGAAAAAAATAATTCTGATTGAAATTGATGCTATGATGATAACAATCACAAATTCATTAGACAGGAAGGGAGAAAGAAATAATGATAGAAAGTAAAAGACAAGTGTTTCAAAAAATCTATCTAAAGATGGCTGTATGTCTTCTGAAAACGAGTATTTTCTCCTTGTTATTATTTTGCTGTTATTATATTTGATTAATTATTTACACTGCATTATATACGTCCATACATTTTTCAAAAGTGAGGTATTATTTACCCAGTAAGTACTATGTAAATCAACTTGCAAGAACTGTTAAATATTTATAGTCTGTCTGGAAGGTTAGAAGAAGTGCAAGTTGTAGGGATTGCAACTGCATACTGATAACAACAGTAAAACCAAAAACATAAACATTACAGAGGTCAAAAACATTCACTGTTTTCAAATTTTTTTTCTTGTCCCAAATCCCAAGACTTGAAAAAATACATTCTTTTAAAATATATCTGTTACATTCCACTGGCCTAGTAAATTGCAGCTTGCCTCTCACAAAGCTTTCATGCTTGAGATTTGGTCTGAATTCTTTAGCACTTCAAAGCATGACTGAAGAAGAGTGTGTCAGTAATTTACTGTCTCCTTGCATCTGTCACCTTGATTTTCTTCACCATAAAGCTTTAAATCTTGGACCTGGAAAAGGTGGAAAGAAAATGCTGGTACAGCTCTCTCCTCTTCCCGCTATCCTTGCAGAAAAGAGGCGAGAATATAAAACTGAGCTTACAACCCTCCTAAATAAGGACTGGCTTTTGTTTCAACATAACTCTTTCAAGAGTTAGCAGATGTTTCAAATTGGATCTTCTAAAATGCTGATAACTGTGCATATCTCAGACTACAATCCTTTCCAGAAGTCACTTTACTTCCGAAATATTTATAAAAAGACCATATGTTGAATTTGTTCTTTGAGTTGGGGGAGGGGAAAACACAACAATGCATCAATGCATAGTTGATTTTCATTTTCTTTTGTTATTGTTCACTCATTAATCACTTTCCATGAAAACTGTATCATTCTTAACTTTCTGGACTAAAATCTTTATTATTGCATTAATAATTTGAGCAGTTACCGAATTTGTTCCCATTTGTCGTCCCAAAAAGAATACCAGTAAGAAAACACGTATGTCAGCTTGTGTAAGATGCATAAATTTTTTACATATTTATCCTTCACTTCTCTAATTTACAGCTGTTTGACTTCCTGCTGCTAGATTGTACCCATGTTTTATGCTTAAACTGAGAAACTGAAGAGAAGAATAGGCTGTCGCTTCATCAGATTGGAGGCAATGCTTGCTTAATTACTTGAGAGGTGTTGCTGTCTTTCTTGAGTCCCCTTTTATGTCAGGAAGATGAGTAAAATGATACTAAATTAAGCTTCCCAAGGGGAGAACTAGGAAGATTCTGCCAAACCAGGCTTACATCAGTCTCTGCATACCAGAACTCTATACACATGATGGGATCTCCTAATGCAAGCTCCGGGGACAGGGACCTCTATGTTTGTGGTGAGCTTCACACAAGGAACATTGACTAAAACCTGGCCAGTGTGACACTTTATAATAAACAGGGAGAGGCCACTTAGGCCCATATGCCTGAGATTCCTTTAATCTAACTTCTGTCAGATAAAAGGGCTGTTTTGTCAAGCAAAGCTCCTTTTCTAGTCAGTGGGAAGAGATAAGCATCTCCCAAGGCAAACTGTTCAACATATTTTACACAGCTAATATGGTGATCTGAGATGAGCCATTATCCAGAGGTTCTCGTCTCTCCCTGTTGCCTCGAGAAGAGGCTTCAATGGTTAGATAGACTACACTCCCAGGTGGCTGAAAGAAGAAAAATTTGATCCCAGCCAGTCAAAAATAAGGATAAAAGCTAGAGGCAGCAGTCTGGCAGGTATACTAAGAAAACACATATGGCTAAAATTGTATTAGATAGTATGCCATGCACTGATGGATGCAGGGTAAAGATCAAACTGCATGGCCAACCTGGATGCTGTTTGTACTGACAATGTAGCACTGTCTGCCCTCAATTGTAAGGCGCGTACATTTTTGAAAATAACAGACTAATAGCTGACTCCTTTATCTTGTGGATAGAAAGGGTTTAGGAAAAATGTTAATGTCTCATCACACTTCTTCCTTGTAAAAGACCTTTCATATATTAGTTATTATAAGATAGTGGTATCATCAGGAAGTTGCCTTTCTGATCTCTCAGCAGGTTTCGTGTTGATATGGTGATATGTTCAGGACACCAATTCAACATATACATGTTTCTTAGGAAAAAGTTTCTGTTCAGAGTCAAGATGGAATCAAAGTGATATCATCGCATAATTCATGTTATCAACTATGAAAGAAAGGATTTCAACCCTGGATCTGTTTCTCAGGCATTCAATTTGAGGAAAAGAATTAGCATTGCAAAGAGAAAAGGGAGAATAGTGACTTTTTTCTTCTGCATTCATTGTCTTGAATCAGCCTATTGTCTGGGGCTGTATGTGTGTGGGAGTGCAATTCACTGGTGGTTGAATTAAACTTTCAGTTCTTTCAGCTGTGTTTTCAGCCTCTGATTTCCTATATTTCTCTCTGTAGTTTTAATAATGAGGGAGAATTTAGGACAATATGTTCTACATTTTCTGCATTATTGAGCTTCTTCGTGGCCTCTCCAGAACAACAAAACAATGACTAAAGCTTCAACTGTGTGAAACCAATGCTTACAGATTAAGCGTCAGCACCAAAAAACCAGAAGACTCCTGGGAGTATTCCATATAGGTATTCCATACCTATATAATTAAAAATGTGACATTCATGGAGTCATACAATTTGCAATCATTGAGGTACTTGTTTTAATCAGATCCCCACCTAGTTCATTTTTAGTCCTGGAGGAAATGCTTGGGCCTTTTGTCTCTAACTCCTGGATCTGCTGGCAGTGATGTAAGATTGGTCTCTTCCCTTCAGTGACACTTTGAATATATACATGTGCAGATTTCCTTGCATACATGTATGTGTTTATGCGCACAAATTCATGCATACATGTAGAACTCCACAATTAGTAGGTCACACCTTGAGACATAGACATAAATTAATTCAGTAGTTACCTGTGTTATAAGACTGAAAGACAGAAAATGGCAGCTAAGGGCAGTGGTGACAATAACATGATACAGAACTGGAAAAATCTGATAAAACCTGACAAGACAAGTGGCAAGCCTTTTAAACCATGAGAATAATTAATGATTAGGATATTTGCTGAGAAATGTGTTAAATTTCTCACTTGACTAGAACACCTTATTAGTAAAGGTTCCAGTGATTGCTGACCTTAAAGTCTATTAATTTAAACAACAGACTTCAAATTAAAACATTTAGGGAAAGAAAGAACATTTCTTTAAAATTAAATGCAAGTGAACAGATGCAGTGGTGCAGCCTGATAGCTGAGCAAATGTCAGTAAAAATGAACTAGAAAGACAACAAGTAAACACATCAGTATACTGTAGAAAGTTATCTGAGGATTTTCCTCCTTCACTGAAAAAAAAGATGCTATTGCTATATTCCCTTATTTTGCATTGTCTTGCCTTCATTCACATGGATTGTGTAGTACAAAATGAGAATTTCCTGAGGGGAATAACTTAATATAAATGCAAGAAAGTTTGCCTGCAGATGGAAAGAATAAGGACTTTTCCCACAAGCATTTCTAGAAACATTAATTTATAAGGCAAATAGTCCATAAGGGCTAAATTATGATCAAATGCAGGGGAACTAGATGGGCTTTGTGCTTCTGATAGGCACTGAACAGAAAATGAGCCTTGGTCTTTGCATAAAACATATTAAATATGTTCTGTTCTCTTTTCCTTGCTTCCAGCCAGGTATCTTTAATGTCTTATTAGATGATCCTGAAAAATGGAGATAATTTAACATGGCATAAAACTCTGGGGAGATGATTTCAAAGGGGTCAGTAATAAATAATGCATAGTATCAATAGCTGTTACTTTAAAAATTATTAACTGGAACATGCATCTAAGCTAAAGGTGTTGTCTTGCCTACCCAGTTCCTGTTTCCATCTCATTCATAGTTTCACATATTCTGGTAACTGCAGTGTAGCATATTAAGATTGTGTAGCAATGTGTATGAAAAATCTTCTTACTTCTTATAAATAAAGATCCAAATCCCATACGTAAGCCAGCAAACATCTTCTGATGTTCAAGAACTGAAGTGATTTTCTAAATATGTCATAAATTAACTTCTCCCTGTAGTTTGCTGGGAGGTACATCAGTGTGATATGTGCCTTGGGAAAGGCTGCTCACATGGCTGTAATAATAGATATAATCTTGGCTACCCTGACATATCCAGAAGGAGGTTTGCCAGGCTTGTTCTGCAGTAATGGCACTTTAGACGTCTCTACATTGTAATAAATCATTGATCAGTGAAGAGGTAAATCATATATTTGGAATCCTCAGGCCACAGAGATTCAGTTAAACCAACAAAAATGTGTGTGAGATGTATATATGCAAATCACATTACTTCTAAGGAAACAGTGCTTTCAATATTGACAAGTAAGTGATTTGTTAGCTGGTGTAGTGTAAAGATTGTTTAGGAAAAGGGATTGTTCCTAGTAACAATGGCTCAATAATGCCAAACTGAAATCAGGCCTAGCAAGTCTGTTTTCTGTTAGTAAAGTCATTATTCATCTATGGTTATAATTTCTGATTTCTTCTTCTCAAGCATTTGATCTCAATGTGTGCCTTTATTACAAGTTTGTTTTAACTTCACATGGGCTGTCTTCTATCTGATGGTCTTTACACTGTGATTTTCAGAAGGAAACATGGGCAATCACTTTACTACCATCAGTTTGTGCACAGCTTTGAAAGTAATGTCTCCCAAGAAAAGACAACCACAAAATGAAGTATCTGTTTCTATAGGAAGAGTGATACTGCATGGGACATAAATGATGCCTGTGGCCAAGGTTGGACCTCGAACAAAATTACTTTTGGATCATGGAAAAGGCATATGTGTAGGATGGGCCGTGTAGCTGTGGGAGATGGTCCCATTGCTGGGAGACCACAACAGTTACCCCACAGGAGAGGAGTGACAGCTGCAATAAATCTGGGATCAGGATGTATCCTTGATAGACACCATGTAAAATTACACAGTGGAGCTCAGCAGGCATTTTTGTAAGTCAGTAAAATGCTGAAGAATAAGGAACATGAAGGCTAAGTACCTGAGAGGCTTTGGTCTTGTGACATGAACAGAACAGCAACAAAGGAAACGTTCAGCTCCTGCTCCATTTGTGGGCAGCATTATGTGGCTAAAAGTAAGCTCTTCTGTTATGCAGTGTTCTCCAGCTATCGAATAGGGATGGGACATCTTAATGTTATGAGATTTCCTGAAAATAAATTCATTACATAAATGTTCAATTTTCAGATGTGGCAGCTATAGGATCAAGGAAGTAGCTTTTATTATAGGGGGGAAAAAGGAAGAATAAACTATAGAATTTATCAATTTTAGTTCCCTGCTTCTCAAAGCATGAGTGATGAAACTATCAAATGAACAAATGCCTATTTTATTTGTCTCCTTTTTGAAGTGGAAAATTAAATCTCAGTCACAAAATATTCTGAAAGTGTTATTTTTTTTCCTAATTGATTTAAAACACTCGCTTTCTAAATCTGAAAAGTTGCAAACAACATCCACACTCTGATTTTCTTGAAAGAATTCTGCACCATATGTAAGCTGTTAGGCATCTGTTTTGTCCTTGTGTACATGTCAAATCATACTCCAGTTCAGTCTTGATTGTCCTATTGTGGATCAAAGCCATGTTTTGCAAAAATGCACGACGTTGGAGCTATGCTCACTTACAGCCTCACTGTTAATGCCACCAAAATAAATTTTATCAACTTCCTTTCTTCAGCAAACAGCTGACATTTCTTTTGGCAAAATGAACCACAACACTCCTGATCTGACGTCAACAGGCTGACAACGGCTTTGTACCAGATGAAGCTGTTCATGGATGAAGTGGGTGCTGTACACCAAACCACATGTACCACTGCTGTTCTGAATGGCAACAGAAGTTTTCACAATGTCAATAATTTTCTAGTTCTTTTAGTCGCATAAAAATTTGGAGCTGGGCACTTCTTTTGATTTTGAAATAAATGGATTTTTAAAATATCAGTGTCGAACACGCTGCATATTTGGTGTGCTGGGCCCAGGTGGGCTTTTTCCTGGAAATTAAGACATTCTGATTAAACCTGATATTACACTTCTCTGATAAATTTATTTATCAAGAGCTTTGTTGGGGCTTTCATAGCTTTCTATAATTGAATAAATAGAAGTGAATTATTTAATTTTCCTTTTCTTTCCTTAGTGAAATATTGGTTGTGATTTTTGCCTTCTTTGGACTACTTTTCTTCCACGAAAACAGTAGAATATTTCTGTTCTGCTAGACCACCAAGCAGGCTTTCATTTCAGGAAAGGTTATTTTATCATCTGCAGTCCTTCAGGTAGCAAAAATATAAAGGGTTTTCTTAGTAGTGGAGAGTACATGCTTCTGCCTGAAAACTAAGTTCCAAGACATTTTGAAAAATATCTTTAAACAAATTTGTAATTGTTATTAATTATTTAATTCTCACACAGGTCTAAGGAATTCTAGTAGGGAAAAAAGAGGGGTTTATTTTAACTGGAATGTCAATTTCTAAGTATGCTTAAAAGAGCATCTCACAGTTCTTCAGTTTCCCGTACCTGACTTAAGGTCCAGCTTATCTGTGATTCCATCACAGTTTGAGAGCTTAAGAGACTTGTTTGAACTCCCTGTTAATCACCAAGTTTTGGTGTACTTGTCTAACTTTAATTTCCTCTGTCAGCATTGCTGTTACACTGCACAATGAGCTCTTCATGAGGCTGTACAACATAATTTCCATATCATGGGACCCAGCATTCTCTACTGTTTTGTTGATCCTACTGTTTCATCCAATGCAGCTATACAGCATTTCCCACAAATTTGCTCAGACATCATCTTCATAAATTTCTTAGTCGTGTTTGCTTTCATCTGTATAACGGACCTTGTTCTAACTCTATTTGAGCAATCTTGAACTATCAGGACTATATAATTCCCACTAAGAAACTACTTCAATAATGTTGCAACCAACCTTCCTATAGGACATTTGTCTGTTCTCAATAAGAAACAGGAGTAATAACTCCACGATACAAGTTCTGCAAATTAAGGTGTATACATTTGTGTCAAAATATCCCTCTTTTCTGAAAACTTAGGAAGTCATCAACAGTGTTTTTAAAAAGTATTAACTGTCATAGGCAAGCCTGGCAAAACTCAGATTAGTTTCACGTATTGTTCTGGTCTGGGCACCTAGACCTATACGAAAGTTGCTTCTGTGCATTTGGCCATAAGTAATCTGCAGCTTAAAATTGTAGAACAGTAAAATGAAAGAGAGTGTGTGGCCACCACTAGCCTTAAGATGCTGAAAATCATACAACTATAACAAGCCACAAGGTCACAGAGGTATTTCGCTATAAGTATTGGCAGTAAGTAGGAGCTGCTTTATGATTTTGTAGCAAGGCATACAGATAAAACATCCAGAAATGGACAGACTTGTTTCAGGAATGATAGTTGTCTGCTTTTTATTGATTAATGTAATTTAATTTTAGTGCCTTTTTAAATAGTCACTTGCCACTTCTCCCTTGGTAGAAATAGAGAACAGAAAATACATGTGGCAAACATAAACATTTAACTATCCTCTAAGCTGCATTGCATCACATATGATTTCATATCTTGGGTCATTCTCAAATTCAGACCCTCTGAGAGGTTAAGGATTGCAGTTCAAAAGGCAACTGAGGGGCTTTTTTACTGAGCATTGCTGTCCTGTTTAGATACAGAATGTTGGGCTTAATGATTATGCCTCCCACTTTTTGGAAAATTCTCATATTAGTTTTTAATTATTACTTTTGACAGTGATCAAGCAAAAATTACCTCAGTTTTTCAGAGAACGAAGCAAATAACCAAGTACACCATATGTGTGCTTGGCCACCAATTAGTGACATAGTTGTATAATGGCATAGCTGCATAAACAGTGCAGAGGGAGGAGGTCAGTCTGAGAACAAAAAAATTATCTAAAGGCTACGATCTTGTTTACGAACAGACTGATTCATGTAAATTCACTCAAAGTTGAGAATTGTTTAACAATTCTGTTATGCAAACAAATCTGCTATACACATTGTTTGCAAGATACCAGTGTAAGTACCGAATCTTCATCCTACATGGCTGGCTATATAAAGAACATGGCATGTCTTTGATCCTTGGTTGTTAGATTTAGGCTGTAGAAAGTGGTTCTACTAGAATATCAAGTGACTTTATATGATTTCACTCATATATATATATAACAAAGTTATATATATATATAAACAAATCACTGCAACAAGCTCTAAATATTCATTAATATTAATGAAAAATATTAATATAAACATAGATTTCCTGCTTTAAGACTGTATTTTAAATGTAATTGAAATGCAGTTCTATGGGATACTACCTATGTTTTATTTTTATTTAATGAGGATTCCATATATTTACCATCAGTGTAGTATTAACCTGCCTCACTGAACAATGATTTTACTTGTTCTCAGAATTTTGAATGCAATATACTTCACGCCAGCTTTTGGTGCTGTCATGGTCTGAGTCTCATCATTATATGTGGTTATTGACTGCAACAAGTCATGACAAGATTCACAGCAAAATTCCCTGGCTGAAATCTTGACCTGTTGGACAAAGGAAATATAAGCATAAGTTTCAATGAGGACAAGATTTAAAAGTCTAGGACAGCTAATGAATGTTAAAATTTAAGCCTAGATTGCTCATTAAGGTGGGAAGGAGGAGTGAACACCGATAATTCAAGTGTTGTCTATATCTATATAAAATACTTATGACACTGCTTGAGGAGCTGCTTAGCATTTGCCGCTGAAATCAAGACCTTTTATAGCAGTGTCAAACCAAAGGATTTACTCCATCTGAAGTAGCTGAAGTAGGTGCCCAGAACTCCTTCTATGTACATAGCTATTCCCAAGTCCCACTGGCAAAATAACCCAGTTGGTTCATGCAAAATGTCACGCAAGGAAGAGCGTACAAATGCACTGAAAGGTGAAGGGCATCACAGACTAAATTATTATAATACCTGCTGCTGTGTCTTACAGATAAACTGTGCTGTGCCAGGCTGACTGGCAATGCTTTTATTTTGTAGAGACTGTATTTAATTTTATGTAAGAAAAGACAGCAGCAACAGATACTCATAGAGGGAATAACTGGGCAGATAGTGAAGGCTATAGAGCATTAGCAATGCTAAGAAGCCTCAAACAGTCCTTAGAGGAATGGGAGTTTCATAACAGAGTCTGAATGTGTCTCAAATATCATGCTGATGTTTGTCACCAATGAATTTCCCACACTGTGGGAGTTTTAAAGAATGACTTATTGGCTTATTGGCCTACTCAACCCATGCATGCAAATCCAAAGAGACAGATTCACTACATTTTTGCATATCTTTAATATTCCAAAGCCTTAGGATTCAAGTATTGCTCACAGGTTGGTGAGCATACAAATGGAAGAATGTGGGGAAGGACTGGGAGCACAAGCAAAACAGAAATTACAAGACAGGTCATTGTTGTCCAGAGTGTTATGAGGCAGCACAGAATAAATAAGTCATTCAGAACAAAGTGTCTTGTTCTGGAAATGAAGACATTTTAAAGGATCAAGTATGATTTTATAGTTGTGAGTTACTTGAGTGAGATTTTCATTCTGTGATACTAAAGCAGTGTCAGAAAGATCAGCTAAAGCTACTTTGTTTGCCACATTTAATCTTGAATTGTCAAGTAATTTTAGTGTTGGAAAGTTCTTCAAATATTTCTCTTTCCTTTATGAAAAATACCATTCCCCGTTCAGGGTGGATTATCCTGGCCTAGTGACGTGTCCTCTGGCATATCATCACAGGATTTCTACATGGACAGCCTTCAGCTCCAGCAGCACTGAAGCCACACAGAGCCAACACTGAGTTCACGGACTGAAAATTATCAAAGATTATTGATTTCAGGGAACAGTTCAAAGCTGTCACCAGGTTGGCCTCTGTTTAGCCCACTCAGCCTTTTCCTCCCTCAGAGCAATTCTTTAGGCTTCTGGTTAAAAATGCCTGCATGTGGGAGACAAGACCCTTGGTCAATAGTGGTTATTAAAGCTTTCTCAGGACAGCTGAATGATGCCTAGGTATTTTGAACTGGACTGTTTTAAATGTTTCTATCAAAATGCACTTTTCATTGAAAATGGCTGGCTTTTTTTTCTGTGATCTATTTTCTAATAATACTTTTAATGTACTAAATGAAAATTTAAACCCACTTCACCATGTAGATGAACATGTAGTAATTTTTTTCATTGTTTCCCACTTTTTTCCCTTTGTCCCACCCTTTCCAAGTTTTTCCAGATTAAAAGACACAATGAGAAAGGCAAGACTAAAACTAAAAATTTAAAGACATGCACTTGTTACATTAAAAACCTTAAAATACTTTCAGTGATCAGAATGAAAGGAAAAGAGGCTTTTTATAACATAGTATCTACACTTCCACATAAATTATTTTACATCTGTTTGGAGAATCCATGAAACTTTGGAAAAGAAGCGTCACAAATGCCTGAAAATTACATCCCTGATGAAGTTATTGTCATCAATGCAGCCAAGCATTTGACATTTCTGTGTAGGTCTACAAAAATATACAAAAATAAGAGTCTTCGCTAGGGGGAATAAAGTGGATTTATTTTTACTTTTTTTCAGGCAAGTTTTTTGCTGCTTAGCATTACCAGGGTTCTGTAAACTTGCAAATGAGCGTAGGAAACACACACTGAAGGGATTCCAGGACAGAGAGGGAGCGTCAGGGAAAGATGAACAGGTCACAGACAGCTCTGAAGATGAAAGAAAGATAGCAACATGTGTATGGCTCTCCTGGATACTTCCAAAAAGATAACGAACAAAGCAAAACATAAATCAGTGACAATCAGGAACACAGGTTTCGCTGTCTACTCCTAGAACTGGGATTCTCAAGGACGGACATGTCTCAACAACTGTGTTGCCAGTGCACAGAAATACCCTGCTGTTTGGTAATGCTACTTTGCTGGTGATGCCAGAACCATTTTTCTTCATTTGAGGTACTGGGGGTTAATACTAGGAGAGATTTTTCAACCTATTTAGCCATGTGTTGTGAAATTGGTAGACCTTTGACTGCTAAGTGCTGACAGGGTCCTGTGGACCCTAGAAATGATAGCAAGATGTTATTCTACTGGTGAGGTGCAAGCAGATAAAGAACAAAGTAGCACATAAATCAGCAGAAGCCAATTAGGACACTCACACTCCAAAAAAATTTGCAAGGAGCTGAGGAAAAGAGATGAACCATGATTATTATGCACATTGGGAATCTGTCACAGTCATAAATTTGAAATAAAACCCCTATTGCTACAGGAACTGGGCAAGTTGTCAGTAAATACTCCAGGACTGGGGACTGGCAAAACTGTACATCAGAATTAATGTTTTGAAAGGGTAAATACATCCAACAAAAACCTGTTCTTGCCACATTTGCATTATATTTTGGCATCCCCTTTTTAGGGCAAGAGAGTTTCTGCTCATTTTTTTGCAAGATATGATACTGGGGAGAACTCAGAATAAATAGCACAGAAAAAATGGGAGAAATCTTGATCTGATTTATCTCTTTTCCAATTTGAACAGGAGTTCCATACTAGTAATGGGGATTAAGAAATCCTGGGAGACAGCTTTGAGCCTGAGAAATGGCTGCATGCTGCTTGAGTTGCTACAAAAATTTGTATGCAGTATTAATGCTTAAGGAAAAATCTGCTTCAGTTTCAGGTGTCTGGGCACCTTGTGGTTTCAATAATTTAAACAAACAGTAATCAGCTACTGTTAAATAGCTGTTACTTGATCCCCCACACTAGAGATAAAATCATTACATAGAAAAATAGTTATTTCTCTCAATTTATAGATGGCAAAACCAAATATGGGAATGCTTTAATGCATTGATTAGAGTCACCAAGAGTATAACCCAAGGACACCAAGGAAAATATCAACACGCCTCTAAAAGTCAGTTTAAGCCTGAAGAATGGGCAAGAAGAAACATTATGTTGAAAACTGGCCTGTTCTTAGCACAGAGCAGCTTTTCATTTCTTCTAAAGTGCTGACAGGGTCACAGTGACTGACTAAGGATCTTAAGACACAATTTTCAAAGCATCTGAGTGACATCTAGGAGCATATTACCATCAACATTCAATGGAACACCGTTATTCTACTATCTTGTTACTGTAGAAAATGCTGTTTTCTCTCAAGGCTTTTCTAGCCCTTGGTATGTAGTCATGCCTATGTTCTAACTTGTTGGCTCATTCACCTGTCTGATCTCCAGGAAAGAAATGCAAAAATGTTCAGGTGACTCAGGGTCATTGTTTCCAATTAAAATTGTTTGTTCTTGCCTGATGGTGTTTTTTTTGTTTTGGACTGTGCCTGGAAAAAATACTCAGGACTTGTGAATACAGCTGTTTGGTTTATCGGTTCTAGGAACTCCATATATAAAATATACAATTCTTGTGAATAAAAGGTGAATGTTTTTTTTCTTTAAAAAACAAATTTAAAGGTAATGGACACGTTTTCTTACTGTGCAGTCACACGGGCTTTCCAAGTCTTTTGTGAAGCTGAATGACACCTGTTTTTTTCAAATTTTCTTTTTCTTACCTTTTCTTCATATGTTCTTCAGCTGTGCTTTATCTGACATATCTCCAAAAGGTGTGGTCTCCACGTGAATGACTAAATCATTCACCAAATTTTGAAATTAGAGATCCCAGCCACATAACATCAGAAATTTTTTATAATTAATACAAGCAATAATTTTTGAGAATATATTCTGTGCATTTTTTGGATATTTTTATTACTAGTTTAGGAGTAACTGGGAAAATAAATAGGGGATATATGCATTTTTCCATACATGGTTTTGGTATTGGATGTATTTTTGTTCTACAGACTAAGACGAGAAACCTGAGAGAAGTTGAGTTGGTCCATTGATCAAAATATTCATTTCTGTGAAGCCCCTGATATCAATTTTGCAAAGGGGAGGAGCATATAAATCAGACAATCACTTTCTGGTGTCTCCTTCTGTGTATAAAGATTATTACTAACAGAAAAGAAAAGTTAGGATATGCAAGATACGGAAGTAATACTAAGAATCTGATTATTTTCCTGTCTTTCAGTCTTATAACTTTTCTGTACCTGTTGAATTATGGTGTGTTGTATGTCCCACTACCTGTAAACAACTATTGAATGTGCCACCCAAATGCTGATTCATCGATGTTTTCAGGAATACTGCTGCTGTAAAAGATAGAAGAAGGGTTGTTAATGCCCTTGGAAGTAAAAACAGACTAGTTGAATGGAACTTTTATGCTTTGATAATACTCCAAGTCTTCCTTTCCTTCACTGAAGGAAACTAGCCTGCTTCTGGCTGTAGTTGCAAACACAAGCATGAAATCCAAATTTCTAGTTGAAAATTGTCAATGAAACATTACATAAAATAAAGTTTCAACTTTCTCGATTAAGCCATTTCATATTGATTTCTTTTTAGCAGGGAAATGTTATGTGACGGGAAGCTAGTAACACATTTGATGTGTTAGTTTCTATTGTAACACCTACTAGGAGCTTCACTGATGGGCTGGAAGGCACTGGTTACTGGCTCAGCACTTGACATTGAACATGGCAAGAAACAACTTGTGGTAAAGATGGATGACAGGAGACAGAGTAAGTTCAAAGATTATGGAATGCAGCCAGAAGAAATCAACTGTGCCCTATAAAGTCAGCAAGCTATGTGTGAATGTGAGTATTCCTCTCTGATAGACAGTGTTTAAAAGCCTCTCAGGGACCAGATATGTCTCAGGGTTTTCCATGCACTGGTATAGTTTCTTGTCTCTCCTTTGCCATGAGTGGCAAAGACATGCCTTTGCACAACTCACAGCAGGGATCACTATCCAAAGCGAGGTTCTGGGACATATGGGTACTGTCTTATTTATACACAAACCACAAATGTATCATCACTGCACAGGATGCCACCCTTGCTGCTCAGGCTTATTCCTCCATATGAGTTGTGACTCCTCTACAACACTTTGAGCAAGGGCAACAACATCCACCTCCTTCCATTTCCTTGCACTCCCATATCTACTGTAATTCCTCTGATAATTTTCAGTGTCAACTATAGTTTTTGTGCACTGCTCGAAATGTCAGTTTGTCACTGAAGCTGCTCCTTTGTCTGTGGGGTGTTGCTCAGGCTGTGTCTAAATGCTTTGGATTTGGCCTTAAAGGGAGGAATCCTGTCTGGCTCTCTCTGGTCAACAACAGCACTCCTAGCCAACAGCTGACTCAGTACCTCCACTTCCAGGCTGTGAAGATGAGTCACCTGCCCTGATTCCAAAACCACTTTTTGATTGTTTAGTCCTGAGTCCAGATCTTATCAAAACCATGACTCTCTTCAACTTTTCTACTCTTAAAAATACCATTCTTCTCTCAGAAACAAAAATAAATGGGTATTGTTTTAACATTTACCCATAAAATGGCAGGTTTTTCACTACTGAAGAAAGATTTCCAATTTTAGGCTAATATGATTCCCATTGGGAGATCTGACAGTAGTTACAAAAATCCTTTACTCAAATGTGAAATTGTTTGGAATGGAGTTAAATAGCTTTTGACAAGGAAAAAAAAGTATGCATTATTATAAAAATTCTATTTTGCACATGAATTTGATTCAGATCACACAGATAAATGTTTAATATTTTCATGCCTTACTCATGCAAAGTAAGGCAGGTAAAAAAAATCCTTGAAAATACATGCATTAAACTTGGAACCTTAGCTACTCTGTGTGTAATGAAGCTAGTTATCCACATTTAAAGTACACTTCAGTACAGTGCTTGAGGACCTAGTGGAGTGCCTGGTGTGAACCCTATGTGTTGGCAGGTAAAGGAAAGGGGAACTGTTTTTTAAATGTTATTAAAAAATGTTTTGTCTATACTTCACTCACCAGCCCTTATAATATTTTGTTAGTGATGTAAACTTCAGATGATCTGTTCTAGTTCACCTCAGTTGTGAAAACTAGTGAAAAATAAACTGGCACATACCTGGATTAAAAAAAGGCCTCAAAACTCTAAAGGGATTTTTCTGGTTTACCAAGATACTTTAAATTTCTTGAGAGGTAAGAAGGGATCTACAATTCTGTGGCTGATATAAATGTTATTGTGTTTTCATTCCAGTGTAAGTACAACTCAGCTAGGTTACCTTTACAATAATATTCTGTTCTTAAAATATATAATTGGAAAAAATTATAATCTGTTTGAATTGATCTTCAATATTAAATGCAAACCCAGTAAGTTTCAGGTTTAAAGGAATTTTGAAATTTGGCATATTTTTGTTGTGATTCTCATGCATTCTATGATATTAATGTTAAAGGCCCTTGTTGAAAAATGTATTTCATTACTTTGCAGCCAGTGACTGAGTTATTGAGCATTCAGACACAACCACAGGAAATTGGCATGTGTATCCTAGACAGAAATGGGAGGGGATAGAACAGCCCAATCATAAAATTATATATATTTATATACATTTATACAGGGCATTATGATTACTTCACTTGACACAGAGATACACCAGTAAATCAAAACACTTGTTTAAAGAATAGTAATGATATTTTTTGATTCCACTTCACTGTGTGAGTCTCTAGGAAGTTGCTAGAGCATGATAGAGAGAATATATATTTTTTTATTTTCCTGAAATTTCTATTAATTCTAACTGTTCTTTGGATCATACTTATAATTTGTTTAATATAAGTTGTACAGCAGCAATCATGTAATAGAATGGTTTTGGTCAGAAGGCATCTCAAAGATCATTTAGTTCCAACTCTCCCACCAGGGACAGGGATGCCACCCAGTTGATCATGTTGCTCAGGGCCCCATCCAACCATGAACATTTTCAGAGATGGGGCATCCACAACTTCTCTGGGCAGCCTGTTCCAGTGCCTCACCACCCTCTGAGTAAAGAATTTCCTCCTAACATGTCTTGTCATTCTCAAGCTTTTCCAGTTCCTCCTGGATATCATCCCTTCCTCCTGTTGTGTCAACTGCACCTCTCAACTTGGTGCAATTGCAATTACTAGACCCCTCTGTTGAGAGATAAAATAAATGTGAAGGATGTCTGGAGGATTATCAAGACACCTGAGATTTACTTTTCCATTAAAAGGAAGTACATAGTGACCCAACATGGTTTTTAGTCCAGTGCTCCAGACACTGGACGTTTCATATACCACCAAGGATCAATACCTGGAAAACTTCATGCTTTTTATAGTTTTAGTTTTGTATTGTGAAAGACATGCTGTAGGATCTAGGACAGCTCACACTTTTCATCAGTTAGTCAAAAAGTCTTTCCATTTTCTTCTTCATTAAGTGGAGAACAAACATGAATACACAGAATATGAATACACAGAATTCAAGACTATAAAAAGTGTTAAAGTAACAGAAAACTAAAAACAGTAGAAGAATTACCAAACACAATATATTTTGATAATGAGTTGTGCCAAGCTCCATTTCAGACAGAACTGTGTCTATGGCTACATTAGTCTGAGTTGTATCACGAGAGTGGTATAGGATGAGAAAGAATTCCTGGAAGGGTGGGATACAGCTCTTCCCACAGCTCAGTGCTCACATCCCCGTTGCTCATACTGCCTGTGTTTCGTGCTCAGAGTACAAAGAGCCTGGGCTCCCATCTGTCCTGTGAAAACTATCAGAACTTCCTCCTCCCCCAGCGTTTATTTTCTTCTGTCATGGTATATTCCCTGGTATACCATACCTTGGGCTGACCTGGCAGTGAGAGGTGCCTTGCATTGGGTGGGTCAATAAAAACAAGTTTGGAGCATTCTCAGTATGGACAAAGCACTGCTAGCAGTCTCAACCATGGTGGTAAAGTCAGAGGTGACAGATTTAGACAACAGGGCTAGGCTTTCATCAGTTAAGTCTGATCAAGTGTCTGAAGATCCCAGATAACCTCCTTGACATCTGAGCTACAGGACAATATGTAAATGAAGCTTTCATCATGCAGTGAAATCAGAATAAGCAATAATTGTATATGAATTACATATATATAATAATAATATATATGAAATATATTAGTGAGCACAACCCACCAAAATCTTTCCTAAAGACACCTTTGCACATAGCAGAGAGCCTGCTTCTGTATGTGAAAAGATGGCCTACATTTGCATCAAGACTTCCTTGCACTGCTTTGTCAGAAAAAGCCTGTAGATAAAGGAGAGAAGAAGCCCTCAAGAAAATTGACATTTCCAGTGCTGGTGCTTGTTTCTAGCAAAACAAAAATGTTTTATAGTTGTATTCCCAAATATGTTTCTGACACTTCTTCAGTGAGCCTAAGCTTCAGAGGCAGCCCATGTTGGACCCATCTGCAGCCTTCCCTGTTCCCTGGGTTCCTTGCTGCTCTTCAAGCATATCAACAGCTTTTCAATAGGTCTTGCTGCTCTATTCCAAACCTGCTAAAAGCTCCTTTAAAGTTGTTTTAAAAAGGGAATAATAAAAAAAATCTCATAAAATCCAAAATCATAGCAACAGCCAAGGACGGGACAACATCAAATTGTCTTTGTTTGCAGCATATCTGACCCTCAGGGGTTTTCAGTCAAACTAGAAAGTCCAAACTGTTTCAGATTGTGTGAGATAGTAATGGCAACAGTAAAAGTTTCCTTAAAAGAAAACAGACAATCCTTTCCCTTTGCAATGCCTTTACAGAAATCACTGACACCAACAACACTGTTCCAAGTTCAAAGCCTCACATTTATTTAAACTTGAATTGTAGAATTATTTGTAACTTGTAGAATTATTTGTAGCTTTGCAAGGTCATTCCTTGATACCTGATGCTTTTCACAACAGCCTAACTAGCAGCAATCTTTGGGTGATAGTTGAAGTGCAGGGAATGATACCATAAAAGTGACATCCTTTTTGGATCCCATTTTCAATTGTTTTGTTGCAAAACCTGAGGTTTGTGTTCTAGGCTTAAAATTCATTTATTTCACACAGAATAAATACAGAAGATAGAATCTTCATAAGGAACCTTAATTAATTTCTAAATCATTTACCTAAGACTGAATATGACAAATATAGGAACAGGCATAGGAAAGGCAGCTTTCATCAGCTAGCACACAATATCCTGTGTACTGCACATGACTGCATACAAAGTCACACAGAATCACAGAATGGGAATGACATATGATTGGTACTAATAATTGTGGCCTGCTAGAGGAACTATTTTTGTTGAGTGATAAAACTCTTTTTCACTGCAGTGAGGAAAAAAAGTCCGCAGCCAATCAGCTGTGCCACCACACTTAAAGGAAGGTGGTGACAGGTTGAAGTTTATTATACGTGGAGTGCCTTTGGGGCCTACAGTTTGTCCCCCTGGTTCATTTTGACAGCATTCTCAGGGATGGCATTCCAGAGTTTATTTTATATACTATACATCTTTAATCCTCTCAGATCATGCACTCTGAAAGTTCTCCCTCTTCTCTTATCAGGCAGAAGATATTTGTCTTACCCCAGCCCTTTGGTCTAATGAAGACCCTTTTCTTTCCAGCAGGAAGTTTAAGAACTGAAATCATATAAGGAATTTCAAGAACATCTCTCAAAAAGATGAAACCCACTTAGGACGCATTATAGGAAATAATTCATCATTCCACCTCTTGTATACAATCAATAACACTAAAAGACTGTCTTGTCATCTTGTCAGGCTACATAGGTTTTAGCAGTTCCTTTATTAAGCCTGGAAAAGAAAGCAAGGAGAGGGGGATTCTTTGAACATCCAAACACAGTGTCACACTGAGTGTGATCCTGACACTGCCCAGGGAACCTGCTATCCTTTGTTTACAGATGGATCTGTGATAACCCGACAGCTCAGATGGAAGGTCACTCCAGAGGACAAGCAGGGGGTTCTTTTCCATCATCCCTGAATCCTGGAAATGGTGGTGTTGACCACCCTGGGTATCTGAGCTCTCTGTTAAATTCTACTTTTCCTGCTGACAGAAGCATGTGGAATGTGATCAGGAGATATTTGGGCAATTTGTCTTCTCTTACAAGTAGGAGGGAGAGGGAAGGGTGGACAAACTCCTATGAGCTATCTTGAGGGAATTTTATTTCAAGAAATAAAATAATACAACCACAACATTTTACAGCTTTTTGACTGTTGAGATAGCAATTGTGCAAGGCTGTTTTGGATATCTGTGTGCATCCATGCCAGCAGGTGTACACCATCATCAACACCACATGTGATACCAGAACTGTATTAGAGGCAACAAATTTTAAACCCAAGACTGACTTGAGCATGTCCAGGCCAATGTTTCACCCTCAGTTGCTGAGTCCATGGGTGTCATCACAAACCACAAAGGGTTTGCTGTTCCCTATTCACAAAAGCACAGCTTGAGCAACAGGCTAGAAAATGCACTACAGCTTCTCCAGATGTGGTAAACCCTTACAGTCCTCCTCAGAAAGATCATCAGAGAAGCATTCACTTCTGGTAGACCAATAGTTCATCTTGGTTATCCTGATTCATTCATCAGATGACAGTGACATAACCTGTTGCCTCAGAGGAAGGTATAAAAACTTCTTCAACAGCAATCATTGAATAAGGTGCCTACAAATTTTCCTTTTTTTTTCCAAATACTTAAAATATGGATTTTAGTTTCTTGTATAATCTTCAGGGCTTTCAACCTTGCAAGAATCTTAGGTCCACTTATGATCCTTAGCTATTATTGAATTTTCTGAATAATTTAACCCTTTTTTCAGCCTGGATTTCAAATATGTTTTAGGTCTATAAGCTGTCCAGGCTTCTTACATGTTGCATAAATGAATGATTGCCTTTCATTATTTCTAAATTTTTGTCTAACCAAAGCTTAAAATAAAATGTAGTTAGTTTGTTTCAAGTCTCCTGCTAATTAACTTTAGATTTATTTACTCTTTGCCATTTATCTGCAAATGGTTTTTATGATTGTCTTTGGCAAACATCTAAAGCATATCATCTATGATTACAATGCCTTGTCTAACTACCAACTGACACTTGACATAATTTTTTCAAGTCACCATTGGTTTAGGGGTGGTTCTTTTTTTTTATCATAATTAATCTGTCCTAGAGGTAATTTTACCTTCAAGGTGATTCTTTCTTTCTGTACCCAGAAAGGAATTAATTTAGCAAGGGAAAGAATTACACCTTGAAAATTAGTGTGGATAATAAAAGCCAAAAGTTAATGCATTAGGACAGCTTTGTTAACAGCAGCACACAGGTTTCATTACTGATATGTTTCTGTCAATACTTTCATGCATGTCTTAGTTTGCAGAGAAATGTTGATGAAAAACAAGTGTCTTATTCAAGTTGTAGATAAACCCTAGACTGGGACATGATCACATCTTTGTGAGAAGGAGAGAATTCAGCTAAGTGCCATGTATTTTTTTTGTTACAATCATATATTTGTGTTTGACATAAGGAAAGGGCAACAGATTTATTAATTATTTCATGTTCAGATGATTTTAAACTAAAGAAACAATAATATACCTCAAACTTTCCTCCTCCAACAAATTAGAAACAAGAATCAAGAAATAAGATTTACTTCATTAAATTTAGTGCTAAGGGATTTATTTTTATAGAAAAGTTTCAAGTTTATTTTTAGCAAGCATACAAGTTTAGAGATTATATTAATATCTTTGATTTAAAAAAAGGAAAATCTGAGTGGCAGGTGGGGAATTGGGCATTCCATCTCTGTAGTGGCCTGCTTCTCTTTTATTTCAGATAATTTTTCCTGTGTTTGTATATAGTAACATTTAATGGCAGATCTAGTGTGAATGAGCAAACCTACATAATGAGGAAAAAATCACATGAAAGTAATACACCTTGATATCCATGTTGTTGGCAAAACACTCTATTTGTCATTGTGCAAGAGCCTGTGATTATTTGGTTGTTACTTAAGTGATTTACTTGCCATGCTTTTTTCTTTTCTTTTCTTTTCTTTTCTTTTCTTTTCTTTTCTTTTCTTTTCTTTTCTTTTCTTTTCTTTTCTTTTCTTTTCTTCTCTTCTCTTCTCTTCTCTTCTCTTCTCTTCTCTTCTCTTTTCTCTTTTCTTTTCTTTTCTTTTCTTTTTTCTTTTCTCTTCTCTTTTCTTCTCTTTTCTCTTCGGCTTGATGCAGTTATACAAAAAAATATCATTATAGGATAATTTAAGAGAAAAAAATTGTAAAAACTACATCACTGTGTATAAACGATACATGACATGAAAAGGTGAAAATTTATGTCTGCTTATTTTAATTAAAACTTCAGAAATATTATTTGAAACATTAGAAATAAAGAGAAGTTTGTCAGCAAGGGCTAGATTCATCCTTCTTAATTTTTGGCATGTGAAGGAAAATACAGATTATTGAGATGTATTATGCACATGGATTAGAGAGAAAGGGATCTGTAAAGGGCAATTTAGGCTTTGTCTTTTAGACAGCTCTCTTGAAATAGGGTGAAACTTCCACAGGAGGTATCTGTCTTTTTCCACTGAAAACTTCCAAATGACCTCTTAAACCAAATGTCTATCTATTAGATGGCAAAGATAAATGAGATGAACATTACTGCCAGTCTCTAAGCCAGAGCATGGTGGTCTCCAGCAAGCTCAAGGACAGTACAGCTGTGCAGCTTTCCCCAGAGTGTCCAACTCAGACAGATGATTCTCAGCTACACATCCCACTTAGAGACACCAAAGAGGCTACTGTGAACAAGGTCTTTGAAGCTCACATATTTATTCCAAGATATTCACTTTAAAGGTAATGTAGAGGAGGGAATATAATGTGTTATATGTCTAATGCTTGTTTATCTAGTTTATCTACTGCCTACATTTCTCACTATTTTATCATCTTTGTGTGTTAGGGCATAGTAGGTTTTACTATAAACTTCACAATGAAGAAAAATAACTCAATGGGCAGAACTGTGGGACACAAACATAAGTTCAAAATACCCAAGGAGCAGACAGTTGTTAAGAGGATGGCTTGTCCTGGTAAATGCCACTGCACTGACCCTCACTTCTGCAGCCTGTCTGGAGCTCTTCCATGGAGCCAGTCTCTGAGAGAGCCATGTGAAGTGCCTCTGATGATGATCAAGGCCTCTGCAGAAAACAGTGGTAAATGCACCCTAAAATGTACATAATTTTACTAATTTCCCATTCAACTCCACTAACCACTGCTTAGCTACCGAGAGGTATGTGACACAGACAGCACACTGAGGGGTGATTTACTCAAACTCTTGCTGTTCACCCATCATTATCTCTACATCTCCATGACACGTGAATTGATTGTAAAATAATTTTAATCTGTGGGCCTAATCCTGCATCTAATGCTAAAGTATCCCAAGTAAGTTTAATCCATTTCTTTTAAAAGGTTCTTCAGAACTATAGCTTGAGAGTTTAATTTAAGTAGCATTTCCCCATGCATGAAGAAGGTTCATTAAATTCAGCATAAAAACCAGAGCAGGCAGCTAGAATGGAGTGCCAGATGTAAAAAAGATAACTGAGTATAGCACATACAAACATTTTTTCTGATTATTGCTTGCATTTTGTCTGAACTTTGTCTGACAAACATTTAATGCCTTAAGTTTCTAATTACTACTCCAGTCATAAGAAAGTATTTATTGCAAGAAATCTTGGGAACCTACAGAAAGCTTTTCATGCATAGGTTTGATAGCGTTTCCTCTGATAAAATGTCATTGGTTTAACCCGTCTTTCTTCTATTTAATCACTTTCAGAGGCTCATTAGACCAAAAGGAAATAAGCTTTAAAACTCAAACCACATGCCACATATAAAGAACAAAACAACAACAAGAAAAATTACAGACTGTGTCCTTAGTTTCAACATTGTATGCTATCTAAGTAATAAAAGAGTTGAAAAGGTGTTAGAAATACCCTTTTCAAATGGGAAAATGCATATGATTTCAAGGCTATGGTTCCTATTAACCCACATGTAATGGGAGTTTTCAAGGACACTGCACAAGTGAATTCTTGCCTTACAAGGACTTCCACTTCACTAATAATGAGTTTCTGCTACCTGTAATCTTTTGAAATTAATATAAATACTACAGTGACTTTCCACAATAAACAAAATCATGTATCATTCATTCTACATAGGTAAATAGATGTGTAGACAGGCATAAAATTAATTTTAAAATTTTAGAGAGCTGAGTAAGCCTTAGATTAAAGGGACACGCAAGACCCAGCAATATGATGCATGAATAAACTTTCTTCTTGCAGAACTATACAGAAAACTCATAGAACACCACATCTTAAACCATATACCTGGGCAAAAATGTACAAAATTCAGAGGGACATTTAAATGAGTGCCCAGATTTGAGGCATGCCTAAGCCATGCAATTTTACAGAGCTCTCCCCTGCCTTGCAGTTCCTTTAATGCATTTTTCCCTGGCTGTCTTTTATTTTTCTCATCTCTTTTTTATGGAACTGTAATGAACAACCATAAGGCATCTTGAGGCTACTCAATTACTAGAAAAAGATCCAGAATGCTTACCTGACTGCCAGAGAGCTGATATCAGGGAGGGTGTGTTTGGGCACCACCAGATGCAGGTCCATGGTCTATTTCCTTACTTACTGAGAAGAAAATGCAACAGCAGAAGACACTGGAATCATCCCATTTCCAAGTATTTTCCTGGTCTTCAGTGTTCTTCTCTCCTTACCCCTCTTTTTCCATTCTTGCATTGAGATTAACCATCCTCTCAAACTTTATATTCACTTAATTTCTGGAGGAGGCGGAATTTTCTTTTAGGTCTCCATTAAATATTAGGCAAGGTCCCTTTGAATGTGCCTAATTTGTAAGGTTATTTCTTGTCCATAAAAAGATCTGGCAAATCAGAGTCCAAGTGACATCAAATATCAATGACATATTAATCCTTCTAATTTCTGTATTTTTTTAGGCACTATTAGCTGTTAGTGTTTGAATATAAATTGCTAAATAAAAAGACTAGCTCTAGATGACTTCATGCTTAGGCTGGGCGTGAGGAAGGATCACACTGAATTTTGGTATATTGATTTTTACTATGAAGACTTAGATATCTTCACTTCCTAAATCCTTTTAACTGTAATGAAAATAAAATTGTTAATTTATTTGTTCTGAGCAGTTAGGAGAAAAAGTCAGATGTCTGATAGTTGTTGCAATTATGAAAACAAATTAAAGCTGTATGTCAAACATTTCTTTTGTTTTCAGGTATAATTCAGATTATAATCTCAGCCACTATTCCCCACTCCTTGGAAAGAGTTAATACTCTTTTCCAAGCGTCTCTCAGCCAGCTTTCCTCATCACCTACTCACACACTCTGACTTTGCACCTTTTTCTGCATTGACGTCTTTTGCTTTTGTCTGTCAGACTCTCAACTCTATTCTAAACGATTTCTTCTTGCAGATCTTGTCCACCCCATGTGTGTTCACTGGATGGTGACTGATGTCTGCATTTTAGGGTTAAGATGTTTCATGAGACACCATCTGCAGGAGCCTTTAGCTGATTTAAGAAGGAAAAGCTGATCAGGTTGTGTAACGCTTTCCTTGTTGGGCAACCTTCTGAACCCTAAAGATTTGACAGTTAAGGCAACAGAAAAAAGGCTTTACAAAAATTAAAAAAAAAAAAAGAAGTATCACTTACGGGCAGATAAAACAATGTCAATCACAGATTCACTATGTGTTTGGGTTTTGTTAACTAGAAAAAATTACAATGTTTACACCCATGTATGTGTATATGTGAATACATGTGCAAAGGAGACAACTTTTTTCCAACAGGTGCTCATATGGCCACTTTCAGTTGGCAATTCCAACACTATGGCATTTAGCAGCATGATTTGACCCATGAGAAGAATGCTCAGAGTATTTCTCAACAATGGCTTTGCTCTAAAAGTACATTAGCTGAAAAAAAATATATGTACTCATCTACTGTTCTAGTGTGCTCTACTGAAAATATTGCTTCTTCGGTAAAGCTTCAAGACAGGATTTAACAAGGTGAGAGAGGAGACAGGATACACCACTGCTGTGTTCTCTAGGGTAGGCATCATTTCATGTAAAAGGCAAAATGTCAATAGAAACATGTTACTGCACCACATTTCGGAGGAGATCTAAGAGGTTTAATGCCCCAGAATGTTTGGTATTCCTTTTAAGCCTGCAACTCAAAAAAAAAAAAAAGTTCTAAATCCCTCATGTTTGTTTGAATAGATGTTGGCAGGATAATTAAATGCTCCCTTCAAACATCCTGGTGGAAATATTAAACAGTAATTACCTTACTCAAGTCGTTCCTTTTGTGAGAAGGGGAGCCACCTGACTGCCAGCTTTCGTTTGCCCTGACACAGATGCAAGGGCTCTGCTGCCTTTCTGAGCTGTTCACACACTTTCTTCCCATGAGAAAGTAAGCACTGATTGAAACGCGGCATTTTCTCCCAACTTGCACACACAACTGCTGCTTGTTTCAGAAAGATGTCAACTAATTTGAGCAACCTCTCCAAAGGACTCTCCAAACAGAAATGTCTTTCATAAATTTCCGGGTCAGCAGCCCTTGGTAACCCAGGATGACTATTCCAGTCCTGGAGGCACTGAAATAGTTCCATATAAATAGAAACAGCTTCTGTATCACATTGTTGCCTGAAGCACAGCATTCAACACCTCCTTGCACATTAAAATATCTCTCCATGACACAACTTTACACAAAAGAGTGTCTTTGACCATATGGTCTCTCTTTGATCTGTTGATTTTCTTTACTCTGATCCTCTCATTTACTGAAACATTTATGTCTTCTGGTCTGAAGCCTTAAATGGTCAGCACGAATAATGCATGCAGGAGCCTTCTCCTCTTCTACTCTATTTGAATGTCAGCAGATGTTGAAGTACCCTCGTGCTTCATGAACTGTTTCTATTGTGTGGGACTATTTGTAAAAGAAAGAGCATCAAGCTCTGTATAACAACCACCTATTTTCTTCTCCTTTCTTCTTTCCTTTCCCTCTTTTACCATGATAACAAATATTTACTGAATCTCCTTCTTTAATAATATTTTCCCTTCAGAATTCTGGGTTTATTCCAATGTTTTTGGAGGTCAGCATAATTGCTTTCAATGACTTCTATGGATGTCTGATATACTGTATCTGTTATTTGCTGATCCTCAATTGTTTATAATAACTATTCATGGCTGCAGTAGTTAAAAAGGAAAGGCAGTCAGGATGGGTGGGAAAGAGGTTTTGCATTTTCAGATTAAGATAACTGTATTTAATCAGCCCAACATTTCTGTCTTCTCCTAGTCTCCTCTCCTTTTCCTTTACATCTAACTCACTAGACAAAGTACAACACAATTGAAATTGAATGCAGTTTCGTCATTCTCTTCAATACTAAATCTGATGTTCATTCATCATCTAAATGTAAGGATTGTAAACAGTTTATAAACCAGTGTGTAAATTGCTCATGAAAAATGTTATTAATATGCTTTTGTTTCCTGGGTATAGTGGTATTTGAGACCTCCTATCCAAAGCCTGCATTTGTTAATAATAGAGGAAGTCAGGTAGGCTGCTCAAACCAGATTGTGTGAGTGCAATCTGGAATAGAACTGTCAGACTGAAGTTGTCTTTTTGCAACATATTTCCAGCATAGTTTTTGAAAAATTGGACTTTCTAAAGCACCTGAGGAAAACAAGTGGATAATTTCACCATTTCTTTAATGGGCATTTGGAAAATTGTTTTCTTGTAGAGGAAAGTAGTGATAATCATTTCCCTTTTGTTTAAAACCAAACAGAATCCCTGTTCTGAACATTCACAGCAAAAGTCACCAGAGCCAGAATCACTCAAACTGTGCCTTACTCAAGCAGCTAAAGTGTATTTCTCAGTTTTCTGCAGCAACAAAATCCATGTGATCAAATACAGAGCACTGCTGTTGGTTTCATATCACAATCATCACACTGACATACAAACTTACACTGCCATGCTAAACTTCTGTACAGGCTCTTTGGAGGTTTTGAAAACCACTAATTTTCTCCTTGATCACACTGAATACTCAGGAAACTTAGTAAGAAGAGTTTAGGCTGAAGTTAAAGGCCTTTTAGTTGTGCCCAGCTATTCGGATTCTGACCATATTTTGGTTTTAAAATCTTGATCTGGAATTCTGTGAACTGAATAGTCTTTACCATATGAAATCCACCAGTTAGCTGAAGGGCTTATCAAAATCAAAGACATATTGCCCTTGCTTGTGTAAGGACATCTTTTCTCTAACCTGAAACTATTCTCTAAGAGAGTGTGCACATGTGAATGATTCCAAAGTGGATCATTTCCCATAGAAAACTTGCAACAAAACTGTGCTTGAAGAAAATAAACAGTGGTTGTTTTTAGAAGCAAAAAAACCCCCAAACCTTTGACATTTCAAATAGTAAGCTTCTTGTTTAATTTGTATGTCAGACCTATGAAAGAGGAATTGGAAGGCTAAGTGGTCAAGCAGTATATTTTAAGGTGAAGCCATATGTAGAAAAACCACCCCAACTTTTGTTTTTAATTATTCTGAACAAAAACAAACAATTCAGAATAAACCAAAGAGATTTTAAAATTTCTTTTTACAAAAAGGAAACACTAAACCCGTGTTCTTTCATGTCATATAGAGTGCTTCATTCACATCCAGTGAAATATTTGTGGGGAAAAAAATTAAGGAAAGGGGATGGATTTCTGAGAGAGCCTGCTTATCTCTCTTATCTCATGGATGAGCAGTTAGGGCATTTGCTGGGGTGTGTGACATCCTTCCATCCTGCAAACTACAAGCCTTACAGCTTCAATTCCTTTTGTTGGACATGCTACTTTTTGCATGGAACAGCAAAACATTATTGACCCAGGCATCAAAGAGGTAATAATGACTCCATGGCCTGACTGGCTGACTAAAAAACAGGTCAGTGCTTGTTCAAATTCCTGTAAAGGATGAAAGCCGGTCTTGTCCAAAAAATCTTCAGCTATATGAACAAGAATTCTAAGCAAGAAGGAATGAGAGCTCACCTGAGAAACTGCCAGCTGATGTGGCTGAATCAGCCTTCAGCAGCAGAGAAGATAAGGGGTCAAATCCCTTCCTAAAAAGACACAGCTGAACATACTTCTCCTGTTTCTTAGGAAAATGCTCTTTCTCTAGCTGTTTACCCCGGGGATTGATTATCAACAACAAAAGAAATATTTGGTTTAATTTAGACAAATCTTGCAAATAGTTCCAGGTTCATCACATTCATATTCCAGGTTAATTTAAAGTTGGCAAAAACTCGCTCTTCCAATGTGAGATATTTCTGTTGTTCAAGGAACTAACATTCAGTCATTTATCAATACATAATATTTAAACAAATACAATACCTTAGAGCAGAACTTACAGGAAAAATTAACTCATGTAGCAACTAAGAAATAATTAACAAGTTGTTGCTCATGATTTATCTGTTGCAGTCTGCAGTAGCCATTACAATTAAAACAGCATGATTTTCTCTGTTCTGGCAAGTATTTAAATCCTCGTGGCTTTTGAGATAGGATACAAGTTCGTAACTATGTGGCTAACATCACAAAAATGTGTGTTTCAAAAGATAGAAATACACAGAAAGTATTAGCGTGACTTCTGAAATGGCTTCATATATTTTGGGAACTCAAATTATGTTTTCTTAGAAATGAAAACAGTAATGTACTATAAAAAGTAAAAGAAGGACAAGAAATGGAAATGTGATACTATTCAATAAAGAGATGACTATGACTAGGATTATATTACTGGGACTATGTAAAAGGGCTTTACTTTATGTCAAATCTCTCTTAGCAGATGGATTTTTCTAACTTGAAAACATAACCTGAGCAATGAAATTTGAAAAACTGCAAACAGTATAAAAAATAATTTCAATTTTTTACTTTTTTAAATGAAACATTTAGGCAAGTAATTTATTGTTTGCCCTGGGGAATCAAAGCAAATACTACTGCTGAAATATCTATATTTTTAAGAAATATCTCAATAATTTAATAATCCATTTATTATTTGTGTTTTCATATACACTACAAGATAGTAATGGAGATAAAGCAATATTGTTCTTGTGGCTTAAACTGATTGTTAATAGACTCAAGAAGGAATATTTTGCTTGTGGTATATCACATATTTCTTTTATTCCTCTGAGACACTTGGGGTGGGATACTACTAGCTCAAGGAAAAAAAAGTGGCTTCCTTCCTCACACATCTTTACTTCAGTGAGAGTATTTATATTATTTGTTTAAATACAGGCTTAGATCCCAAACTGTTTCCTAAGGATTTCCTTTGCTCTTATCATGACTTTGGAGGCACTGCCAACATTTGGCAGAATTAGCTGTGTGCACTTAGGGAAATTATTCCCACAGCAAGATATGTCTCACCTGACATTATAAATTTAAAGTTTGAAACTTAGGCAGCTATTCAAAGTTGGTTGTTCAAGCTTCTCCTATAATCAGTGATGAAGAGCAGCCACTTTCAGAGAACGATGCTGCCCATCTTAAGATAGGTGTGTCACATTTACGGGATACATTGCCCTCCGGGCAAGCCTCCCTGTTCGCCAGATGCCTCACTTGCCAGCGCATAGAAACTCCTTAATGGCTCAACATCAGCAAATCTCCTTGGCTGCCAGCTGTGCCTGCAGCTGGGGGCCAGCAAAGACAATGCCTGCCCTGCACTCGGTGGTGTGACACACGCATAAACACCTGGTATATGGTTAAAAGAGCGTTATTCAAGTGTTACTGTAGTAATTAATACAGGTCGTCCTTATCTCCACTTTGCTGAATCGTAGGCATGAATTTCAAAAGGAACCTTTATCTCTCCTGGTTTTATCTCCCGAATAAAACAGAGAATGGAACTGAGGAGCAGAAGGCAGGAATGGACTCCGTCCTTCTTTCCACAGACAGGAACAACTTGTCTGAACCAGAAGAGTCCACATACCTTCTCTTTTGTGGATTGTAATAAGTTTAAGACCACTTAAACCACAAATTTGGTCTCAAGTCAGCTATCCTGTCTAAACTGCAGTATTGAGAAGACTATCCAAGCTCAGGCTAAAAGCTTTAAAAGTTAAAAAATCTAATTCTTCCCCTGGAAGTCTGTCCTGGCTTCTAACTGTTCTCACTGCTAGGAAAATGGTCTTCATTTGAATTTAACAACATTCAACTTCCAGCTGTTAACTTCCAGAAAGGCCATTGTGGTTTCTCCCCTAGGGACAAACAGCCTTTCAAGCTTAGACGTTTTTGGCTTTCCATTGTGATCAAACCACCACTTAGTCTTCTTTTTAATAATGGGTGTGTCAATACTGACTTTAATGGAAACAGGATTGACTTGGTAATTCAAACTAGACACTGAAAATATTTTTCTTATCAGCAGTTTTGCTCCATCACATGCACATTTTACTTTATTATTGTTGGGCTGCTCACATGCTGGGCTGTGGGTTGACACTGTCTGTTTTTGTTTTGTAGAAGAAGGAAGCTCTGAATCATTTCTTTTTGGGAAAAACATGCAAAGAATAACACAAATTTCTTAAGCAGAGAGGAAGAAAAAGTCAACAGAAATTAAATCTTGGTACTGTGTACAGAACAATCTTCTTTTTAATGTCTACATCTGCCTTCATCCGAGCCAAGCCTTTTAGAATGGTGGAGCAGTATTTATCTTTGGGAATCACTAATGAAGTCATGTACTTAAAAATAAGCCTGTTTTGCTATTTCTAAGCTTGTAATACAGACTCAGATTTTGCCTGTGTTGCACATTAGGGATAATCAGAACGAAAGCTTATCATACACCAAAAATAACTGAGACCTGAAAAGAGTATTTTTTAGTACCTTTTGCTGCAATAGTGATGGATCCCTCTTAGCAGAAAGGAGACTGCAGTGGCCCAAGGGGATATAAGCTGGCACATATTTATGGTAGAAATACAAGTCACAAAAGCAGAGGGGGAAAGCTGAGTTACTATCTCTTTCAAAACAGAACAAGAGAAGTGGGGATGACAGAAAATTATTCCAAGAGCAAGCCCTGCAGAGCTCACCATGGAGAAAAGATGCTGGAAGACAATTTTTATCTTGACACTCCACTTTCTTCCTGAAGGATGGAAGATCTATGTAGAAGGAAAAGAGGTCCCAGAACATCTCTGAATTTTTAGAGAGCCAAGAGGAAGACTTGTGCACAACCACCACTACCTCTGACTCCAGTTACCAGATAAATGGCAAAATCTAAAATACGTTCATCCTAAAAAGGAATTAATGCCTCCTGGGAAAGGAACACACACTTAGAGCTCAGGAGTTCCATTCTTTTATGCTTGCCACCGAGTTGGCAATTAATAAAATGTTATCTTTGCACACATTATAACAAATCACTTTCTTCCAAGCTAAATTAAAGGTAATATTTCTGTTAATGAAACTTTACAGGTGCCTAATTTAACCAGTGTGAGAATAATGACCTTAAAGCACTCATGCAGAGATTTAAACAGGAGAAAATGAGACTGTTCTAATACTTAATTTCCTTCCAGCCTTTTCTGCTGCTATGCATGGCCCAAATACACTCAAACACTTTCTAACTGTATGAGTGCTACAGTTTTGGGTTGGGTTTTTGCTTTTGTTGTTTTGGTTTGGTTTTTTTACAGGGAAAGGAAATATCTCCTTTTCTTTATCTGCCTTTCCTATAGAACTTAGTCCATATTTATTTCCCTAGGGTAGAATGAGCACCTATTCCTACAGAACAAGAGAAGAAGGTGAGGGAGCTGGACATCCTGTTGATTCAGCTCTAAGCTCACAAACTGCAATCTACAGAGACCATCTGGGTAAGTTTGCAAAACAAAGTGTCCCCTTACAAAACATACATTCCCGGCAATTCTACCATCTGACTCCTTTAAGATGAATCACTGAGGAGGCTCACCAGCAGTACCAGTGGTAACTGTGTTGACAGCTCTGTCTGAGACAGCTGTCCATCAGGGTTTGGACAGAATACACACAGGAGAACAAAAAAGGTGAAATTTTGGCAACTCCATCAAAAATGGAATGTCATGGCATTGTGCTCAAGAGCATGCATAGAAGTGCAGCATGAACTCAGTGCATTTATCAGTGTGATCAGTTACCTTCCAAAGCAGCTCAATGACAGTTATTGTGATGTGATAAAGCACCAGATTTGAGCTGAATTTTCTGGTTTATATTTAAATTACTACCTCATTGCAAAGTATTTTTATTTACTTACAATACCATTGTAATAAATCCAGGCAGGACTGTAAATTCTAAAGAAGCACGGACATTTCCCTTCATTTAACTTAACTGGGACATGATCAGGTGAGAAAAGATAAACAAAGGGAATATGGGTCCACATAGGAGAAATGACACATTTACAGAAAAGATTCTCTTGGCCAGCTGAAAGGAAAGGGAAGTAGTTTATTCTGTTCCTTTTATATCCTCAGTGGTCATAAACTTCTATCCAAATATTTGTTATGCTTTTTCCTCTCCACTTGTTCAGTGTTCCATTCCTATGTTTGCACTATAATAACTGGGGTTTCAGGATTCTATGGCTCTAATTGACATTAATATTTGCATGTCTGTAAGTAAATGTGGGCAAAAAAAATGCTGGACTCTAACTGTGCAATATAATATTTAGTGAACGTATATGTTGAACATACTTCTGCATTTATCCTTCTATAGATAGTTTTGAAAATAGGCAAAGAATTTTTTCTTTAACCTTCCTTTCAGTGATAAGGGCTACAGCCTAGCAAGGTGGTGCAGGACTCTGGAGTGTGATGTAAAGGAAGATTAAAGGGAAACTCCTTGATTTAATCAAGGATTAAAAATTTACTGGGCCCATGTTTCTAGAAGAAACCAATATTCATCACAGTTTTGAGATTTTGCTTGACTTCCCTTCCTTCTTTTTTGTAGGGGGAATTAGGAAGTCAGAAAAAGAAGGGAAAAGGGAGAACATCCCCTCCCTATTCTAGAATAGTCTGAAATGCCTCAGGCTTGTTCAACCCCTAAACAGCAAAGGCCCTCTGTGCAGTGGACCCCACATATGGGACAAAGTGAGCAGTCTGTTTTTAATGTAATCTTGAAAGGTGTTCCATAGTTGTAAAATATTAATAGGAGAATAGCAACTGACAGAAACTTGTCCTAAGATCTTGAATATTTGCATCCTGGATTTTGGATTGATCTGTCCCTGACATAGGGAATCAATGGCAAAGTCCAGACCATGGAGATGCTCTCATAGAAAAGACATGGATTTATGTAGCATTTAATCTATGGTGTTAAAAACACACCCCTCTCTAGACTGTATTTTGCTTTGGATTTCCCAGACATATAAAATAGATATTTTTCTTGTATTTCTTAGACATTAGTCAATTCTACATATTTTCCCCCTTTCTGTTCAGGAATTTAAAATTTGTTTATATGTGGAATAAGCCTTAGATAATGCCATGGGCTATGTGTGCCTGCTTGTCTATTGTTTTCCTTTATCTCCCATTATTCCCCATAGCATTTAAACTTGAAGGTGATTTTGAAGCAAACCTAACAACTAAGAAAATATACAAAAATTCTGAAGTTCCCACAAAAATAATTAAAATGCGTACCTGGATAGATATTATACTAATTCCACCTCGAAGGAAAGAAGTTGGTGCATTGGTGAAAGATTTAACTCTAAGAAAATTTCCATTTTGAGTTTGTCCCTTATCACACATCACAATTGTCATTCATGAGTCAAGATTTCTTTCTTCAGGCACATAACAAGGTGTGAGCTCCAGGTGATGCTTTTCCTGCTGTCAGGAAAAACATTCTCTCTTCTTTTTCATCCCTCATTTCTTGATTCATTTCTCCAATTTCTACCCAAGGGTAAGGTGATGCTAAAGTTTTAGAGCAGTTCTTTCAAAATCGCTGCATCATGTGACATAAAATAACTAGAACCCAAAATTAATTATTTCCAGTATTCAGGAAATGTTTTGTTTTGGAATTGTTTATCAGAATAAACTGCATGAAAACATGCGATCAATTGCATTCTCAATATTCCAAGTTGTGTAAAAACTCCATACCACCACTGCTTCAAGAGTTCTTTGAGGGGAAAAAATCCCCCTTGTTCTAATAATGATTCCACAATCTCTGTGCAAATGGTAGGATTCTATTTCACCTCCCCTATTTGTAGGCACCTCCTGTATAAACATCCATATATATGCAGGATCAGCATTTTGACACTTACTAAGAAAAAGAAGCATGTGCTGCGATTCTCATTTATTTCTCATTTAGGAATCAGAGGTCTTTGTTAAAATGTATTATTTAATATCTGTGTCTTACAAACGACTAAGAAGGGAGGCCAGATGATCTTCGCAGACATGAATGTCCTACACCACAAAGTTTTACATTTAAGCAAACAAGTGCCATCTCAAGGCACTCATCTCTGTAAGTGTAGGGCTCTGCCTTAGAAGCATGAAAATTAGGAGTAGGTGTTTCACAGTGTTGCTGATCCACCTCTTTTCTGCGACATTTGTGGAAGTTCTCTGTGGATATAAGGACTTCTGAGGACAAAGGACAAATTACTGTTTAATGTTTCTTAATGTAGGGCTAGGCAGGATGTCACTGTTTCCCTTCTTTCTGCAAAGATTTTGATGGAAATATGATGTCTCTTACCTGAAAAATATGGTGTCTTCTGCAGTTATATTAAATTCCACCAGACTTGACGTGTAGTCAGGAAAAATGAGCCTACATTAGTCACAGCTTTCAGAGACACTGCCTGAGCAGCTTTACAAGCCAAACTGCTGAGAATGTGAGGGTCTAAGGAGATCCTAGTAGATGTTATTAGTAACAGTCTTTTCACCTTGGAAAAGACTTCGCCCATTTTCTTAAATTCACTCGCTTTGAACAGGGAGACCTGGGATTTTGGGGTTTATGCCTACAAGATCCTCATTCGTTACATTAAATCCATTGATTGCAAAAAGCACCTGAGGAAAGAACCTGTCCTTTAATATATTTACTAGACTTTATTTTTCTCCCCATAAGCATCATGTGTTAAAATTGCCACCTATTCCACCTTATGAATATGTGAAGCCAAAGACCAGCTATGGAGGTTACCTTTGGAAACTTTACTTACACAAACTAAATTGTTTGCTAATTCACAGAGAAGTATTTTTGTAAGTAAATATACTGTAATAAGTCATCTGGTTCACGTCTAGAAAGTGCATTTGGAACTGTCAGCTAACACTACTTAAGAGCACTTGTGAAGGTTTAATAGATTACTCAAAAAGACACTGAGCAGTCTATCTAACTTCATAGCTGACACTGAAAAAGTTAGAAATGTAATTTGAGAAGTTTTTCCTTGAAAGGATACTCAAATGTGTACTTAGGCTGGTCAGTGGCCCAAAGCACAGACAGCCTCAAACGTTCAAATGCATTCCTGACATAACATTGGCAATTGAGAACATTTAGGGATTGCTAAGGAATACCCACTTGAGTAGGTCTATGAATTTCAGAATCTGCTAAAACAATACAAAGGTTCAGCCTTCAAAGAGTCTGAAAGTACATCTAGGCGAGTGAATTGAGTGCCTGGTACCATTCACTGGTCCTGAGGCCAAATGACACAGAATGGTCTAAGCCCATAGGATTAACACCTCCTGCCCTTTTAAATACTGTTGTGAGATCTGTCATACCTACTGCATACCACCTTTGGGCATATTCTAGCACTCAGAACATGCCTAGTCTGCCCAGGAAAAAGCTCTGATTGCTCTTAGAGAGGCTACAACACATTTCAGTGTCCACAAACCCACCTATAGATGTTAAACTTACTGATGAAGACATAGCCAGAGATCCTTCTTGGGAAGAGCTGGGACAGCCTGACCTTATTTGCCAACTGCACAGTTTCATATTTAAAGCGAGGTTTGAAATCTTCCTTACTAGTAGGGATAATATCTGTGGATTTAACATTATGAATACACTGAATAAATTAGGATCCAACATATTCACAATATATCAGTAATGGATAATGTCTTCCAGAGAAAATGAAGGCTATTGAGACATAATAAAAGGGAGTCTTTGACTCACCTAAATATATGAAAAAGGTTATGAGCATTTCAGTAAAAGCTTTTAAAAGCAGTTAAATTACCAATGAAAAATGTTCTACTTCTTTCCCTTCTTTTATTTGGAGCTGGATCCTTAAAAGAATCTACCTATGCAAAGATAAATTAGTACCATAGTGTTTTAGAAAAAAAATCTCTTAAGTAGCAGAAAAGTGGTTGGCTTCCTTAATTTGTTATATTATTCTCATAAAAGGCAGAATTATTGCATGCTGCGACAGGTGAAGGCAAAAAGTAAGGGCAAAAGGGAACCCTAGATAAACAGTACAGGAACAGAGAGGTTCTGCTCTGTCTGCTGCCTGTGCTAAGCTGCTTTGCTGTTCCTTCCAGTTCTCTTCAACTTAGAGTCCAAAATGGATGTTGATGAACTGCGCAGAATTAAAAGAAAACCTGAGACCGGAATCTATGTATTATTGTAAAAAACCTTTATAAATTCCAAAGATTAGGTGATGCCTTGCTTGGACACTTCAAATCATGGGAGGCACCCAGCTGACAACAAGAGCTATAAACAGAATCTAAAAACAACACAGACATTTGAAGTTGATGCAGGGTCCATTCAGAATAGAAATAAGATATTTTTTTTTAACAATAAAGAAGAACACTTCATTAGTTGGAATAATTCACCAATGGCAGCAGTGAAGTGCCTGCCACTAGAATTTCTTCACTAAGCATCCACATATTTTTTCTGAAGTTTCTCACAGAATCTATTTAAGAATGCCTTATATTGTTTTTTTCTTATTTCATAATTCATAACTTTATGAAGAAACAGCCAAAAACCTCTCAATTATTAATTTTTTTTAAAGTTCTACGTCCATTCAGTGATGTAATACCTGCATCTTTTGCTGAGAATGTTCTTTAGGTCTCCTTTTCTTTTCATTTTTTTCTTGACAATCGGAATATAGCAGAAACAGATGTTAAAGGGCTAGAATTTGTGTTTGATCTGAAAACGGGCCAAAAATTCTCCTAACAATGAAATTGTCATTCATTATTATTTGCCAAATTGTTGAACCACACTTGCTACTGTTTGACGCAATTTATTAATAACTGACAAGCACTCTAGCAAGGTTTTCTGGCAAGAATGAAACAAAGGAAATGAGCCAGAACAAGTGTAATCAAGAAATGTAAATAAACTTTAGGATGAAAACATGGTATGTTTGAACTTTGTATGAAATATAGACAGTTTCCTCCAGGAACTCCACAGGTGGAGGAAGAAACTTGGAGTTCTTCTGTGGGGAAGTGGGAAAAGGAAAGACAAGTCTCCACAGGGAAACAATGGGATTGTCTCACCCACTCTATCAAGCTCAAGTCATTGCAAATGGCTCAGCAATATGTTCTGGCATTTCAGAGCTACAGACACTCTTCTGTGCTTGCAATTAAAATGATTTCAAAGGACAGCACATGTAGTTCTGCAGACACTGTTTTGAAGTTATTTCATTTAAATGTCCCTGTGATGAGACTGGGACTGTGTCAATAGTGACTGCATTTTAAAGGCAAAAGACTTTTCAAGAGGGCTAGGTTCTTAACCCAAGGTATGAACTCTTGGTATTCACCATGATTTGGTCGAGATTTACCAGGTGTTCCAAATGCTCTCTGACATCTTGTGGCTGCCATACTCACACTGACCTATCTAAACTTCTGTAAGAAACTGCAAATTCTGCAAGTGTAAAAATTCTGACTTTTTAAATCTTGCCTGAATACACAACAAGCTTTGTAGCTAGTAGCTATAGCTAGTAGTAGTAAATCTTTTGGATGTAATAGTATGCAACTCTCTTAAGTTTGTAACTTCTACCTAGGATTGGATGATCTTGCTCTACAGTCCTCCTCTGTCTGTGGCTCACATCTCTTTGATCTGGCAGGCTGGTTTGTGATATACAACTGGCCAGCCTAAATATCACCCCCATGTGGGGTTTTGTGCTTGTGAGGACCTTACTAACACAAGGCCTGTTTGTAAACCCACAGCTCTGAGTGCTCAGGCCAGCGGCAGCCCTGGCTGCAGGGACACTCTCTATAGGTAACTCAACAAGGAAAAGGATCCCAATGACATTTTATAGCACGTCTCAGGGCAGCATGTTGAAAAACAGTCTGATGGTCTTTAACCTCCCCTGTGCTCAGGTTCTTTACAGTGCTAAATAAAACGGGCAAGGTCCCACTCTGCCCCTGTAGCCTGCTGACATGGTGTAACTCAAACTCTTTCATCCTCTCTGCAGCAAGGAGCCACATCCAGCGGGTCTGTTGGGGCAGGCAAGTGACAAACCAAGGCATCACCTGGAGGAATTCTTGCTGGTTTACTCCAAACTCTGCCAGAAGTTCTTTGTTTGGTGTGAGTGGGTCAAACAGGCCAAGCTTACATCACCCTCAGAACTAACAGGCAGCAGACAGTGCTAATGCAGCTCTTGTGAGTGTACCACCAGCATTGTCCTAAGCCTGCCCTTCAGCCTGAAACATGGGCAGCATTGACTGGGTCTGAGGCACTGGTGTGAATCAGTCCACTCTCAAGGCTGCTTTTCCTCTAGAAATGCCTCCACTGGTTCCAGTGGAGTCCCAGTAAGGATGAGTTTCACCAAATAAATTCACATCCATTCACACTCTTACATAAAAATTTCCTTGCTGTAAATCCAACTCTGACTCTGGAGAATTTAAAATATACAGGAAATTTATAGGTCACTTTTGTTATTGGAGGAATATAGAGAGGCAGCACTGAATGTGGACACCAATTCAAAATTCTTCCAGGCAGACAGTCAAATAGTGATACCAAGGTGATTCCTACATCATGTATTTTTTTAGCTCCTCCACTATAAATATTTTGCATGATAAAATGACAACAAATATAAGAAAAAAACACAAAAAAAACAAAACCCAAAACACCAAAGTCAAAACATGCACTCTACAACAGATTAAGATTAGAATTAAGAAAGTTGGAAACTATAATCATTTAATCACGACTTATAAGACTAATTTCCTGCATGTCACTCCCAGACAATAAATACTTTTCTTTAGGCTTAGAAAAGCTGTGGAAAAAGAAAAGTTAATTTAAGGCTCATTAGTTTATTTTTAGTAGCTTAAGATCTGAGGGATTTGAAAACATTTCCCTTTTCTAATAGAACATGCCTTCCTGTATACTAAGGATATCCACTGACCTCACTCCCTCCTGGAAGGTGCCACTGATCCATGACAGAAATCCTGTGAGGGCTTTGAAAGCTAAATAGGAACCAGAAAAAAAGTATTATCATGCTTAGCTGGTTATAACATTGGAAATAAAGTTCAACTGTGAGTTTGGGGGGAAGGAGTAGTGTCTGAAACAAACAAGCACTTCCCGTGTTTGCCTAGAAGAAGCCAATCTTCCCTCCTTATATAATAAGAACATTACTCGCTAATTTGCCAGTAGCTGAAAGGGATTTCTGTTTTTAGCTCTGGGTCTGTGGCAACTGTTTTGTTTTAAGTGAAAATTAAATGGGAACATACAGCTAAAAAACTGTTGAGCCATAATTGAAGTGCATTAATGGTAATTACTTCTTTCTTTCGCTCATCATTTTGACAGAGGAATTCATTACTCCTCCATCTCTATGTTTCCACAAATTATTCTTCCCTGCGGATGTGCGGTGACTGAAGGAAATCATGGCTTTGCTCTATACATTTTTCTTTAGTGCAAGTCTGTTCTCCCTGAACTTCTTTCCCTGGAGATACAAATGAAAATATCAATAAAATGTATAAACAGTTTACTACTTTAATAGGGTAAAGACGAAGAAGGCATCAAGTGTCAAAGTGAAACTGTGAATGCTGGTTATTGGGAGGTGTAACATGTTTGATATTGCTTATAGCCATAAATTAATTGCACTGATTTATTTTAAGATGCTTATCTCACCAGTCAGAGACACTTCCCTGAGACAGTAATTTCACTAAGTAAGATTCTTTTAAGAGTTGTATCACTCTGAGCATATGTACCAGTTTGAAAACAAACCAGTGGGAGGCACCAAGTCAGAATAACAATTTAATAGGGAAATTAAAAAAAATAAAGGCAGAAAACACTGGGTTAAACTGACAGAGTCAGGATACAACCTGACACCCTGTTGGTCAGGGTGGTGGTAGCAGTCCAATAAGATGGTGGCTGCAGTCCTCCTGAAGTGATGGATGTGGTTCTGTTGAAGCAGTGATCCTGTAGAAAGGGGCTGCTCTTCCTCAGAAAGTCCAGTGGTGGCTGTGTAGCTCCTGTCCTCTGGGAATCCAGTGGAAAGGCGTTGTCTCTGCTGTTCAGAATCTCAGATTATATCCAGGATGGGATGCTTGGTTCCTCCCTCTGGACGGAGCATCTCACAATGGGATGATGAGTCATGAGGCCAGGTGTTGATTAGGCTCATTAACAGAAGATAGTCCGGAGTGAGTTATCTCTGAGTCATGGCATTGATGGGTCATTAACAGAAAGATAGTCCAGAGGGAGAAGGCAAGGAAACATTGCCCCACCTGGTTTCAACAGCTCATGGGGATGGTAATAGAATACATTGCAACCCAGGACAGCTTATTTTCATCTCTTGGCTCAGGATCTTTTCAAATGTGCTCTGGCAGTCAAGGACACTGAGTTATCCCCATAGGTCCAAGGCACCATCCTTGGTTGATGAACTTTTGTGGACTAGTGCAAGGAAATATTTGTAAAAGATGTAGAAAAGGTGTCTATTGCTATTCAGAAAGTTATTTTACAGCTAGAAGAAATCTGTAACCAAAGTAATTTTTCTTGTACTGTGGGCTGATATGAGATGAATTTTATGTGGGCAATAACCAATGTATTTCCTTTAAGAGCAGTCTCAGGCACTTCAGCACTTTTCATCAAGATACTTCCACTCCTGTGGAGAGACTGAACAGGGCAGAATCTAACAGCTATTTCTTCATTTGCATTTGAGGTTTGCAAAAAGTTTTGTATTGAAGTAGCAATAAAATACCAACTATTTCTGTAGTCATCATATAAAGAAACTGAATAACTATAAAATAAATTCTGCCTATTCATGTAATTACAATTAAACATGCATTTAAGTGTTTTATTCACTTTAGTCACTTATTAAAGATAGTGATGAATCTTCAAAATTAATAGGTGTCTACAATAATATCACCTCACACCCTAAGAGTCCATTACTGTAGGTTTTTCAGGCCTATATTGAAGTGTTCTAGAAGGAATTCTTTCCTTTGCCACAGATTTTCCATTATTTTGCAACTTCCATCAGTGACAATTCTACAATGATAACTATGAACTGTTCAGATGATATCACCACAGGTACACTTTATTTGTTTCTGTAGCTACATTTTATTCATACAGTTCCATCATTTCTCACGTGGAAAGTTATAAGACAAAAGATAGGGGAAAAATCCTATCTTTTTAGATAAAAGATGGGAAACAGATTCATAGACCAAAAAATATAGAACGAAATGAGTGGGGATGAGGCTTTTGGACTAATAGACTAATCTTATTTAATTTCAATAGGGGAGAAATGTTTAAGTCTGGTACAAAATTTGTTGCTTAGTTACTAAGACACAGTATATATGCCTTGCAATCAATCTTGGTTGTCTAAGAGACAAGTCTTTCTTAATCTCAGAACCTGAAGACTTTGCAGAACCTATTTTGTTAAGTATTTTCCTGTGAGATCCTAAGAAAATTGCCATTATATGTTACTGATAAAGTAACACTGGCATATTTCTTAGATGCTCTAGAATTGCATCATTTTACAGGATGAAGTTACTCAGCAGAATTCTTTTTTTTAAAAAAGTGTATATCCTGTTCCACAGACACAGACCTCTACTGGTGCAAAGAAACAGGAACAGTGACCTGAGGTTCATCCTGGGATTCAAGTAATGTCAAGTAAAAGAAAACATTTTGTAATACTGGGTCATCAGAATCATAGAATGGTGTTATGTTGGAAGGAACCTTAAGGATCATCCAGTTCCAACCCTCCCGCAGGGACACCTTCCACTAGACCAGGTTGCCCAGAGCACCTGTCCTGTGAAGACAGGCTGAGAGCTAGGGTTGTTCAGCCTGGAGAAGAAAAGGCTCCAGGCTGAACATAGCATAGCACCTTCCAGTACCAGAGGGGGCTGCAAGAGAGCTGGGGAGGGACTTTTTACAAGGGCATGGAGTGACAGGACAAGAGGCAATGGCTTAAAACCAAAAGAGGGCAGGTTTAGATTAGATATTAGGAAGAAATTCTTTACTGTGAGAGTGGTGAGGCATGGAATAGGTTGCCCAGAGAAATTGTGGATGCCCCATCCCTGGAAGCATTCAAAGAATAATTTCATAGATTAGTGACTTAAATTCTTTTGGCTGTCTCCACTGCAACAGAAATGTTTCGATCTCAAAAAAATCTTATCTCATGGTAGTTTATCCAGCCTTCCAATCAACTGCACCCAGTTTAAAAAAATAATAAAAAAAAAAGTTTTGTAAACCAATATATAACTATAAAAAAGGACACTCTTAATTCAATAATTCTGATTGGGCAGAATTGTCCCTGCAATACAATGATATTACAATAGTATTAGAAGGAAAATGGAAAGAAAATGTAAAGAGGAAAGAAGTTAAGGAAATGCTACCCAGCTGAAATTGCAAGAAAAAAAGTTATAAAGCATAGGGATGGCAGAGACCTCAGGACAATGTAAACTAAAACTATCCTAAACTTGACAAACAGTCCTGAGTGCAAAGATCTTGCCTGGGGAAACTGTGGAGTCCCAAGGCAGGCTGTTTGTTCCATGTTCTGCCTATTGCAAAATAGTTTCCTAATGCCATTCTTTAGTTCCCTTGTTACAGGATCTACCATACAAGTGTTAAGTTGTAGGTTGGACTTGATGACCTCAAAGGTCTTTTCCAATGTAGTTGGTTCTGTGATTCTGTGATCTATTACGTTTTATGTGTCTCTTAATGAGTGTGGAGAGTGATAATTCTCTTCTTGCCTTTATGGATATGTTCTTCTCAGTTTTGCTTTCCTTAGACTATGCAACCTCAGTGAACTTACTTTTTGCTAGGCCTCCAGTTTTAACACCAAAAATCCAGGCAAGAAGATTCTCTCATTATGCTATGTCCCTTCTAATTAAAATTCAATTCATAAGTTGCAATGCTCTTGACTCAGAGCACAATCATCACTCTCCTTTCCTCTTGTCTCTTTCTCTTTTTAATATTGGCGTTCAGTATTGTGAGATGCTCTTCCTCTTTAGATGGTTTTCTCTTTCCGTGGGTAGCCTATACACCTAGTTGAGAGGCTCTGAGTTTTTCAGTTACACCAGACCTCTACTTTTAGTTGGTTTGGCCAGATGTGGAAACAACTCTGAACCTAAATGTGGTCCATGGAGCTGCCTGGTACATAGCTACACCACTTCACACAGGCTCATGCAGCAGATCAGATCCTACCAGTAAAGACCTGCTCTCAGTGCAGGTATGTTTGAGTGTATAAAGGTGTAACTAGATGGATGGCTTATTTGTACCTTCTCAAAGCTTGAACTCTTGTCTAGGAGAAGCTGGTTAGCCCCAGTGAGCCTTCAGAATAACACAGTTGCATTGCTTTGGGGCACTTGTGGGGTAGATACCACTTTGCTGATTGTCTACAGGATGAACTGGGAAGGTGCTCTTGAGCATAAGCCCAGTGGAGGTGGTACTGCAGTCTTGCTGAGAATTTAGTCCCTCTAAAACTTTTAAACATGTCTTAGCAGGTTATGTGCTTGATTTTCACCTGAGGTTATTTATTTCGTAAAGTTAAAAGGTTATTTGCAAATTTTTAGCTAAATCAAAGGAAATCAGATGCCTTAAGTCTGAATCTCAGGGTGATTGCTTTTTGTAAGCCTCCAAACACCTTTCAAAATATTTTGGTATCAAAGTGTTCCTGCTCTTCTGACTTCAAGCTTTTGAAGACTGTTCTCTTAGTGACAATGGCAAAACTAGTGATTTAGTAGAGCTGGAGTAAATCATCATACAATAATTACCTCATTTCCCACCTGCATGTACCAGGCAAAACATTTTTTCCTGGTGACATAGGATAAAGTTAATTAATTTCTTTAGGTTTAAGAGACACATTTTAAATATTTCTCTGTATATACATTGATATAAATAGAGAAGTGATACCATAAATTTCCTTTTTTACATTGTGCCTCCTTGCCTTACATATCTTTTTCCTCACCTACTGCAGTTCCTACAGGAAATAAATTTCCTCCCACAGTCGCCCACAGTCCTTCTGTTCCACCAAACAATACAAGCTGGATTACATCATTACATGAATTAAATAGAAAAATAAATAAATAAATAAAAATTGCAACATTTTGGGTTCAGTATATTCAGAACAGACTTCCAACACCTAGTTTAACAGTACCCATTTTCACTGTATTTCATCATTCCAATCTTTTGGTCTCTTCCCCAGCACAGATATGCTACATGCAACCTACTGACAAGGACACTGGAAGAGAGCAAATAAGGGCTGGAGCTGAGCTACCAAATTCCCCTTACTTTTCAAATCAGCAGAGGTTTTTTTGCTGTTAGTTCCAGTGCTTATATTGCACCGCTGTATTGAAGTGAATTGCAAATAATGGGCTGTTTATTTTGCAGTAGAAAGCCTAAAGATTTTCTTTGTTATCTCCTACTGATTGTGAAAGAAAAAGGAACTCTCTTGGAAGGTAAGCTAAAGCCAGATTGACTTAAAATATTATCTAATATTTTGGATATTGGATATATTCCAATATTTGGAACCCTAGGCTGGATTCACTTCACCCTAGTTTCAATTGGCTAAACCCTACATGCTTAGTCTAAGCTTGTCATCTAGGCTGTGGTCCTATCAATAGGTCCTGTGAGGGTGTGAGGTGAGAGTAAACCAGCTATCTGGGATTTCAGGAGGATTACAAGTGTTGTTCAATAATTATGTCTGCTAATTGCTAAGAAGGGACAGAAAAAAAATCATATTCCTCTACACCCATGAGGCCATCCCACACATACTCTCAGGTATTTGTCTGTCTGACACAGTCACACACAGAGGGTTCGTGTGTCCAAGGTAGAAGTCATCTGACAGAGGTGAACATCTGAGATCTAAAGCTGCTGCTTTGTTATTTCAATACTCAGTCCTGATGCAATAACCTGATGATTTTTTGAGCTCAATCATGTAATGTGAATGTTGCTGCCCATTGATTTATACCAGTGACTCCTAAATTCAAGGCCTGCTACTTGACTGAGACCAGAAGCTATTAGAACAGAGGTGGTGTAATCAGAGAGTACATGAAGTCCAAGGCCTTGGCCAGAGGTACTCTTGTGTACACTTTCATATACAACCTAGCAAAATAACTATATGAGTATAATAGTCATAGATTTGGTAGATGAAAAGAGATGAGATCTGTTTTAAATCTCCTTCTAAAGCTTAGAAGTTAGAAATTTTGGTTAGAAATTTTGCCAAGAAACCTAAATATTTAGTAGGCTTTTCTCTAGTAGCATCTGAAATGTAACACGGGGAGGTAAGCTGAATTTGCAGAGATACTAACAAATACTTTCATCTCTCTCTAAGATTTTAAAGTATGAAATTAAGTCCTATACAGGAGGTAAATTCATGATACACTGTGAACATCTTAAAACTATCTGCTTATGCAAAACAAATGTCATACTGGTGCATTTTTGACTGTTCAAATAAAAGAGAAAAAATATCCCCTTCTTCAAACTCTCTATGTTAAGAGTTGAAAAAAACCTAAAATCCCCATTCCACAGGAAAAATAAAATCTTGGTTTTGGCACCAAAACTGTCTTAATTATACTTTACACTTGACAACTATTTCCTTATAATCTAAACCTCTGCTCCAAATCCCATAAGCACAAACACAAAAATGAAGCTGATTTAGTGCACCAAGTGATTTTTGTTCCCCAGCACAAGCTGAATAAAATTTAGTGTACCTGGAGGTCAAAATGCACACATTGTAGCAGACTTCTTGTAAATCTTTTAGATAAGTTTAGGATGGCTGCTGTTATTTTTGTAACCTTCCTTTGAACCATAACTTCCTCATCAGGTCCTTCATATTCTACCTCAGAGACATAAAACTCCCAAAAGCAAAGCTATTTCTTTCAGCTCTTTTGCAGTACAAAGCAGCCATCTAACCATCCCTAGGGTCATGCAATATTGCTACCTTTTGCATCAGTACGTCAGAAGACAGAGCTCATCCCTTCTAATTTTTCACACTTAAATTGACAGAATCTACCTGGAGGAGCCACAGGCTGCAGCTCATTTCAAACAAGAGCACAGGGGCACACACAGATTGTCTGCCAGCTCAGTTGGAAGCCTGGAAATAAACCCAGCACCCATTACATAGCTAATGCAGTGCTCAGGGGAGAGAGCTGAGCTATAAAATAAGTTGAGGACTGAAGAACAGACTTGAACAAGAAGCTGAAAATAAGAAATCCAAAAAGGGGCCTATTAAAACCTCATTGCATTTTTGTACATGTGACTCATATTTTTACTCTCTATGCATATGCATATGTGTTTGGGGTATTTTAAAGACTGCATAATAACTGGGTAAACATTTTACGACTGGGAATTGTAAATTATCCATTTTCCTTTTTCCTGATTTTTAGGAGTTTTGTGAACATAAATGTATTAAAAATCATGAAATGTTTGAATTCTGTATTACTGGAGGCCCTGTGATCATCTCATTATAGTTTCATATTATGGAGAAGTACTCATTGTATTATTCATAATCAATGTTACACTCTGGACAGCTTTTGCTTTATTTCTGTATCTACTTTTTCTATAAGAATTAGTATTTTTACCTAGAATCAATTACCTGCCTCACAAAATCATCTCCAGAGACATTAACCAGAGCAAGTTAAACAGGTCTATTACCATGGTCCAAAACAAAATGCCTCTTCTAGCCCCTCTAAACTCAAATGGTTTCTCTCTGTCTCTCTCTGAAACTGAGCCCCAGCCACTTGGCTTCTTGGTGTGCTTCAACAGTCTAGAGGAGGGTGAACTCCTCTACACTATGCATGCCATGTCTTCTGTCCTAGCTTTTCTTCTTGAAGACTGTGAGATAGATTTGGAACTCCCGGGTGCTGCAGGTGAGGCTTCCACTCCTGTTTCCAGATGAATAATCCAATATCAGGCTAAAAAACAAAATATGTATGTTCTTTTCTGCTAGTGGTAATGTGTTGGGCAGAAGTGGCCATTGTGGTCTTCTTTACTTTTTGGTGAGCCCCAGGTTTTCGGGATTTAATAGTTGCTCTCAGACCGTGTGCACCAGACTGGATTGCCTGGAAGACTTGGGTGTCCTTATTTGTGTACAACAAATTGCTTTAGGTAACTACTAGATACCTAAATACTCAACAAATATTGCCATCCCTGTTGCATTTAATAAAAGGTAGCACTAGTTTTTAAAGGTCTAATTAGGTTTTTAAGTAAACATGTCAATGCTTATGGACCACCTAGTCTGTCAGCAGATATTTGTGTTTGTTCCAGACTGGAACTTTTTTCTGGAAAAGCTGCACAGTAGACAAGTGACTGCTATTGGGACCTCACACCAGTTTTAAACAGATTTAGAAACTGTGCTGTGGTTGCTACCTGAACCCAATTCTCAGATATTCTATGAATACTTACTCCACAATGGGGCTTTTTTTTGTTTAAGGTATAAACTAAAATCCAGATCTTCTCCAGAGTTCCTATGAGAGACATAATGGTATTTTTGGCAGAAATGACAAATGACAGTCACCTTTTTAATTTCAAAAAACAGGAATGTGACTGTGATAATTTTAACATGCTGGGGTAGTAGACTGGAGGCAGATTTGTCAAAGCTACTTATTTTATAGGGTGACATTTAGCATGAACAGGTTAGCAAATGGCTTGAAATTGTCTAAAAGAGAAAACTTGAACAGTGACAATAAACATCCCAGCAGAGATGAAAGGAATATTTAAAATTGGTTTCATTAAACTGCAATTATGTCTTCTACTTTGGGTTCTCAGTAGCTTCAGTGAGACCTTTGTAGTGCCCACACTCAACCCCCCACTCCCCACAGCCAAAAAAAAAAAAAAAAAAGACTAGTACTTTAAACTGGTAAAAGGTAAAATCTTTTACAGCCCTGAATTTGCATCAGATCTTTTTAGTTTTTCCTTATAAATCAATCCACAACAATAATCTCAGACTGCAGGAATCTGCAGAAAATTCATAGAAATAATCATGTCTGTGTGTACAAAACTGTTTTTAAGTCACATGAGTAACCCATAGCCCTTTCCTGTGCTGCCTTGGACACAAACATATCCCTTGGTGTCAGGGTTTCTACCTCCAGATTGCACTGCTTATCAAAAGTAACCAAAGCAGCTATGTCCTGTGTTTCACTACTATACCCACTTCTTCTCCACCAAAGCTGGCGAAGCCAGTTCCAAGTCTCACATCCATCTGGCAAGGGGGAAACCTCCTATGACTGGCTTCACCTCCAGTTTCCTGTATACTTTCCACAGTGATGGTCATCCAGAGAAATCTATATACAAAGCAAGATTAAATATCAAACATACATGCTGGGATACACAACTGAAAACAAACCATTAAATTGCCAGAAAACTGTGTGTCAATGCTTAAATGTGAGACAAACAGTCCACATAGCTGTCTTCATGTCAAACCCACTAGATCACAGGCAGCACTCAGCACCTTTGTAAACCCTCTGCACTTCAGCAAGATTTACCTCAAATGAACTCAGCTACAGTACAAAGAAAAGCTATCATAAACTCACACTGTACTGCTGAAAAATGATTCAAAGAACAGCTCAATCTGTTCTCAGCTGGAACAAATTGTTCAAAGAACCAGACTGGTTCAAAATTAAATGCACCATTAATGTGGAGTGAACAATGTCCCAATAAAATGCTTGTTTCAGTCATTCACTGCACCGATTTTACATGTGCATAAATGATAAACTCCATATTAGACATCTAATCACCAAAGTGACATCTCTCAAATAATAAGTTAAAGAAACATTTTCTCAGGTATTTTTTACTGCAAGCTCGTATCAGTCAGAGCGGCTGCATATAACTAAAGAAGGGGAGATGATGCACTATTGTGCCTATTGGACCCCCTAAACGTATGCACTTGGGTTTGAATGTGTCAGAGGGTGTTTCTCTGTGTTCCACATTATTTCAACTCCATTTTCAGTTTGCAGTTAGAGAAGAGGGAGTTTAAAATAGAAAAAAAAAACCCCAAGTCAAAGAAACAACTGTCCATTTATACATAAAAATTACTTTTAAAATTGCGTGAATTGAATACAAATCTAACTCAGTTTTGTTTAAATTATGGTATATTGTTTTAATGTAGCTATGCAGCTGGATCAATAGAATTAGTGACAATTTAGACAAAATTTTACAAACTTTGTTTACCTAAGACACTGAAATATAGGCTATGGTTTATTGTGGTTTGGAAAGGCACATTGGTGAACCCATTGATTTCTAGGTAATTTTGTCTGTTTATTTATTTGGTTTTTTATTCTCAGTTTGAGAAAAGAAGAGAAAAGTCAACAGTATACAAGTGCCTAACACTTGCAGAAGATCTAGAGGAAAATTAATTAATTAGTGAATTAATTAAGAGAAAGACATTTTCTGTGGCCTTACCTTTCTTTTAGACATTTGAATTCAAATAACTGTAAGGAACAGAATACCCAACACAGTTTAATCTCTTAATTCTAATCAAAATTGAACCAAGAATTACATAGGCAATTGAAATTCCATCACAAATTGTCTTCTCATAGCAAACAAACAAATCTGAAAAAATCACTTAGGAAAGGAAGGTGCTGATTTTGCCCTACATGTTTTCACAAAAGAACTCCTCTAAGGACAAAGTGTACTGATGTTGAAATATTATGTTCCCACTTTCTGAAATTAACATTTTGACTTTTCATTTGGGACAATTTTTTGTTAAGAGATTTATTAGATTTTACATATGATACAGAAATATTGCACGTAAAGATAAAACTACACCTAAATATCCAACTGAATACTGAAAATCAAAACTAAATACACAAATGAAAATATTTTGAAGTTTTTCTTTGTGTAATATCTTGTATTTTATTTTAAGTCAGTGAAAACAAATTCCTGAATTACCACATTTGCTATAAAAAAACCTCATTTAATCTGTCTCTGAAAGACAGATGTCTTCTGAGATGTCTGCTGAAAACTCAGCAGCTACTCAAGTTCCTAAAACCATGATAACAATGGTGTGTTAGCTTACAACTGGTTTTGGCAGCAACCATCAGAGAGTCATTTGAATATATGTACAGAAAGCTTCTGCTCTAATACTGAGTTCTAAATTTTAAGACAGTCAATTCTACCTTAAAACAAATAGAGAGAAAAACTGGGCATGACAGCTGTGAAAACCAAGTCAAGGAAAGCATTTTTGTCAGATAGAAGTGAAAATATGAGATATGTGGGCAGCAACAGCCTTATGCCATCTTGTTCTGTGGCTTTGGTCAAGGCCACCACTGTAGAAGGAAACACTTTCTAAAAGAAAGTTTTTCCTGTTTAACTCTGACAAGCAAACATTTGCATGCTCTGGTATGTGCATAAATACACGCGTGTGTGAGTCTGTGTACTGCCTTCAAGATGTGTTCATTCTACTATCTCTGCATCAGCTGTGGGCTGTGGTGAAACCCATGCTGTGGCATCATGACTGTTCTGCCTCCACTTGAGATGTCAAATAATCATCATACCAAAGCCAAACTCAGAGATTAAATGAATCAGTTTCATGGGGTAATTACGGAATTAATGCTATGGTCTTCTCAGAACAAGTAAAAGCCCATTCATAATTAAAGATGCAAGTAAACAAAGCTATTTAAATATTGCTATTGCCAGTAGTGTGGGAGCAATGGAGTTATTGAATGCTGGACACAAGAACATACTGGCTCTGGGCAAGAGGAAGGCGCGTGACCTCTCTGCCTTTGCAGTGCCACATGCGTAGGAAAACCTACGCAAAGGGCTTCTCGTGCAAACACGTGATTCTGGTGTATCTCTGTGAATGTCAATGCCACTTTGCTAATTTGGAATGAGCCTGAATGCCAGTGTGATTGTTTCTGCAATTTCAGTGGCATCTTCATTAAAGAGGACTCATTTTTGAGGGGAAAAATAACAGGTTTTTTGTCTTCTGTGCCTAAGGGTAAGGAAACAGGTTGTGATTCTGCCAGCATGACCATAAACATTCTCTCTAGCTTCAATAATAGTGGCTTTTGACCTGTCAGAATGAAAAGTTCTCATTGTAATCACACTGTAACTAATAGAAATTCATATTTCCTGCTTGGTCCTCTTCTTACATGACACTGCAGTCTCTTTTCCTTTTCAGGCTCCTTGTTGGTCAAAAAATGTCAGGTTCCCAAGAAGAGCCCATAGCACACAGAGACAGGATCACACTTACAAACCATGTGCCTCTGCACATGCCTCCACTGAGGCTGAATTCAGCAGGGATTTCAGTAGTGCTTATTCCTAGAAATATTGGGCAGGACTTTATTTTCGTCTTGAAAAGCAATCTTTACAAAGGCCATCAACCTCTCTGATTTAACTTCAGTATAAAATTGCAGTTTCCTCATGTGGGAAAAGTAAGAATTCTTGCCCTACCATTTATATATTTAGGGCAACATTTTCATAGCAAATCTGTGGAAATGACTCAGAGGTCAGTGGGAGCTATGTGCAACCAAGGATAGAATTCGTTTCCTAATGCAAAATGATAATGGGCTATTTTATTTTTCTTCCTTTAACTTTGAACGTTATCCAGTTAAAAAGGAAACCTGCTTTACATTTTAAGTTTTCAGAACAAGCATCTCACATTTCCTTGATGAGCTCTTAGCTTTATTGGCATAACACCATTGCATGGAATAACCATTCAGAAAGAAATCTTCAATTAAGCGACCTGCCTTCATATGTTTTTACATGAGCCAGTGGTACATTTCCCTTGCACTGTTCACTTCAGCTGTGTATTTGTATAGACCTACCCAGAACACACCTAACTGTTTGTACAACAGAAGTCCATTTTTCCAACAAGGAAACAAGAGAGGTGGACCATAGGAGAAACCAGATGGTAAAACCAACCATGCATGCAGGTCACTAAAAGGAGATTTCTTCAAACTAGACCAAAGTTCCCCACTTAATTCTGCAGACATATTCCTTGCACAGTAGTCAAATAGAAAAAAAAAAAAAAGGAAAGAAATTCAGCATGTTGCAAGACATCAACAGATAAAACAAGTGAAAACTTACACAACCTCTGCCCAGTACAGGCACATGTTCCAGGACAGAATTGCTCTGCTTTGGCATTTAAAGCTGCAGCTAACATTAGAAAGCAGTAAAAAATCTAGAATGATTTAGGAAAGTCAAGAAATAATGATCTCTATGTGAAGACTGAAAAGAAGGGGAAGACTCTATCACCAGGGCTGAACTTTCATCCTAGGAGCTTTGAAAAATGAGTTCTAACCTCTAACTGGACTTGGTTTTCCCTACTGGTTTTATTTTCAGGATTATTTTCTGGTTTTATGTAACATAAAATGCATAAACAGTACACAGTACAGTACCCAGAGCTAGGCTTTGCTTCTTGGATGACAGTAAGACCATCACAAAGACTGAGACTGTTCTCTTGCTTATACCAGTTTCATTTTTGAGGAAAAGTTACCCAAACACAAAAGTAGGGAGGTTGATGTTCCAGCAGAACTGGGTTGTGACTTCCATAACTGGAGAATTTTTCTGTAAAGGGAAGAAGCTGACTTTGAATCCATTCAGACTGAGGAAGAAGCAGAATCTGAGTCTTTCATTCTGATGTCAGTCTTTCAGTCTTTTTTAACTATCAGCTTCTCCATGAAGAACAAAGTTTTGTGTGGTCTGCCTCTATAATTGCCCAAATGAGGTACATAATGACCAGTTATGACCCTCCAACTCTCAACAAGATAGGGAACAGCTCAGGGTTGCATTTACAAGCCCAGACCAATGAACAAGGCAAAATTTTAGATAATGTCGATTTGATCATGTTTCTGACTGACTGTGGTGTGTCCCCCTTTTCAGGCTTTTAACTTGCTTTCATCAGACCTGCTTAGTCCTGAGTTAAGTCAGGAAACTGAAAGATAACTAATGGTGCCATTTAAAGCACAGCGCTGCTGAGATATAGTGCTGGTGGAGAATACAAGTCTGCCTGTGACAGAAAGGTGTCCTGCTCTTTCAAATACTTCTAGTCCTCCTTGTTCCATAATATATTGGGTCTTACTCCATCACTCTCATAGATGATGCAAACTGAAATAATTTGTTGTGTTATTAAGAGCAGTACTGTCACTGGACTGCTCTGTGGTAATCCAGGGGTATGGAGCTCTAGCCCAACAGGCAGGGCTAAGTGCTGCATTAGCTGCAAGCAGGTTTATTCAGACCTATAATAATCTAGACCTCTGTCTGTCTGCTTGAAAATTCATTCCTATAAAATAGCACACATTTATGAACATCATTGCTGGGGCCATAAATAGATTAAAAGATTATTCCTCAATATTCCTTAACCTTTGCTCTTCAGAATTTATTAGATTAATTTTTTTTTTATATTTAGCACCCTAAGAAGCTTAAATCCATTTAGTATTCCTTAGATTTCATTGATTATTTTTTAGCATTTATGTGATGGGCTTTTTCAATAAAAGAAAGTTGTTGATTAGCTTCATTTGATGCTGACTATCTTAATTTTCAGGTTTACAAAACTTTTTACTGACTGAGCATATTTTGGAGAAATTTTGATTCTGTAGTCTATTATCTCCTTTGTGTGTCCTAGATCACATAAAAGATTTGTTCACTGACTGCTCTTTAGTCCATTGGGGATTCTGCCCTGCTGTGATTCACCTCTACGTGTAGAGTATAAAACCTATGCTCAGCTTCTGAGCTGTGGTGGTATGGGTCTTGATTTGATATCCTTTGCATTTCCAGAGACATAATGTCTCTCCCAGCTTTCTCTCCTTGCTGAGTTACCTGCTGAAGTTGTGCTCTGGTCTCCAGTAGCCCTGCTTTCCTGAGCCTCAGGAAGCAGATAGCTGGTGCTGATGGGTATTGTCTTATCATCCATATCCCATTCTATGACAGGCCGAGAGAGTTAGGTTGGCAGAAGGGAAGGCTCCAAGCAGGCCTTAGAATAACCTTCCAGTACCTGAAAGTAGCTACAAGAGAGCTGAAGAGGGACTATTTACAAGGGGATGCAGCAATAGGACAAGAGGGAATGCCTTTAAGCTGAAGGAGGGCAGGTTTAAACCAGATGTTAGGAAGAAAGGTATGAAGGTGGTGAGACACTGAAGGAGGTTACCCAGAGAAATTGTTGATGCCTCCTCCCTAGAAGTGCTGAAAGCCAGGCTGGATGGGGCTTTGAGCAACCAGGTCTATTTAAAGGTATCTCTGCCCATGGCAGGAGGATTGGAACTAAATGAAGTTTAAGGTTTCTTCCAACCCAAACCATTCTGTGATTCTGTGTGTTTGATGGTGACTGGGACAGAAGGATGGAACTATATCTTCCATCTGCATAAATGTGAAGTTTTTGAGATTTCTCTGTTTTCTGTTTAATGACTTATACAAATTAACTATACTTTTTGTGGCATCAACAGTATGTCATGGGAATTAAAATGCTTTTCAAGAATAGTTATTTTCCCTCCTCAATGAACATATCAGGTGGAGGGCTGAAGGGTGACATCTCGACAGACTAAATAATTGCACAAGGTTTTGAGACATCAGATGAACCTCACTCCCTTCTACTGACATAAAAAAAGGCTATGGTGATCCGTCCAAACCTAGAATAATTACTTTTAATTACTTCAGTTAGGGTAGATGAATTTCATACTTTTATAAAGCAAATAAAATAGAGATGACTAACTACTTCACTGGGCTGAGAAGCAGCCTTGCAGCAAATTACATTGCCAGTAAAAAAAAAAAAAAAGGTTATTTTTTTACTGTGAACTATCTACCTATTGTGATCTAAAGGATTAGTTTTCAGATGGAATTAGAAAGATGCTACCATGACTATTAATTTCATACAACTCACGTCTTCTCCCCTTGACTGTCAAAGGTCTGAACTAACAGGGTTTCATAGGACTAAAACAGACTAATTCCTGGGGATGTTAGTGGGACATGCTGCCTTGCAGTCACTCTTGGGAAAAGGCAGTGCTATCACCATTTTTGTACATGCAATAAACTGTAACACAGTCATTCTTAAAATGCAAAGGCCTTCAACAACTTGTGGATTCTGGCACAGCCATGGAAACACTAAAGCCAGGCTGCCAGCCTTCAGCACTCCAGATGTGCTAGAACAAACACATGACAGCAGGGCAAGGGCACACACACATCAGGTAGCCCTGTGTCACAGTGCTCCTTGGTTGGCTTGCACTCACGGTGAGGGGACATGCACAGGCAACTCAGATCTGGAAGGAAATTAATGTTTCTTAGAGCTACGGAATTATGGAAGTGGCAGAGTTATGGAAGTGGCAGACCTTTCTGTAATAGTCACGCCCAAAATAGTTTACCCCTCACATCAAATAAAATGCTTTCTGTTAAGGAGTAAGCAAAGGAATATTAATGGGCCTACCTGTGAAAATAAGAACAGTATCAGAAGAGGAATTTCAAATGTTAAATAAAATTAGCAGTCTTTTCAGGACTTGGCTTTTCATTGCAAGAATTTTTAAGATTATGCTTCGATGAGATAATAAAGTGGCTTGAAGAAAAACAAGCTAGCAGCTTTAAAAGAGCTTAATCTTTACATTTCTGTTTTTCCTAGAGGGTAGGTTAGGACTGGAAACACAGCTCCTTAGTTCCACATGTCAGTTTTTAAAACTTGTTGTTACAACTCTAGCAATAATTGCTCGTAGTTTTTGGTTGTAAAAATATGCACTTCTAATGTTTCTAAGCTGTAAGTATCAGGTCATATTTACTGGGTGATTCTGTCATGTCAGGACCCTAGATTAATGACAGATGATATTCAGTCTTCCCCATCTATGTCTATGAAAATTACTTGAAGGTGGAGCACACATTTCAACTTTAAACTAACAGGAACTAGGAACAACTTTTTCAACTGGTATTTTTTTCTGTCTTTTCCTAGGACTTACCTCTGCTTCAAAAATAACTACACACAGTTGGGTTCTTTATATAGCAAATATTTTGTAAGACATATGTAATGTCTTTATATATGTTCCACATATGTATCTCATTAGAATTTATGAGACCTTCTGGTCTTAACAAGATTTCATAAAAGCGCTGAAACAAGCACCTCTGAACATGGAGCACAGCACAGTTCTTGCTTTTTCAAGTGTTCCTGGTTCGTTTTATTTGCATGGGGGGAAAAAATAGTGTTGAGCAAATTGCATCTTTGAGATGTAAACTTCCATGGAAAGCAATGGCACTGCACCTGATTTATTACTTTTCAGTGAAAGCACTAAACATACCAAATTAACCCCAAATATTCCAAAATATGGCTGGGCTTCATGTCCTGAGCAACCTAAGCACGATGCAATTTATTTTAAAAAGAAGCAATAATATTCAGAGGTTTTGTTTGTTTTCTATCTCAGCTTCCAAGTCCCCCACCAGTCATATTTTCACAGCCACCCTGGCCAGGGGGGGAAATAATCTCTCAGGCATATGATAGGTGTGCTCAGAGTCATGTGGTGGGAAATCAGTTGTGCCTTGCCCTTCATTCACACACTCCACCCCCACTCCCCATACATTGCCACTGAAACTGGCTCTGGCTAAAAATATACTTTATTTTAACAAATGAAAGCTCCGATTGTCCTAAAATAACACGAATTCCCATCAGGATCAGGGCACCATTGTGCTAAGTGCTGCACAAACATGAGGAGATAATGGACCTGATTCATCCCTGAATTACTCTGGTTTCCATGGATTTACAGCTGTGCAAGTCAAAGGCAAATGTGATAATGAGCATGCTGCAAGAATGCACATCTTAGGGCAAGTTTCCTTCTGGCCTAAATCCTTTGAAATCTGTGGAATTAAGGCAACAGATCACTTGATGTATATTTTAAGGTTACATCTACTCTCCTGAACTAAGTAGGACCAGACATGATTCACCATTGCTGGTAGCTGCCCAGCAGTCTCTCCAAGCACTTCAGGAGAAAGCTGAGGCTGTGGACCCGCCCAGCAGCCAGTCTGGGTGAAACCGGGATGCTTTGAAGACTAGGGCACTGTAACAGGGTGAATCTGGGCAGACCATGCCAACTGGCCTCAAGGGCAGAGGTTCAGGTCCTGATACTGATTACTGGTAGATCTACAGTCTGAAAATCTTGTTTCTACTTGTAAGAGCTGCTGTTCAAATTTAGTATCAGTCTATTATACAGGATTTACCAAAGAAGAGTATTAAAAAAAACCCCAAAACAACTCAACAACAAAAAACAACAAACAACTTATGCCTGTTCCTCTTACATCTCTCCTTAAGTCACTGCTTGTGTCCTTGTTCCTTTTGAAGATGCGTTTTGCTGCAGCCTGGCAAAGGAGCTGCATGGCTGCACAGCTGGGCTGCTGCTGCCAGGCATGGCTCAGAGCATGCAGCAGCACCAGGAAGCACCAAGGCACCAGACACCCACCTGCTGCTGCTGCAACTCCCCTCAGAAAATCCAGGCTTGATTTGCCGCGGTTTTGGGATCTGTTTCTGTTGTTTACCCTTTACAGGTGCCTTTACAACGCCTGCCTGACGTTTCATAATCACTGGCAGGTTCTTGCCCTGCCCCAATCTCATGTTTTTTATTCCCTTAAAGATCATATCTCATCCCAGTACAGTCAGATCATCACTTAGCACAGGTTTACAGGGCACTTAAGCAGCTAAGCCCTGGCATAGGATCCAGTGATATTACACAGTAACTCCCATTTCAACACCTATTTGTGCAGTTACTTTCCCACCTCTCCTTCTCTCTCAAACCATGTCCCCATGCTCTCCAGCCAAACGTAATTCATCAGTGGAATGAGTTTGTCAAGCTCAGTCTGATGCAGGTTTCTTTAATAGTTTCACACAGACGGTCTTGTACTTTTCTCCATCACACGAAAGGTGAATGGGAAGATTCTCCATCCACCAGAAAAATGCTCAACTTGTCCATGGCACTGTTCATTTTACAATAGGAGAAACAGAGAAAAGGAAAGTCCTAAATCTGATTTTGTTTTGACAATTCAATCATTAATATTACATTTCAGAATTAGGATGTGTATACGCATTTAGATGCATTTTAGACAAGGTAAAAGTAAAAGCCTTTTGACAATTAATGCTGTTTAGATGTCTTGAAACTATCTTATCCTTGGAAAAATACCCTAAGTTGGTCTCAGGGACTATAACATAAATAAAAGTATGAAGGGACTAATTTCTAAGAGAGACAATGGATATAACATATGCACATCTGCATGGCTTAATGTCCCCAGAAGAGGCTGGTTGAACACACACTGCCTGATGTGAATGTCTTGTGTCCCTGTGCCATGTCTGGGTAATTTCTGGGAAAACACCAGGGCAAAATTGCTTCAGGGAATGTGCCAACTATTTAACAGCATGGATAATAATGTGCCAGTGCTGTTCTGTTTAATTTACTAATATAATACAGCCGGTGAAAGCAGAACCGAGCCAATACAGGCCTTTGTGAAAACCCCTGATAGATTGAGGAGAGGCTTCCAAGCGTGAGCGAGCTGGTCGGATGCTGCTCACACTTCTTTTCCTCAGGATAGAAAGCAGATCTCCACAGGAATCTGGGGACTTTTCTTCGTAGGCATTTGAGACTTTTTCTGTAGTTTTGTTGCAGAAATTTTGTGCTGTTTCAGAAATTCATATCCACTTTTTATCATGGTGTTATTCCTGCAGCAGAGAGCAAAGTGGCATGGGTCCAGGGAGCAGGTTCATGCAACACATTAGTAAATTCTTCCCATGTAACAGGGTACTTGGAAAATGTAGATGAACAAATAAAGAAAAGAGACGTAAATCTATGCCTTTACTTCCTTCAAAGTTCTTCGGTGCCATATCTTTACCACTACCCCCCAAGAATTAACACTCACCTCCTCTTTGACCTTCGAATGGCTTTGCTACCAGTGTAAGATTGTCTTGGTTCACAGTGGTCACAAAAAATTCTGACGTAAAAGGTGGAGCTGTGCAAATTAAGGTTTGGCTTGGTTCATTTTCTGAAATAAAAAGGAGGAAGAGATAGTTCAGACTAAAATAGGACACTTTTTTTCCTGTGGCAAAATGAAAACAACTGTTACTACAGTCCATTTGAAGTATCCTGTTCGGTCCAAACAGGATACTTTGTTTTGGTATATTATTAATTTTAAAATATCTTTCTAGCAGTACTCAAAAATAAAGATTTAGTGTTTAAACTTTTTTAGTTTCTCTTTCATTATAAAAAAATTAGTTAATTGAAATTGAGTATGTAAATAAAAATACATCTTTGAGCATGCTGATGGTTGCTGAAAAAATCTAGGCCTGACTACCTATTTGTCAGACACACGGTCTATTTCACAAGCTTATAATTGTGTTGCAAGAATAGTACCAAACAGTGGGTCCTTCTTAGCATAACTTGCTGCTTAGTCTAAACCCCAAGAACCAAGTCTTGGTTTTGAATGTAATTTTCACAGTTGGTGCTTTACAACGGATTCAGTTGATAATTCAGGACCTCTTCATGGCACTTGCATTTACTGGCCCTGTACTGAAAGAGTATATTCTCTTTAACATCTAATTTGTACAAGGTGTTGAAAAACTCTCCACAATATGGATGAATAAAACAAATTCTTGTTCCTACAAACTCTCTGGTCTAGCCTTCTTCTCATCAGGTCCACTGAATCCAGATAATTTTGCTCACAGACATCAGGCTAAAGAAATGTATGCTTTTGACATGTTAGATAATGTTTACAAATTCCTGCAGTTCTACTGCTATTAACTATTGCCTATATATATATATAATCAGTTTTACTAAAACAATGTAAACTCCTCAAGCTTATTTTGTAATTGATTTATTCTAAACCAAAGACATTTGGTTTGGAGAAAAATAAGAGTTTATACAGCTAAATTACCTTCAGGCCATAGTTTCGTTAAATTGGTCCACCCCCAGATTGAACAAGCTTCCCTATTTAAAATATTTATGGATAGATTGAACTTATCTGCATACACATCACAGCAAATTTTCTTGAAATGATCAGAACAAAACAGAGTTTGGTATGGGCTACATCATATTATGACTGTATTCCTTCTCTAGGCAAAGCTTTGCAAAATCAAATAAATAAAATAATTCTGAGAAGGCAGGAAGCATTAACATTGAATTTTGCACAGATCTCAGGCTGAGGTAGTAAAATGGGGTTTCCTTGTATCCTCTGACAACTGGGTATTTTTTAGTCCAACCATAAGCACATAAATAAAAAAGCTATGTAGAGAAGATTCACCTAATTTATCCTTATATTGGATGGGCCTTTACCCAGCACTTTCCTAATTTATTTTGTACAATCAACAAAAAGCAGTATCTGAATTTGATTTTCTTTGTATTCTTAGAATCAGCTTTACCCCTTGTGCAAAATTACTGCAACTGAAGGAACAATTCCTTTGGCTTTCACTTAAATGTTGAAAATAAATAAAAGTATCCTTAGGAGGAAAGAGGAAGGTGTCTAGATGACAGGCAAAACAAAGCAACAAAACCCCTCCTGCTCTTAATTGAAAACAAACCCCAGCTAAATTAGATCAGCACCTTAGGTGGTTTGCAATTTACATTACTGATTTCAGTTCTTATGGGCTATTCCCCACGGAGAAATGCTTCATGTGAAGGTGAATCCACCAGCAGAGGAATCCACCTCTGGAAAAGCACTTGTGAAGTGCAAAAATTCACCACTCAAATTGTGTGGGAGCTTTTTTCAGAGATTAATTTGTCTTGTAGGTTCAAAGCTAGACAAGTGAAATTTGTCTTCCTTTATTTCAAGATTTGGCTTTATTTTTCTCAGACACTTTACAGGCACAATAGCCGGACCAGATATTACTTATTCTGGTGAGTTATCTGAGCACAACTGGCACTGGCTACCCACAGGGTTGTGTTCTCCAGTGCTCATAGAAAAATGCTACTGTGAAAACTTGCTCTTGTGAGTAACTTTGTGTACCAGAGTGGTCCCATTAAGAACATGATAAGATCACTAAAATGCAGGAATTTCAAGCTCTGGAGCTGCTTCACAGCATTGTATATTCTTCTACAAATGAAACATTTAAGGACAAAAGCCAACAGTTCATCTGTGACCTGTAACAGATCATGTACTGCATGTTTTACACTTCCTCATGTATTTCTGAATTTGTTAAAATTAGCTGCAAGAGATGGCTATTTGTTAGTGCAGGACAGGTGTTGCAAAATGAATAATCCTTTCATGAAAGTGATGTAGATTAGGTCTACAGTTAAATGTTTGTACAAGAAAAAATAGACCTTAAACATCCTAACAAAAATAGGAAAATATCCTTTTTCCGGTAAGTACCAAATTAACACAAACCAGATCCTCTGTGAGAGTCCATGTAGCCTCCTGAGGTCCAACCTTCCTATTTTATGTTATAAATGATATAACATTGTAAACAATAAAAATAATTCTATGCAAATAAACCCAGTATCACAGTAGTTTTTCTCTTGTTCAGTTCGTACAAAGTCACTGCATGTTGTATGAATGGATTAAAATCATTAGCCCTTTTAGTGAATGCAGAGGAGAGCTTCTGTTTTCCCTAATGCAATATAAATCATGAGTAAGCCCAGAGAGTCCCAACAGGGCCAAGCAAGAGGAACCAAGAAGATAAATCACCATTCAGTAACTGAAAAGGACCAAAGGGTTACTTTGACATAAGCAGAGATGATTGAATTAATTTTGCCAGTTACAAGTTAATCAATGTAATTCAGCCATCCTGATCTTCCTGTGGAGTGGAGAGAAACAGACACCTCCTGAAGGCACCTCATTGTGCTATCTGCCTCCATTGACTCCGTAGGAATGAGGATGACTAATTGAATCTAGATAACCAAATTGCAGGCAGCTAAATTTAGATGAGATCAGTTGTGCATTTTGTTCCTTCCCTGTAAGATGCTGAGCACATGATTCCAAGGGATGATTTGAAAGGCCTGCTCTGGCCTCCTGCATGACTCATTGCACACATCCTCAACCAATGACACATCTGTCAGCACCACAGTTTCAGCCTGATTCACATTATCTTTTTGGATTGCCCGAAGTACTGCAAGACGAAGAATTTACCACAATCTTAAGCCTCCAATTACTCTCAATGATACCTTCTTCCTCTCCCCCCGCCTCCTTGCTCCAAGTCACCCCAAAACTCTAATTTGAACTTTTTAATTCAGTAGTAGTGAGTGCATTCAGCCTTACAGAAATTAGTCCTTTGATATTTGCTGATCTTTTCTATCTTTCAGAAAATTGCATTATGATCTTAGTGCTCTTTAGACATGGCAGCTCTCTGTATCACACCATGCGCACTTAACAACATAATTTAGTATCTCCAGATTCCACAGGTGTCTTTATTTTGCAGTCTGGTTTGGGCCTTTTCGGTACAAGTCAAGGCAGTAGAAAGCTTAGAGCTGATAGAATGAAACACAAGCACAACAAAAATTGAAGAAGGTCATCTGTAAAGGTCTTAATTTCATCTGTCATCTCTTTAATTTTTTTTCTTTCTTTCTTTTGAATTACTGCCCCATCACATCCAGTATCTTCCTCTGTAATTCTTATTTACTTCACAGAAATAAAAAGCCTATCAAAATAATGTTTAGGGAGGTGTCTTACTGAATTCTGTATTTATTGTGGAAAGATGAAGACATACTAAGTAAATATGAGTAGTTAAGTTAATATAGACAATTTCATATCTCATTCTCATGTACTGAAATCTCCCTCACACTTCCATGCTCCAGCTTGGCCATTCACTTCCTATGGAGAGGAAATCAGGAGTGCATCTCCTTGAATGTGGGAGACAAGTTAATTGCTTAACAAGAGGAGGAAAGGTTCAAAGAATTTTATTATTGTTTTTCTTGTTTAGATTACTCAGTTAGGAAACAGGGCTCAGTTTTTTAGGTGAGTGCATGTAACTAGTATTTCTAGACAGTATCTTCAGTTTTTTATAGCTACATATTATAACCTAATATATACGGCATTGATCCTTCTGCAAAACAAAATTCAATTACATTAGAAATTAAACACAGGCAGTCGCAACCAAAAGGGGGTTAAAAAGAGCAATGTCAAAGGAACAAAAATCCTTAAAAATAGAAAAAGTAAATAACATAAAACTAAAACTAAAATTAACGCCAAGACAGTTCTACCCTTGTCATAAAAGATGAACTTTACATCTTCCATTGGCAATCAGATAATTCATTTTGCAAATGAAATTTAGAACTAAGACTACTCTCAATGTTAGTGCCAAAGTATTCCAAAGGGTTCAAGTCAGATTTCAAGCTAATTGTGCTAACTGATGTTGAGACACACAGCAGTGTATAGACTAGGTATGCACACTTGTAGAGCAGTATTATCCCCTATGAGAGATTGAGAATGCCTGTAGACTTCAGGTACAACTCCTAACTGGGCTGTCCCAAGTGGTATTAGAAGTTTTCACAGCTCAGTTTACACAGTTGCTCAAATTGGAGTATAAGGGTTTTAATAATTTTCACGGGAAACAGGATAAAGTCCATAGATCTAATTTTGATTTGACACCTGGTGCAAAATGCATCTAAAACTACTTACTCAAAGTCAGAGAAGAAGCTGGTGCCAGAGTAGAAAACATGCCTCAAATCTTATCAGTCCCACTCTACCACTGAAAGACTATTATTTTTTAAAAACATTATACAAGACTTGTCACTGAACATCTTTTATTGTTTTAAACTAGGAGTTTTCACCTTGTGCTTTGCAGTGGATTGCTTCTGCCATGGAGGAGAGGTCATACTCACCAGTGGAGAGGAAGCCAACTGTGCGGTTATGAAACACCTCTGATTCATTTCACAGCTAAAACAACCTCCAGTGACACTAACTGAATGTAGCACAGCCATCATGAGCATTGCACCTAAAGTAAGTGACTCATGTTATTTGTAAAGGAATTTCAAACCTCTTGTCCTGTGTCTGACCCTCCTTCCATTGTTAACACTTCATGATTTTACAGATTTTTCTCTCCTACCAGCAAAGATGAGAGGTGTTCCTTTCTACTGCGTCTCAACAGAGAGAAAATTAATTAAAACTGAGCCTTTAAAGGTTCATACTTTGAATAAAATATAAATAAATTAAAAGAGGGTCATAAATGCTACATTTAAGGGACGTGAGGATGTTTTATTTTTTATTTAATTAAACCTATTCATTTTTTTTTTTACTAATGAGAGGTGGGCACAATCATGTGCTTACAGTAGAGCAATGATTCAACGGCAGAGGAGGGATTAGCTGTTTTACAGAAGCATCTTTCATGTCCTATCTCCTTGGCTCATATCATTATCTTCAAAAGAAATCCCCCATTACCTCTCAGATCCTCCTGCTGAAGATTTGTTCCCTTGAATTAAATAGAGCAATGTTTATTTACCTCAGTTGATGATTTGTTGTAAATGATAGCAGCAAGCCAATTAGGTCATCAGTCTTTTCTTTTGCTTTACAAAAAAACAAACAAACCAAAAACCCCTCACCAACACTGACAGGACTCTATACTGAAGACATTACTGTGCTTGTGACACAGTACCTGAACTCCATCAGCTGTGGGTGCAGCAGGCGGGGTAGCTGCAGTAGGTCCCCGTTTAGAGGGGCCCCAAAAGTAGTTGTGGAAATGCCAGCGCCATGCACCCAGACAACATCCTCAGTTTCTGTAGTTGCTCATCAGCTGGGTGGCTTAAAACCTGTGTCTGCACAACTCCCTAGGCAAAGGACCCAAGATCTGCTCAGACATTCATGAACTTTCTTTAAAGTAGGAAATCTCAGGATCTATCATAAATCCAATGGTTATTACTGAAGAAGCAGCAAGGTTCCTAGGCAATCTGTCTCCATAAAACAACTAAAGTCAGACAGAGGAAGTCACTTTCATGTAAGCTGCAGTTCTTATTACCCACATGTAATTTACAACTGGGTCAAGAGACTCTGGCAGCCACAATTGCATTCCTGCCTTTCCTGTGCTCTGCAAGGCATTGTTAGAGGGTGTTCCTCAAAAGCCCTGTTTAGGGTGGCTAAGCACTAGGGACCATGGTTTATGGTTAGATCTATGAATAGACCTCAGACCTGCAGGGTTACAGTTTGCAATGCCTGCTGTCTGCTGGAATTTATACCTCTGAATTAGTGGGGCTACCCAAGCTACTGTGTGAGGTGATGCAGATTTGTGAAGATGGAGCTCATAGGCTCTGCAGTCTAGAGAATAGAAGGACAAAAGACTGCTTTAAAGCAACTTTTCACCTTTCTAATATGACACGAATCTGGCAAAAGGATGCCTTTAACTCATCTGTCTACATAGCCTGCAATGTCTTGCTACACATGAAATCAGGACTCCTGTGATGGAGCCTGGTGGACATGTCAGTGTGGTCTATGTGCTGGGACATCCCTGTGTGTCTCAAAAGAATCAGAGGCAGGCTTGGTTCCACTGTAAGGTTTTTACCTTCTTGTTATCTGGAGCTTGTCTTAAACCCATGTCTTCAAATAGCTTGAAGTGAAGTGAAGTGAATCTGGGCACCCAGGGGGACGCTTGAGGCACAATGTATATTCACTCCTCAGAAGGCAGCATGCTGAGCAGGGGAAATACCATAAACAGAGTCTGAGTCTGAGCATGAGAGAATACAGCACTTTGTTCAGTGGGGGACAGATGGAGGAAGACAACTCAGTCCACATGAGAAGTCCAGACATCCGTCAGCTTCTGAATCTGAGTTCATCTGTGAAGGAACTCTTAGTAAACCTGTGGAGAAGGAATTTAAACCCACTATGGTATCTATGTAGATACCTTTTTCCTGGGCTTTAAGATATTCTGAGATAAAGATCAGCACTTTGGCTGATTCCTCCCCACTATTTTATATGAAGTATTTAGGCATCCATTTAGAACAGAATGTAATACCTTGACTTATCTCAACTGTGTTAAGAATAATTTTTCATTCTTCCATTAAAGAAACGTGATTGCTTTGATCTTTAAGAAGGAGTACATAGAGTATGTAGGTAATATTTTGCATCTGGCACTGATACCATGGGTGCTGAAATACTGCGTTCAGTTCTAGTTCATGAATAATACAGAGATTCAGGATTTTCCCTGCTGAATAGCTTAAGGGAGCATTCGAAGAATAATGAAAGGATTAGGAAAAATGGCACATAATAAGGAGCTTAACCTGCTTTCATATTTGGTAGAAGATGGAGAGGACCTGAACTACTTGCTTCAAGGATAAAAATTTGTTCATAGAGTTCTCCAGCCTAGCAGATCTAAAGGCTGAAAGCCGAAGCTTAAAAAAAATTGACTAAAATTAAATGTCTACTTCTCACTTTGAAGGTACAGAAAAAGAATTGCAGAGAAATAATGGGTTCTAAACCATTAGAAATTTGAAAATGGGGATCATACCAACCACAATGCTCTATTGGGTTTGAGCTAGAAATTAGTTGAGGTCCCATGGCTTCCATTATGGGGAGGATTAGACCAGGTGATATGCATGGTTTCTCTTGAATGCTCTGTGAAGTGGTATCCTTGGTAGCACCATTTAATCTGACAGAGTTACACTCAGCAATAATTTGGCTCAAGAAGTAGTAAATAATTATTAGTTAAGTGAGAACTAGAGAAGAGAACAACCAAAACATGCTTTTTGTTTTGAGTTATCTGAACTCCTGCTTATGAAGTAACAATTAAGATTTTCTGTAGATTTGGTGGGGGTTCAACGGTTATTAAAAATGACCTGAGTAAATTTGATCTGGGTCCTTAGACAGAAAGATAGAAGTTATCCCTGAAAAGCTCCCCAGTACGACACAGAACTCACTAGACTCAAAGTTTAAATTCTCTTTTCACATGGGCCTTTTGTGCCTCCAGTTGGAGGGGGAGGGAAAGCAGCAAGGTGGGAACACTAAACTGGAGAATCCTAAACCATAACACAACCCATTTTATGATTCTATGAAACTGTTGGATGTGTCCTGCTTTCAGAGAAAATTAATCCCTTCTCTACATCTCAGATTTGGACTTTTCATTTTTTGTCACTGCATGCTTGAACCAGTATGTAGCTATTGCTACATATTAATAAATATTCTACCCTGTATTTAGGTATCATTGTATTTCAGTACACTGGGATTCCAGCTGAGGAGTAGACCCCTATTTTTGTGAACTATAAAGGCTCAGTTTTGCCCTGAGAAAATTGAGTGAAATATCTCAGTGAGGAAGTTGGTCTGGCCTTCTTTGCACAAGGAAGCTGTGATTACTCATCCGATTTTGTGATTTACTGTTAAGGTCATAGAATTACAGCATAATTTGGTAGAATGGTCTCCTGAAGGTCATTCAGTCCAATGCTTCAATCCAAGCAAGGTCAAGCAGAGCAGGTTTGCTCAGGATCTTGTTCAGTCAATTTTCGAGTATCTCCAAGGCTGCAGTTTCCACGTTTTTCTGGACAACCCATTCACTACCCTAAAAGAAAAAAAAAAAAAACAAAACAAAACCAGAAAGCTCAAAACAACCCACCAAAACCCCCAAGATACTTCTCTGGTCATTTACCATATTTATTCACCAGACCAAGTAAAGCCAAGTAGACGTGAGAGCGAGCTTTCATCCTTGTATCAAGATGGAGATCGATGATGTTCCAAGGCATCAGAATAAAAGGAATTTGATCTTGAAACCACACTTCATGTTTTAAACAGCAGAAGAAAACTAGCTTTGGGCCACTTGATGCCAATGTGATGAGTAAAGCCTCTGCAACACTTGTTGTATTTCTAAATAAAAATTTGCATATTGATTTTGTTAGACTTTTTGTTACTGGTGATTTGCTTTCATCCTGAAAAACCAGCTTCTTCTGCAAATGCCACAGGGTTGTTTCTTTTTTTTTAATATTAATAATAAAGAGCCTGAAATAACAGTTCAGCAGTGCGAAGTCCAGTACAAAAACTCAGCAAAAATTCTACCCTGATACCGCCTTACACCCAAATAACCAAACTAAATTCCAAGCAGGTGGAGATACAAGAAATAATATAATTTGTTCATAATAGCTTATTATCCAAGACTGAGAGAGATTGTACTCACCATCTTCTTCCAGCCCAACCCTGTGTCCATGAAGTACTCTCAGAGGAATCCCATGGACATCACCTCTGAAATTCATTCCTCCGCTGCTGAGTCGACAAAATTTCTGCTAATAAAAAAGGGGAGAAGAATGGAAGCAATGCAATCAGGTTTGAGACAGACTAGGATATTGATCTTCTTTTCAACTGCATGCTTATAACAGGAATTTTATCAAGATTTGCTCATGACCAGAGTGTTTTACTGTAAACTCTATTCAGTGGGTGAATATAAATGCTGGCACAGCATCCCAACACACATTTTTGTTTTATAAAAATGCAAATAAATAAATAAGGTGTCTCTTGAAAGCTGCTCTGTGTTCCTTAAAAGCTCTGGCTTAGAAAGGGGGATCATAAGGAGGTGTGAAAATTTAGCACTACGGTCTTAATTCTGCTGTCATTCCCATGGCTGCTCCAGCTGTTCCAGGCAGTGGGAGCTGCACCCTGGAGAATGGGGGCAGGACAGGAATTAATGGAGCAGTGTGGCTTTGCACCAGTCAAGGAGCACATCCAATGTGCCTCACACACTAATGGCACCACATAAATAAATAACGACCCCTTCTCCTCAGGGATGGGAGTGGTGTGATAAAAGGGGAAATCCTGGCCTTTTACAGCCCATGCCAGACTTCTCCTTGACATCAGCCAGGCCTGAATTTCACCACAGAGGGATTTATTCCAAACTTTCTTCTCAGCAGCTCTGTGCTATTCTGAGAAAGCATCCCTGGCAGACAGGGCAGTGAACACTTACACAATTGCAGAGACCCACTGATTTAATGACCCAGATTGCCACCAGGATGAGTCACTTCAGAGGCAGGTCTGGGGCTTTAAATTGCAGTAGCATATTTCAAAGGATTTCAAGGGGCTGAATCCAACATTTCCAAGGATAAACTTTTTTTATGCTGACGTAATTCCACCATCGGAGTCTCCACGCACTGTGAATATGGAAAGGAGGGAATCTTAGGTGTAGTTTTGAATGCAGTTGGACATGGGTCTTGAAGCTATTTCCTCATTGTAAATGAATGGTTTGGGTCTTGTCTTGGCTATCTTCCTGAACAAATCCAGAGCAAAAATGATCCATCAAAATTATCACACCTGAAGAAAACATAATGCCTTAACCAGGACCAGTTAAAATAAAGTGATGGTTAATCTCATATACATCTGCCTTTCATTTCCCTACTAAATGACCTATTTTCTGCTGAACTAATCTATCTGGGAATTTTCTGGATCTATAATGAGATGTTTTAACCATCCCACTGCCATAATGGTGGGAGCTGAATGTCAGAAAATATCAGTATTATAATTTTGGAGAAGGCATAATGAATGATACTAATGCCTGCAATACACTTATTATACTAATATATTATACTAATTTCTTGTTTGAAATTATTGCAATATAAATTAAAGTTATGTGCTGAAATTCCAGAGAAGTAGAAAGTTCTCTATTATTGAAAAGAACCTCTAAATATTCCCATAGTGAGTTTCATTTGTTCAATCTAGCCACACCAGAAGCTGCAAGTGCTCTCTGAGGCAACTTTTTGGAGTCTAGTTTTGGATTTTGGGAGGATCTGGCCATACAAAAGACTTTAAGAAGGCACAGATCTGTCTACAGTGAGGACTTGCTTCCAGCCCCATTGGTCCCAGTTTGCTCCTGTGGCAGTGACCCAAAGACACCAGTGGGTTTACAGGGCTCCAAGGGCAGGACTGGAGCTGGGAACTGCACAGTCTGTTTGTCTGTGTGACAAACTGCCCGAGGGGACCAAAGGCAGGTCTGCAGGGCAGCATGGACAGAACAGCGCAGCTCACAATAAAGAGGATCAGCATTAAATGCACTCCTACCCTGCCACTGAACAGGAGGCCCTGTTTGATTCTTCATATACCTTGTGCTGGTCTGCTTTCCTGGGTTCACAAGTGCTCCTTCTCCTGAAGAAAGATTTCTGTATTCAAGTACAGTCTCAGACAGCTGGTGACTACAGGAAGTTCAGCTTTTAAGGGAACCTAGTGACTTTATGTTTTAGTTTTCCCAGTTTCTAGCTGGTGTCTGAGACCAACAAAATTTTCCCTCATGAGGGGCAGTGTGTATGTTGAATATTTCCCCTTTAGTCACTGTTAACTACCAGAAAATTGGGTTACATATATGAACAAGTAAGTATTACTGATTTGTAGCCAGCCTGTAAACCATACGTATTTCTGTTGAACAATAAATAAAAATTAGAGTCCTAGTTTTCAATAAAAGTCAAGTTTCTATGTGAAAAATTTATTATAATTTTATTATTATAACTGGGACGTTCAAGACAGAAATAAATCAATGTCACTTTTTTTTGGTGTAATTTAATATTCTTAAAGAAAACCAGAAAAAAATTCCAATGATAATGATAAAAAAATGCTGATAAAAATTTCTTTTCTGTTGAAAGTCTTGGTTCTGCTGAAGCTCTCTGCCTGTGCAACCAAATTCCATATAGACAGAAAACTTCTAAGATCTTGAATATTTTCTATGGTGTCCATATTACATATAATATGCAGTTAGTTATAGTGTAAAAATAGCAATATTCACAATCTATCATTGGCTTTTTCAAGACAGGATTAAGAATTAAAGTACTTCAAAGCTAAATTAGGAATAGTATATGAAGACATGACTCTTAGATTCTTTAATTTTTTTTCTATAATAGAATATCCCATTCCCCAGAATAGTTTTTTCTTCTTAAAATCCATCTTTTTCTTAGATTTTACAGCTTCACACTTCTTGAATTACTCTGTTGAAAGAATGATTTGTTTCAAAATACTGCATTTCTGAGTACATCATAAAAATATATCTCCCATTCCTAATGAAGTAACTTTACTTAAAGCATGGAAAGCAAGCAGTAAATTTTAATGCATTGGAGTATAAAATAAGCAGGGCTGTAGTTTTTGATTCAAAAGTCTGTCAGGGCAGTATTCTGTTTCCAACAGCAACTGCCTTAGGCAGCACTGCAATTTAAGCGAGAAGCCAATAAAATATCTGACCAAATGGTTATTGCTGTGAAATAAATCTCATATATGAAGAATATCTACCAGGCACTATTTGTATTTATAACAATACAAATCAATGTTTACATTAATATTAAAAGCAAAAAATTAATTTTATGAAACTCTTATTTATTCCAAAACACTACACTACGCCTTTGAAGTGGCTAAAACTGAGAGACCCCCAGGAGACTCTGGGTCAGCCTTGTATGCAGCTGGAATGGAGAATTCAACACAGCTCTTTTCTTAACACTTACCCAGATGGGTCTCTTTTTCTCCAGTTGTTTAAGCTTCACACCTTTACTGCATAGGGGTTTAACATATTTTTTGTCAGACTTAGGCATGCTTTACAGATAAGCATGATATTTCTGACTTCCTTTCCCCCCAGATATATGCACTTTTAATTTTTTTTTTATACAAACCCCTCCAATTTGCATCTTTATCTTTCCTTAATGTTGACTTCTGAAAAACATTTCAATATCAACCACATAAATTATCATTAAGTTCAAGTGTTAACACCAACTGAAACGAAAAGGACTAGACTTTGTGTTTTTGAACATACCATACTTTGTATTCTGTAGTTTAAAAAGATAGCTATGCATGAGCTTTCACCAGCTTCTACCCAGCGCATATGCAGAAGCTCTTTTTCAGAAGCATAAAAACTTGAAACGTATTTTAAAAAATGAAAGCATGTGTGGTGCAAAATCTGACTCTGTCACAGAAACTAGATAAATAGCTCAAACGGGCCAGATCTAGCCAATGAACAGAGTGTTTAACAACAGTGATTTATACTATTTCCCTTTCATGTTATAATAATTGTCAGGAATTGAATTTATGTTGTGTCATTTCCTGTTCTAGCTGCAATCTTTGCTTCAAGAAAAAAGGTTTTCAGAACTTTAATGCCTTCACTGTTCTTGGAAAGATAGCAGTAAACGGGACTATTTTATGATTTCATTGCTTGGTTATTCATGTTCTTTCTTTCTATAGCCTTCAGGGAGAACTAGAAGGAAACGGCAAGACGAAGAATTGTCTTCCCATCGAAAACACAAAGAATTGGATTGTTGTTGCTGAAGGCGAAAAGTGAGCAGGGGAAAATGATGCTCCCCAAATTACTCTGTAACAGAAAGCACTATAAATGTCTCCCATCCCTCTGCTAGATCTGCATCAATTTGCAGTGTGAGCAGCAGAAAGGGCAGATGTTGGATCAAAGAGGAAACATTTACCTAAACAATGAAAAAGCACTCCCCCAAATTCTCTATACCCAATGCAAGCCAGATTGCACCGAGCCATTACTCGCTAACAGAGAAGCAGAAGATTTCTATTAAGCATGGTGTTGCTTGATAGCAGCAGAAGCAAAGAGACAGTGAGCATGAGGAGAGACATGAATGCCTGATAGGAATTCAGTCCAGAAGCGAGCAAGAAATCATTAAATATGTACATGTTTCATCACAATATCTAATGTGATAATATTGTCTTTATTGACATGATACATGCCTTTCAGCTCTTAAGTAGAGTTCTTCCTAATGAAGTGCACATATCTGAAAACGAGACAAAATTGACTCATAAAATTCAGCAATACACTGAAACAGTAAACAAACTGTCCTAGAAGTTCTCTTGTCACCATGGCAGGAAAGAAATACCAAAGAGGGAATTTAATCTGTGTTCTGCAGAGTTGGATTAAAACAGAGGCCTACTCCAGCTAAAATAATATTTCAATTCTCAACTAATATAACCATAATATCCCAGCAAAAAATGCAATTAATATTCCTCCAAATAGGAACTGGGCTACTGTGTCTCCTGTTGCATCTAAGTCTCCCTCTTCCTGGGAAGCACACATTTCTCCTCCATCAGAAATGAGTCACAAAGGCATCTCCAGCTGCTTGTTTAGCTAGACAGAGTCTGCCAGACTAGGGAAGGGAAGCAGTCCCCCAGAGCCTTTAAGCAGCACATTCCCATGGAAGCAGGGGTTGGAACTAGATGATCTTTAAAGGTCCCTTCCAACAAAAACAATTCTATGATTCTGTGATTTTGCTGCATCTCTCTCTTTTCCATGCTGGGAGCAGGAGTTGGGTATTGAATGACTGTGATGACAATGTGCTCCTCAGGCTGCTGATGGTGGGGCAGAGCCAGCAGTCAGGAGAAACCTGCGCAGAAGAGCTGGAGACGTGAGCCTGCAGGGACTCCCTGGCACAGTCTCTCCCTGCACAGGGTGCCAGAGGACAGGGAAGGTTTGGGGAAGAGGTGGTTGGAGGGCAGTGGAGCTGGATGAGCAGCCAGCCTGCTCCCATCTGCAGGGCCAAGGTGGAGCCAGGAGCAACGCCAGCAGTGTTATCGCCTCCTCTGCTTTTTCAACCACTCTCCTCATCTGCTTCCACTGGATAAATATCTAACAAACTGCTGTCTACGCTCCATTACCTGCATGAAAGGAGAAGGGAGTCTGCTGGATTTTGGATTCCTGAGGTGGTGGCATGTCTCACAAGCACTGATCACCCCAGAAGCACTGGCCCCACCAGCTGTGCTCTGCAGAGCTGCTCTGCATGTGGGTAGTAAATCTGTTGCATCAGGAGGCTGCAAGATTTACTGTGAGGAGAAGGCTGGCTTCCCAGTGCACACATATGTGCATTGTGTTCCAGATACACACATATAGCTGGTCAGCCCACAGCCACATTTTCTCTGGAATTTGGGGATTGCCTAGAAAGAAACCCGGTTGGATCTGCTGCCCCAGGGAAACCACTGCACATCTGGACATTTAGGATGGAGGGGCAAAGTTAAACACCACAAACAGAAAATTTCTGGGGACAATATACTTAATATTCTGGTACATGGTATCTCTTTACCCAGAAAACCTCATTTCTTTCCTCTTGACTTCTTTCAGTTCATCACATCAGTGATCCATAAACTCCCTGATCTTCTACCTGTGAAAATGAAAATGATGCTAAAAAGGTTGAAGGGAATTTGGATAGCTTGGACTTCCTACCTCACCCAGTTTCAAAAAGGCCAGATTGTGCCCCTGGTGTTGGAGGTTGTTTCAAAGGTCTGTAATGATACAGCTTAGCCCTAAAGACAAACCAGTGTATTTATGTGACTTCTTTCACATACCTTATTATTTTGATCCCAATATAGTTTATAAACTTTCCTTACCCTACTTTGGAAATGCTCTCAGCTTCTGTTCTGACCATTCTCCTTTTTTTAATCTCAGCTGCACTGACAATAATAAGATCAGAAACAGAGAATCAGTCCTGGCCAGATTCTGACTACACATCCCAGATTCACACACTGATATATCTGGTCACTTCTAGTGGAATTACTTCAAAACTATGCTGGAACAGACTCAGGATACAAAGGCCAGAAGTTTAAAGCTCAGCTCCTACTCCAGCAGCTAAGCCAAGGTCCCCTTTGCAGTAACATGGAAGGTGACACTGCTGAGGGTTGCTTTTGTCAGGCTTCTACAGCACAATTTGCATGCTCCTAACACTGCTCTGGAGGAGTATCCCTCAACAGAAAGGGTCCTTTGCTCTTGCACAGACTAAAAAGCCTCCCTCGATTCTGAATCCACAGCTAAATAAAATGCCAGGGTTTTCAGGCACATTTTGTATTAGCAGCTCACATTCAGGGGAATGAAACCTTCTAGTTGCTGGATCATTTTCCAGACATGGTTCATTTTTCTAGCTGCTGAAGACATTCAGTCAGGGCATAGTTGTAAGGGATCTATTTTGATCTGTTCTTCCTTCAAACCTAAATTGATCAAACCTAAATTGGTAGTGCTTATCTCTTAGGATGCAAAACCAAGTTAAGAAAATAAAGGGGATTTGGGATTATGATCACTTGGAGCATGGTGACTGGCACAACGTTTTACCTGTCTTGTGTTTTCTAGTATGGACAAATTACTTGATTTTTTTAGAGCTTGCAGCATAACCTCCTCATTATCACATTTGTTGAAACAGATGGGAAAGCATTTGGAAGGGCTGCTTAGAAAGTGGTGCTTTCTACAAAAAGAAAGTTGTATTTAAACACTGTTATTCAAGTTGTTGGGGAGGCAACAAATTCAGCTTCCCAAATCTGATCCATTTGCATAATTCATCTTTTGTTCATCAGTTTTCTGCTTGCTGTTCACATTCCCTTCTTGCCCTTTACAACTCCACAGTGTAGGATATGTGCAAAATAATAGGACCAACATAAGCACATGTATTTCATAATCCCAAAAACCATTTTACAAGCTATTTTTTACACTTTTTTTTTGTGGCTTCATTTGGGCTGGATTTCCATTTTCTGAAAGATATCTGTTTAGTTGAATAACCTCTTGAGTTTTTCAATTATCCCATACTGTTCCATGTTTCTTTTGCTTTTCTCCTTATTTTCTTTTTTTTTAGTTTTTTCTTTTTACATGCCTTCTGTGACTGTTAAGAGATATTCTAAGATTTTTAATTTTGCTTCTTTCGATTTTAAAGCTTTTTTATTATTATTTGAATGGCTAGGCAGCTGGTGTTCTGTGACAAGAGCAGTAATTTTCTCTCTGATGAATAGTTTATTTGAGGAAAAACGCAATTCTGGTTGTCCCAAAACTATTAAAAAAAAATAGGTCAAATTCATGAAATAGTTTTGGCTGGAAAAACAACAACTTTGAGATGTTGCATTAGCAAAACTGCTGGATAAGGAATCAGCTACCTTTCATCTGTAGCTTTTGAAGCTCTCTCAACTTTATTTCTCTGAATTCCCTCTTTTTGAGGGATACTGAATGTAGATCTCAGCAGAAGGCTGTAGGTATCATCTTGCACTCTGGGGCAGTGTCTCAGGTGTGTCCCCAGACTCATTCTTGTGCACAATGTGTCTGTGTTGACTCTGACCATATTTAAATACCTAATGGAAAATGAATCTGCTCCAACAGGTGGGACTGAGGAAGACTGAGATCAAAATTAAGTACAACCAGGTGGCAGAGAGCTCCATATTGAAGGGGGAAATGTGAGGTCAAGATTTCTCAGTGAGGAAAGGATTGCATATTGTTTAGCCACCCCAGGACCATTCCATAAAAACTCCTCCTGTGACAGTTCTGAGATTTCAATCTCTGGCATTTGCTTGCTTTTCTGGACTAATTAATTGATAAAATCCAGTTCAATAATTCTGCTGTATATCAGATTATTCCAAGATTGATTTTTGTTTACGAACCCAATTAAAGAACATTTTCTGCAGCATATAAGAATAGTTATAACTTAACTCCTATATGACAAGTGATTTTACTGATTAGTCAGCAGCCCACATCTACCAAAGAATCAGACTGAAAATTATCTATATAATCTTGGACATGAAATTCATACGATATACTGACTTAAAATTTGGCCTGTTTAGACTGCTTTGGTGCATTACCTTGTCTTTTCTTGGGGTTTTAGACTTCCTCAATTAGAAAAAAAAAATTAGATCTGTTTAATCTGAAATCGTTCAGCATCACCATCAGACAGGGCAGAATTTTCTTTGCTCCTTACTTGTTTGTACCCTGACGAGAGCATGAATATTATTATTGCTAAGTAAGATATAATGTGTTACAGGAAATGAGTGTCTTCTTCAGTATAGGATTCTAAGGTTCCATGCTTTATTAATTATCAAATTGGTTAAGTTCTCATTCATGGTCAACATATTACACCAGTTTGGCAGGAGCTTGGTATCTCCTGCTCCCTGGTTCTGTGACTGTTTCTTTATGTAACAGTACTAAATTTTAACTACAATTAACTTCAGAACTATAATTATTTTCTTGCAAAATGATATTATTCTTTCATGTAAATCCTCCCTCTGGGGCAGTGGTTTGTATTCAGCTTCACTGGAGCAGTTGACCTGAGTGCTGACCATGAGAAAGACCAGACATGCTGCTTTGGAGCCAGGAGCCCACACTAGCATGGTATCCTGCCATCCACATTCCAACTGATCCAGAAAAGAGAATAAATAGGTGTAGAGATGAGTGTATGTGAGCACCAGGCAGGGCAGCAGATCTGCTGCAGCTTATGGGGAAACTTGTGTGCTTAAAACACACACAGAGCGTATGTTTAGTGAATCATGTCACATTCTTGTTACAGGCTAAAAATTCCAAAGTAAAATGTGTAGACAAGCCTGGTGTGAGAGCCTATTTAAGGAAATTGTCTCTGAGTCCTGGAGCCATCTGTGATATAAAAGTATACTGCACGGACTCCTGGAATAAAAGGATTCAGCAGCAAGGCTTGCTGGAAATCTCAGTCAGAGATGCTTCTCATCCAGCAGGCACATAGATCTTCCACATGATGAATCAGATCTACTCAGAACGTCTGCTGTTTGGAAGTGATTTCAGGCTTGAATAATGTCTTACTGGAGGCCTGCTTTGATCCGGGAAGGGAACGGGGGTCACATGCTGCTGGAGTAGGCCTGATGCTCTTTTGGAGTGACCTCTAGAAATAATAATCATAATAAGGAAGAAGCAGTTCAAGGGCTGTAGGCTAGAACCACTTGGAAACTAATGACAGCTCTGCTTGTGCACTGAAGTTTCCCTCATAGGCTGCAGCACTGATTTAGTTGGTATGTTAATATGGAAGTCTAAATTAAATCAGGCTTGTGTCAGTACTATTGAAGAGGCACATTCACTTAGCCCTGCAGTTTTATAAAATGCAAAGAAAGAAACCATATGGCAGATTAGGGCAAATTGCTCTAAAATTGTGGCTGAGAGCCAAGGGAGAGTGAGCTTGAGAGAGTGTTCACGTCTGTTTGAAATATGCCCACTTTCACTCTGCTGCTTTACATGCTTGGAAGTGGAAGGCTCATTTCCCTGTGAGCTGAAATGTATTAAATACTCCACATTTTAAAGACAGTAATGTGTCCAGTATTTGTGGAAGTTAAAATAAAAGCATATATATTATTTTCTTTTTTTTAATTAGGATTGGATTTACTACCAAAGACTGAATAAAAGAGCTTAGTGCAAGCCCAGGAGCATCAAGGGGTGAATGAACACATGTAATAAGCAACACTTAGTAGACAGTCCCGGTTGTTATTACTGCACGTATAGCACAACAGTGACTACAAGATTTATGCAGGAACTGAGATCATGCAGCACTGAAAATAACTATAATAATGATCCCTGCTCCAAAGAGCTTTCAGTGCAGTTTTATTTTCTGAGCTGTGAGAAGCTGGAATAAGGAAATGAAACAGAAAGGATAATAAATAAATGGCATTTTGAAAACTTCTTTAGTTTTAATAACCTAGAAAGGTGTCCTAGCACTTTGTCACTCAGAATAAGGAGAAAAAATGAAATTTATGTTTTCTTTGTAGCAATTTGGCTTTGCTCCACTGTTCCTCTGAGTAATTGCACCCATTTTCTGTGGATGCTCCATGGATGGGTGGGACCAGGACGAGGCAGGGTCCTGAGGAGCTAATACTCTGCAGTACCTGTCACTGAATGAGTACTGAAATGCACAGCGATGGCAGAGAGCACCTGGGTCCTCAGTAGAAGCACCCTCCAGGTTGCCAAAAGGGTTTTTCTTACATCACAAGGATCCTCTGGATGACAAGCTTTCTTTTCCCTATCCAGCAGGTCACGCCAGAAAACTCAGAAGTTGTAGTTTCAGAGGATTACAAGTCCAGATCTGTGTAGAACCTCTGAATTTTTTTCTGGAGCCTCATCTCTCCTAACCGCAGTCAGGACTGTGCAGCCTGTAGCCGAGAGAACTGTTGCACCTGCCTTTAAGTAGTGGGGGTCCTGCTGTGTGTTATGGAAATTCTGAAAGCCAGCCACCATGGCCAGGATTGATTCTATGAGTCAATTGAATTGATAAGCCAAAAGGCAGATTCCTCTGTAACAGTATACCAGTGTATCAGTAGGGCTACAGCTCAAACTGGGTACCTCTGAAGCGGGACCTCAAACAGAGAAATCGCTAAACAACTATTCCCTTGCACTCTAAATTCCCCACCCTTCATGTGACAGATGGGACCTTTGGCAGTATTTGGGTCTGAGGTCTTCCCATCCCTCACTGGGTACCTTCACTGCCTCTAAGAAGTGGTTTCCTTTCTTATCTCTGAGGGTGCAGTTTCTGTTAATGAATGCAGCTTCCTTATCTTCTGACTTGAATGGACTCTGGGATTTCTTGGTGTGCTTGACTGGGTAAAAGTTCATCGTATCTGAGTGAAAATTCACAGCTTGTGGCCTAAGGTTTCAGCAAATTTGGCTACTAATGGTGCACAAGTTCTGCTAAAGGAGCTGTATAGAAGTAGATACCAAACCACACAGTGTGTGCCAGCTCAGCAGGTGATTCCACCAGCTGCCACCCTACCATCATGACACTGGCCAGTCTACAATCTGCCACCGAAACAGCACCCAGCTTTCTGCTCCAAGCCTTGAAAATCCTTGATGTGACTGCTGAAAACGTTTTGGAAAGCCTCTGCCTTGCACCGGGGCAGTGCTGCACTGTGCTGCCAGTGTGGGGTACCCGGCAGATACTGCTCTTGTTTCCATGGTAACTCTCTCTGTGCATTTATAGTCTCTCACTTACAGCCTTCATTAGATTTAACATTCAAAGAGACATTGATTAAAACATGACATTCCTAGCACACCGAAAAACCCATTTTGTACAAAACCTTATTATGTGGCATAGACAAACTGGTTGATGGCCAAATTAGTTAACAGAAATTTCAGATGACATTGGAACAGACCACAAAAGGATGAATTTGTATAAAGTTAAATGCTTAAGCGTGTCTCTCAAACTTAGTGATGCAGACTGGAGAAATGTGATGCATGGGTATACCAGGGACATCTCATGCGAAATATGTCTGCAGAATCCAAATCTAACCTGAGGTGACCTCATTTAAATATTTCTCTGCAGTGAACTTAAAAAGTATTGAGGCACTATCAAACCAAGATGTTTGCTTAGACAGGGATGCAGGAGGAGGACAACAGGAGTCACCTTCCCCTCACTAGTTCTCATCTCTCTACCAGCTGGGATCTTGCTGGAGGCTGGAACTTTTATATGGTGCTCTGTGACAGAAACAGCAGGGCAGAAAGGCTCTAAGCTTCCATTATGATCCTTCCACTCCCTGAAAATATCTTTGACCACCACTTGCTGTCCTGGGATTTTCTGCCTTTCATTTTCAGTACTACAATATGAGAATCATCTTCCTTTCTCACTCCTGCCTTTGGGATGAAGATCCTCACTGCAGACTTTGCTCCACATCAGAACTTGACTGGGGAGGGGAAGAAGGGCAGCAGAGACCTCACAGAGGTAACAGTGCCCCAGCTGGGAAGGGGAACAGAGACATTCATCAGAAACTTGGGGTGGTCAGGTAGCACAGGAGGAACATGCTTAGCACCAAGAGCAGCACAACTGAAACAGTAACTAATAAAATGTGGGGGGGTGATAGAATACACACTTAGAACAGCAGAGCTATCATGGTTTCAGTGCACTGCTCATTGCCAGTTCAACCTCCTAATGAGACTCATTTCCACCTACCTCCTGCTTCTGCCTCACTCTACACCTAAGTACAGGAAAAAACCCCCTCAGTTTCAAACCAGCTCCCACCCAATGTGAGGCATCTGCAAATCCTTTCAAACAGAACAGAGTCATAGGGCTGCATGGACACCCAGGGGTCATCTCGCCTGCTGTTCCTCCGCTCTTTTAAACCTTACTTCCTGACAACCTTTTTGAAATGATGCCAAGGATCATCTAGTACAGTGCTGCCATGATGGTTTTCATTTATAGCCAAATAAAATTCAGCTGCCCTGGGAAAAAGTACAGTGACATTTTTTTGTCCTCCATTTTGTTTTCTTGCTTGCATACCTGGAAATATATATGTGTGTGCATTTATATTTAAATTTTGTTTATATTTAAACAATTTAAATTTATATTTAAAATTGCTTTGAAGTTTTTTCAAAACAATTGTGAAATCACCTTGTCATTTCTTACAGATCACCAAATGCTTCACAGATCACAGTCTGAGACATAGTAATCTACATTTGATGTCTGTATTGGGAGGAGATGAATTGCACCTTAAGGCTATCTGTACACTAGGAAATTAAACATGGACAGGAAGCAGTGCTGGGCACTAGACTTCAAGCATCCCTACAAAAAAAGTCGCTGAAGTTTTACCAAATGACTATTGGGCACAGCTCAGAGGTCAGCACATGTGAAGAGCCATTCCCAACAAAACATTTCTGCATGGCCTTTGTTTAGGAGGATGAGAGAAACTGCAGGCACTCAGTAAAAATAACCCACTTTGGCCCCAATGCAAGAGAATAAACATGATACTATTTTTTTACTCATATATTTTTGTTGATGCAGTAGACACTTAAATGGGGTCAGATGTAATACAGACTGTCTGTCCTTTGTATCAAGAAGTGTCACCACATTTCATCCTGTCACCTGTCACTATAGAATCAGAATATTTCCTAATAGCTCAGTAGAAGTGGTAAGAGTCTCCACCAGATTTCACGGTCTCTAGGATCAAATTGCTTGGCACAGTGTTTTCATTAGGCATTGCTTTCCTTTTAATGAGTTTAATTAGGCATTTATTTAATGATAATAAATATTGCTGAAAGGTGTACCAGGAAAGCCAGTATCACTTTTATGAAAACTAATTTGGTTTGATTTCAGGTCTCCAGAAATAAATGTTACAGTCCAGGCTAGTGATATAGGGTTTTGCTCTACTTATGGACCATGGTAGCCTCCTCCAGAGGGTGATTCCTCCCAGAAAAAGTAGACATTTGAGAGAGGTAGAATTATTCCAGGGAGGATTTATAGACACCTCTTGTGGTCATAAAAAGACATGAGACCTAATTTTCAGGTGAAATGTATTTCAATCATATACCATACATTTCAAACAAAAATAATGAAAAAGATTTTCAGAAAGGAAATGAGTAACTGAAACAGAACAGACTGTTTAGGAAGGCAAAGCTATCAATGCTAGAGTGATTTCCCCCATACCTTGCTTTGAACTAAGGTAAAAACTGTACAGTTTTATCTCCACAACAATGAAAAATAAACTTATATAAAAGATTGAGAAACAATGGGTTTGAATCTTGACTGTGCTTCAGCATTCTACATAAAAAGTTTGCATTTGTATCCTTCTATACTTTGTCTGCTTCATTCTTTCAAGCCTTAGTTGTTTACAGGAAGGAATCTGTCTGTGGATTTGTCCAGTGAACAGTGCAATAGTGTCAGTTCTTCCTCAAGGTACTACCATAGATGGTAACAAATAAATAATAATCTGTGTCTTTTCTCTCTCTGTTTTCCCAGCTAACCATGCAGTCACTCCTTAACTTGGATTTTTCATCAGAAGGATTTTCTATGATCATGCAAGACACATGGAGAAAAAAAGTTTGTAACTCAGTACTTGGTCAGATTTCTATCTGTTCCCAAATCACTGGTTTATATCTTGAATATATCTCATTTGTCACCTTTATTTTGAAACTGGGCAGATAATGAGATTTAGCCAGCTGCTAGATTAGCCCTGTATGTAGCATGAACATAGTTCAAGAGCTCTTATCAAGTTTTGGAGCAGATCATCTCAGAAAGTTCAAATGGTTGCCATGAATTGCACTGCAGCTGTATTCTCCCAGAATACAGAGAAATCACAAGTTATAGTACAAACCAACACATGATTTTTCTTTGTAAAGAAAACGCCACTTTCTGTTGATATTTTCCAATGGAGCTGAATGAGGAAAAGAAAAGGACTTGGGCAGATGGTGGGGACAGGCTGAATGCTGCTTATTCTGCTTCAGAACACCTAGCAGACTCACTGCCAAAAGCAGTGCTCACTGAAAAAATAGAGTTTCTGTGCTATTTTTCAAACCTTAGAATTCTTGAGCTTGTCTGTGAAAATGCCAAAACACAGGCTACACCTCAAGCCATTGCAAGCCCTCTCACCCACAGCTACACTCAGTGGCTGGAGGCTGGGATGCCTTGTGGTGAAGAAGGGGAGCAGAGACCACTACAGCCAAGAACAGGTGCTCCCATTGGCAGGGACTGATCCAAAGAGGTGCCAAGGGCCCTGTTGAGTTCAGGGGGAGTCAAGGTCATTCAGCATCTCAGCTGATCAAGTCCTAGGAATTCACAGCCTTTATTCTGCACATCACCCAAAAGCAGTTAGTTGGTCTCGTTCTTTTCCACATGAGCGAGCTCTGCTGCAGCTGGGAGCATTCTGGAAAAGGCCTCAGCTGGGAAGTACTGACTCTCTGCTATTGCAATGAACGTCACTGGTGGGAAATCATTGTTGTAGGAGTCTGTAAGCCACATACCTCCATTATATCTGGTTTGAATATATTAGAATAAATTTAGGAAGCAATTCATTTCAGCATTAGACAGTACAACATAGACAATAAACAATAACGCTCCACTTTTCAGACATACTATTTGTACTCAAAGACTGAAGTGAAACATGAGGATTTTCAGTTCTAGCAGTGCTGTTTCCATTTTCACAGGGCCAGCCCATGGGTGTGGAGGTGGTGGACATGCTGAGTTGAACCCAGCACACATCTTTTCCCTCAGTTTTTTTTCCTGAACTCAATTGCTTTTTTTTTTCTTTTTGCCTTTCCACTCTTTTCTTTGATGCCTGCTGGAGGCTTTCAATGAGGTACTTGACCTCCCTTTGAGGGTCCAGGTATACTTTATTTCCTGTGCAGCTGGTGCCAATGCTGCCTCATGGACCACTTGATGGGAGAAATCCTGAGAGCCAGACAATTGGCACCATCTTTGCCAAAACCTAAAAATGTTGCTGTCTCAAACTTTTAAGCCCCTATCTGGAGGCTTACAAATCCTCCACCCTTGCCCAGACTATGACAGCATGTGTAAAAACATGCAGCATGCTTAACTGTGCTGGAGAGTGAAGGGGCAAACTCTTTCCAGGGAAGTGTGCCATGGATGCAAGAGGCCATGCACAATATACCTTCATTGAAGCAACTCGGAGTTGCCAGTAACATTTGTGTCTGAACTGTTTTTCCATATGGTTGCTAGGAGAGAAGATTTACTTTAAGAGATTTGAGAAAAGTAAATGTTGTTTTTCTGTTTATTTCAGCCTGTTTACTTCCTGAATTTGGCAGCATTTTCTCTATAGTCAGCAGAGTAGTTTCCTAAGTCCTGGCAGAAATATTTTACCCTATTGTCTGTTTGAGTTTTTCACACAGAAACAGGAAAGAGAATATTTCTTTTTTAAAAGTTTTTCAAAGCCTGTGAAATACAAACAACAAATTATTGTTGTTATTCTTGTCCTTCCTCCTCTCCATCCTATATCTTATTACACTTTTATCACAGTACATCTGCAAACTTTGTCTACATTTTATCCTTCATGCTGATATAGCTGTCTAGGTAAAGCCATGCTGGTATAATCCTCAGTGTAAACAGCTTTGCTCTGCTTTAAGCATAGCTTTTCAATTTAACTTAAACCTCTTCTTAAGAGATATAAACAGGCCAAAAAATCTACTCTGATATTGGATTAAGACTGATCAGTTTGAGGTTTATTTGTATCCTACTCTCAAAACCTTTTGCATGTGGACCAGACCATATCTCAAGCTCTTTTGAGAGAAACTGTGTAAGCTTATACCACGTTCTTTGGGCAAGTCTAAGCTTGCCTTTGTCCACTTCCAGACTGAGAAGAAACTATCTGACCTTATTATGTGATATTTAGCCCAAGGTAATAACCCTTGTTGAGGCCCAGCTCTTAAATTGTTATAAATGTGGAAGCAGATATGTCTTTTTGTTATTCCACTCTGGGTAGACACAATGGATGAATGCTCTTCACAGTATAAAATGTAGACATACCTAAAATATCTTTTACTGCATCATAGGCTGCTATAACAATCCTTTATGTGTTCTTTAAAGAAACATCATCAGACTGTTGGCGATTGAGGCACGGACGCAGACAGGCAGGGGATCTGAATCGTTTATTCAAAGGAATGAGCTGGTTTTATACACTTTTCTAAGGCACAGTATTTCCTTATAAGGTAATCCTCACTATGTGACCTATCCCATGTTGCCACATCAGTAACACACTTCCTAAATGTCCTTTTGCGGGGTGGTCACTCGCTGTTCACCCGTCCATCAGCTCCCAGCAGGCTCCTCTCTGTAGGGGTCTGCCCTGTGACACCTCCTCCCCCCAGGGCCCGGTGGAGACAAGCTTCTCTGTGCTGCCATGTGCTCCTTTGTGCTGCCGTGTGCCTCTGCAGGCAGGTTTTACAGCTTGTAACTCACCTTTATTCCATGTCTTCCCACATCAGACCAGACAACTCCACTAGTTATGGCAGAAGATTCTGATGTCTAGCAGTAATTTATAGCCACAGCTCTTTGGATGATGGCTGTCTTGGGGCGACTTTATGATGTTGTATCCCCTATTGCTGCTCTATGCCCAGAAGTTAATTTTGTGCCTTTCTGTGCCTTTAAACTGAGCCTGAGAGGGGGGAGAGGAAAAAAACCGAGCAAGCTTTTCAAAACAGTTGTTCAACTGTCTTCAAAGACACAGACACACACTCCTCTGCGTTCTTCTGCTGCGGTAGCAAGAGCAGAGGAAGCACCCTTCTTGCTTTTCAGCCAGCTTTCAACTCCTTTTCTCTGGAGGGAGATGGAGAGTTGAACTTTGTTTTCCTGGGACTTTGGTTTTTCCTTTCTTCTCTTCTGGACTGTTTCAGCATCAGAACACATCGGGAGAATTTTCCACCAAGGCCCCAGAGGTGGGCCCACAACCCAGCTCCGAGGAGAAGGAGAGAGACCACACCTACAGAAGGACCCTGAAATCTTCCCAGGTTTCTCTCCACAGAGAGAGGTTTTATTATTTAGCATTATTATCCTTTTCCTGTGTGTTTGTTAAATAAATAGTTTTTTTATCTCTTTCACTTTCCTCCAAGGAAAACTTCTTTTTTCCTGAAAAAAGGGAAGGGGAGGGAGGGATGGTTGTAACCTGCCTTCTATCAGAGGATATTTTCCTCCAAATTTGTCCAAACTGGCACAATGGCCAAGTAGAACTCATGGACAAAAAGTACAGTGCTGTACCTGATTTGAGCTCAGTGCACAGGGGATGCTTCTGACTTCTTGGATTTGCTATGCTGAAATGCATCAAGTAAATCCAGCATCAAATACAACAGACCCGATGCTTTTGAAGTAGCTAATGCTGTAATTCATACTGCACAGAGCTGCTTGTGGGATGCTGGCAACTTTGGATAACTGAGTGAAACATAACAGCTCTGACTTCTGTCCACTCTGCACTCTTACTTCACTCAAATGTAAATCATAGAATCATAGAATATCCTGAGTTGGAAGGGACCCAAAAGGATCATTGGGTCTATATCCTGGCCCTGCACAGGACACCCCCGTTATCACACCATGTGCATGAGAGCATTGTACAAATGCATCTTAAACTCTGTCAGGATGATGCTGTGACTACTTCCCTGGTGAGCCTGTTCCAGTGCCCAGCCACCCTTTGGGCAAAGAACCTTATCCTAATGAAAATATAAACATAAAACCAGATTTGTTGACCAGATTCACCAACAAACTGCACTTTGTGCTGTTCTGGAAAAAAACTATGTGGCACACACCCATGAATACTGAGGTACAGCTCTGTGAAGTGGTGAAAAAGGATCCATAAAAAAATGGAAAACTCTTTTGTATCCTAGTAACATTAATTCATTATTTCTTTCTCTTTGATAACTTTTTAAGTTAACACATATTTTTCCCTCTTTTCTGCAAGTGGCAGGGCACTGTGTCAGTAACTACATAGCAGTTAACAGTAGGTCTCCTTGACAGATCTGCAAGGAATAGCTACTGATTGTTTTCTGCCTGCTGCAAACCTGCTTAATTGCTAATGGCTTACCTCTGGCTTTGCTTTGACACCCCTGTTAGAGTGGGATAACAACTTTTGCAAGAGAAGTGGAACACTGAAAATATTTCAAACATTAAAGATGGAAACATTTTTAATTCTCCTCACTCAAGCCTAGCAGCGATTTGAATACATAAATTAAAATGTATTCAAGATCACAGTTTCCCTGCATGTGACAAAGATTGTAAATTGAAACACAAACAGTGCCTAGCTGTAAAGATATGTATTCATATATATCCTATACTTCAGAATCTTTATATGTGTATGTCTGTGTAAATGTGTGTGTGAGTATGGTTGGTAGTTAGAAATGAACCTGGCTTTCGTAGCTGGGCTTGGAGATGGCTGGATAACTCAATGTGTGTTAATTCAATGGCTAGTTAATGGTTAATTCAATGGCTAATTCAATGGCTGGTTAATTCAATGTGTACCATACTTCTACAAAAGGTCTTTTCTCTGACAGTGCTATCCTGCTAATGTGCAGACTGTTTAACCTTGATGCCTTAGAAGAACTATGTCCTCGACTGGATTCCTTGTCCTGTGCAGAGCAAAGGAAGCATCTTTTGGTTAATTCAAGACTGGTTCCTCAGCTGGGATTTAGCAAACAGCTACATTCACCTCAAGCCTGGGTGACTAACCTGGTTTTCAACCTATACATTGTATTGTATGTCAGAAGAATTCTCATTCAGATATCTGCTTTTGCTTTCATTGTCCGGAAACTTACATTAATTTCAACAAGACTGGATTCTAGTTTCAGTCCCGTGTTATAATTAAAATGAGAATAAAACAGCTTTAATTTTCATATCTGTGCCAAACTTTTCTTGGCTTATGACCTGGCATGCCATATTTTGGACCTTGAAACAAAACTAGTGATCATTTCTTTATAATGGACCATCTATTAGGGAATAGGGATATGATGGATTTTAGGCACCAATGGTGTGGAGAGGTAATAACCTTTAATTAGATTTCCCTTTGTTCACCTCATGTCTAATGAAGCAGCAAATTCACAGTTCAGTAGCAAATGAGAGCTAATCAAAAGGAAAATATTAATTTGTTTAACTTGTGCTCATGTGTTTTTCAGATGAAAATCTTTTATTATTATTTTTTTTATTTTCACTTCTTTTACAGGAAGAAGAATACATCTTGTAGATAAAAAACACCTCTAAACAAGTATTCAGAATTGGCAGCCTGCTAAAAGTTTCAGACGGAGAAAACCTCATATAAAATCTTGGACCATGTTTGGACATCAGTTTCTCAGAAAAAAACAAAGGCTCATTACCTTCTCCCAATATATATCAGCTGTTGGATTCCCATAAGAGAACTGGTTTGTGTGCCATCTCCAGTGCAAGGTGAGGGAACACCACTTCCATGGCCAAGTGTAATCTCTGCATGTAGGAGCCCAGCAGAGAGAAAGTGTAGGTGGCACTGTTAGGAGAGGAAAAGTCATCACCTTTTCCTCCAGGAAAATCAAACTTCCTGCATCCTGGAAACATCCAGATGCTTTTAATACCCTCTGAGGATACCAGCAAGCCTACAAAAGCACTGCATACAGTGCTCAAACCATTCTGAAGATTTCTTGGCATTCAGATGGCACTAAATTGAGCAGCAAACCAACCTTTTCCCTGTTCTGAGACTGCCCCCAACCATAACTGTGTATTTGGATGAAGGCATTTCATGACTTCGCACGTTTCGGCAACCTGTTCTTTCAATTACTGATTCTTACTAAATATACCCATTCAGCTTCTCTTTAAAAAGTGAAAACAATGTATAATAATGGAATATTCTTATGTAGAGCATCAATTTACCTAATAGCTAAAATAGCTGAAATACTCATTAATTTTCAACTTTAGGATGCTTTACTTAACTCTCTTGATGTTTGGCAAATAGCCTGCCAAACTTTGTGTATGCAAAACGATGGTAAAACACGCCAAATGTGCAGAGTTGTGAAGGTACAACTGAAACTAGAATCTAGTCCTTTATATATAAGAAATGTTATTAAAAAAAAATCCCATAGAAATTGCTTTCTAGCTCAAAATATCAATTGTAGAGTAATGAAAGGTTCAGGATGTAATAGAAATGAATGGGAAGAAAACATAGAAGAATAGAAAGTGTTAGTTGTCTTACAGGAGCTGCTTTCAAAGTAGCTCCTACTATGTGCATCACCAGTGCAAACTGTTGCTTTGAGCCAGCTCTGAAGATTTTTAAGTGATGATTATATATTTTCTGAGCTACATAGGTATCTTTGAGCATAAATATTCTCTTCTTGGCTCATTAGGCTTAGTTCCTGACTGGGGAAAAATATTCAGTGATGGCATAATTTAAATACTGTAGGCTGTAGAGCTTCGAAAAAAGAATTCATTCACAGTAGATGACATAGATTTGTAACCTTTCTTATGCCCTTTTTATGGAAATGAAATGCAAGACTGACGGACTTAAAATAATTAACAGTAGAAAATGAGGGTTGATTTCCAGTTAAGAATGTGGTTTTTTTGGTCTGCTTTGGGGTTTGGTGTTTTGTTTTTTTTTTTTTTTTTTTTTTTTTTTGTTTAATTTGTTTTTGTTTTGTTTTATTTGGTGTGGGGTTTTTTTGCTGTGGTTGTTTTTGTGGTTTTTTGTCTTTTTTGTTTTGTTCTGTTTTTTGTTTTTACTATTTTATGACCCCCTAGATTCACATTTATATTGCTATCACCAACATGAGTTTCAGCAGACCATACCAGTTTCAAATATTAGTTAAGCTAAGTCTGGGGGGCAAAAAAAAAAGCTTAAGATAATACATATACCACAAAGAAATTTCTTGCTCCAACAACAGTAGTTGGTTTAATTTGTTTTCATGTCAGAGTCTAAAAGTAAACACCACTCCCACCACCTCACCACCCTCTGTCAAACACAGAGCTTTTTCTTTTGCATCTTATGTCCTTCAGGCAGGTTTTTTTTGTTTGTTTGTTTGGTTTTTTTTAAGAAACTAGTGAAATAATATGTTGAAGCGATAAGTTTGTAGATAGTAACTTCCCATTGCTACAACCTGCCTGACCCAAGGAGTAGGATGAGAAGGCAGAGTCCCTGCTGCTGTTCAGAGACACAAAAAAAGACATTTGAGCAGTGTAATGCAAAATGGAGTCCATAGCTAATGTTCTTCCATCTCTTTTGCACAATGGAGCCAAAGTTCAAACTGTGGTGAACATAAAAACTGGAATAAACAGGATCCATCTTATTTATAAAGTATTCAAGCATATTCTAAGGTCAAAGTGTGACATAAAGGTAATGAGCAGAGACTGCCTCATCCTGTACATATGCATAAATGTAAAAGTAATTTTGGGGGTTAGGCAGTGTTGTTCTTTACCAACATTAGATTAGACTAGAGTATAACAATTTATTTCTTTATTCTGTCCAGCAGAAGAGGAACCAGTGAAGACAGGAAAAGCCAATGATAGAGGGCAATGTAAGCTGCTCATGAGCACTCTCCTGCACCCAGGTTCTTCTCTGGAGTGCTTTTTCTCCATCCACAAAGCCAGTTTCAGTAATCCCTCTTACCATCAGTACTCCATTAGAATAGCAGTATAAAAACACAACCTTGCCCTAAATAGCACTGCTAGTGCATCTTACTGTAGATGATAACAAAATCATTTAGTTCTAGACAAGGAATTACACTGGACAGATTTTCCTGGCTTGTACACACAAATTGCACCCTTTTCCCCTAGATCTGACACAAAACTGCTTTGAAACAGTAGTATGACTTGGAATGGTTAGCTGCTTTATCAACTGCACCTCACACCTCCAGCTTTTCAATAGGTTCATCATACCAGGCACTGTCATAACAAGTAGAGTTTGAAATGTGAGGTTTCTTCTAGGCCAGGTGTGTAGCTGAAGAGATGTTTGCCCTGGAGACAAATCTGAAGAAGGAAAGAAAAAAGTCAACAAAGCAGATCAATTTTTTAATGAATAAGCAATTTTAAAAGTAATTTATTAATTAATGCAATGAAAAATTCATTTTAAAATCTGGTTGTTTCTTATTTCAACCTATTTTATGATTAAAAAGGTAAAAATAGTAATTATATGGATATTTCATTTCCTAGCTAAAAATATGCAGCTCATGTCAATCATCCATCTCTGCTTAACTCTTGAGAGTGCAAGCCATGTCTGACAGCCATTTGTAACCAAGCTGTCTTTATTTGCAATTCCACATACACTGTCGTGGAGTTCACGAAGCTGCAGAATTTCCAGATTTAATTTTAGGCAATTAAAGACACAGGCTTTATCTGAACCTACTTAGCTTCTGAATTTAAAAGGTACTGTCTTTGATAGGCGAAATCATAAATGGTTGATTCCATCAATACAATCTTTTTGCTTAGAAACTTCTTGCTCTACTCCTGGCCTGGTGTGATGCCAGCTTGCTCGCACATTTTCAGAACACCATCCACAGAGTTTAGAACTGGCACAGCGGTGACTATAAAATGCTGTCAGACTCTTTTAGAGAGTGATTCACACAACAAGATGTTACATTAGCCTGCATCCAAAAGCAGTATGTGGTGGTAGTAACTACACAAATAACATTTTTCCTGAAACAAAACCTTAAAAAAGATGATAGCAGTTTCTACAAATTAAGCTGCAAGGAAAAGCTCTTGGTGGGTTCATTTAATGAAACTTGCTCACACTGAAAGGACATTGATCATGTCTCCCCAAACCAAGGTGCATGTTTCCATATAAGCTTTTACCATATCCAAAGTAGATCATGCTACATAAACGCAGGTCCTGTGCTCAGCCATTGACTTAAATGAAAGGAGTTTCAGAGATATGACTCAGTTCACAAGAGAAATGCCTTTGCTTTCACAATCACTAATGTTATAACACAACTATCCCCTTTTTTAAGAATACAGAAAAGAAAAAAAAAAACAACACAAAACCACAAACTGCACATTCGAAGCACCAGGAAATGATTCACCTCATAAAATATTTAATCTCCACACATCAAAGTATCACATGTATGCATTGCACTCCATGTCTTCTCCAGTCATTTACACTCTGCTAAAACAGACATTTAGAAAATAACTATCCTCTGTTAGCCAGCTACAGGCACTTCACTAATCATGAAAGAAGAAATTTCACTAAGCTTGAAATTATTGAGCCCAGGAGTGATAGATATGACAGGAAGTTTATTAAAGACCAAGAACAAAGTTTCCTTCACTCTGCTGCAATGCAGATCTCTTATCTGTGGTAGAAATCATCGCAATGTTTGTATGATGTGGAGATGCTTTGCCTTTTAATGTCCTAGTGACATCACCAGGAATCCCATGAATACAACTTAATCATGACAGTTTCAAGTCAGAAAAATTCATACTACTTCTTTTGAGTGAGTCTTAGGTGAGTAAGAAAAGCAACCAAATGCATGCTATCCCCTTGCAATTTTAACTATTTTGAAGTGTCAAGATTTAGGTCATGAATAACTCAGTCTTTCCAAAGGACACTTTTGTATTATGTTATGTTTACTTGGGTAACGCAAAGAAATCCCATCTGCAGCATTATTCACACTTGGATTCTTGCTCTATGGCTTGGTGTATATTTTGGAATAGACACATTTCAGTTCCTCTGCCGCTTGTTAAGAACTTCATTGGAGAAAACTGTTTTCACTAGACTTGTCCTTTGCAGAGACAGGTCTACCTGTCACAGTAAGGTTTCTTTGGCTTCATTTACTTTGAAGAGTTCAATCTTTAACTACGGAGCTGCCACTGCTGTAGTTCTCAAGATCCAGCTTTATTATTTCTTTTCCTAATACAAGTAGTCATTTGCAGGCTAACAGGTTATGAATTCTTTTTCCTGTACTTGGTTTATCTTTCTACTTTTACTCTTCCTGGAATGGACTATGCACCTCCATGTCTGACATTAAAAAGCCAGTAATATTTCTTTGTGTCACCATTTGATTACAAAATACTTGGAAAGCATTTTAATAATACAAAAAGTAAATTAGGAACCTAAATAAATTGAAGGTAATAAAAGAGCAAAGAGGGCAAAAGATTACTTGACACATTCAAAGCCAGCTGACATTTTATAAAGCAATGTTGCTGTTCTGATCAGGAATATACTTCTTTTTTTAATTATTTTTTTCATTCTCCTGTTATTTGTGGGTAAAACATGATGATAAGGAGTCTGCTAGTGGTCATATATCTGATCTTCAGAATTTCATTCTCACAGATTGAAGGATAAGAATTTGCAGACAGGTACTTGACTTTAATAATGTCCATAGTCCACCCTACAGTTTATCTGGTGTGAAGATTGCTGCCTGTCTGAATTCATTCCTGACTAGCTGCACCTTATTCTGTGCTCTGCAGTTATGCTAAAGCAGAAGAGATACCCAATTTCCCCTCCTTTCCCTCCACAGCTGTCCTATCTATATAAAAATGATGACCCAGTTACAGTCTTCACATGTTGTGACCAGCAATGCTGGTAGAAAGAAACTCAGAGCATAGAACCTATTGGCAGAGGGAACAATTTGTTGGTAATATGGCCAATTTACTGACAGCTTTTACGTTAGGAATCTGTTTATGAATACCTGGGTATAGTTGCCTGCTTGATGGAAATGAAAAATAATTACTTTAAGAGTGAGGACAGAATTTGCAAATATTTCTCTTTGACATCTCTGGTCTCAGATCCTACTCTAGCCAAATGGGGACTGTTGATCACTGTTTGAAAAGAACCAGAAAACAGAGGAGTTAAAACAATTCCTTTTTTCTCTTCTGAAAAGCAGTATCATAGCTGGCTAAATAAGGTCTTTACTGGAGGAGAGGGGAGGGGAAGGGGGAGCATGTGCTTGTGTTGTAACATGACTCCTTACTCATCAGATGGCACCCATCATCATCACAACCATAGCCTTTCAATGTGCTGGAATAAACTAATTATCTCACTGACAGCTCAGGTTTTAATCTCCATTTGTAAGCATTTGTCATGAGCCTTGGTCAGCCAGTTTTTAAAGATTGCCATGAATTATATATTTCTCTTTTTATGACTGCCTAAATAAGGACAATTACAATGCCCTGGAATGGGTTTCAATAAACACATTTGTGCTTGCTGCTGCTGCCAGACAATCTGAATAGGACAAAGCTTTTTACAGTGATGATTGTAAATTAGAATTCTAATATTCAGTTCTTCTGGAGCTGAAGACTATTCAATCCCCAGGACAATATGCAGGGAGAGATCATTCTCATGCTTTCAATCAATGGAGCCACACTTTTAAAAGGGTTAGATAGTGGACCCACTGAATTTATTGACTTCAGTAAAGTGAATCCAAATTCACATTTCCTTTAATTCTACCAGTCTTAATGTGCATTACATGCACTTATCGGCCAGCAAATGAAAGCCAGGCTTCATCCCCCATATCGCTGGGCACTTAACTGGGATGTCGTTAAGACCCTGCCTACCCTTCACCTATTCTCAGTAAAAGCAGGGGATATTTGCCCCTCAAAGACTTGGGCACATGGCACAAAGGGCAGAACTGAAGGGTAAAATCAAGGCAGATTTTAATTTTTTTTTCTAAGAGGGAAAAGCAGCCTAGTAGTGAAATTTATTGAGGAATGCAATACACTTGATGGTGTGATGACTGTGGTACTATACAGTAGTCATTAATATTGCACTCATCAGCATGATGCAGAGCCTTTCTCAAAGAAAAAATCCCATACAGAAATAGCTAAATGAGACAGCTAAAAATCCTTCATTTTGCAGTCTCTGCTCACAGCGCACTGTTCTATAAAGTCTTAATGAATCAGTGAAGCAGTGTTCTGTATGGTGTGTGTTGATATTTAATATATAGCTTCAGGAAATATCTTTAGAAAAAAGCACTATTTTCTGCCTTCTTCATATTGTTTAATAAATTAAGATCTTGAGCCAGATTCATCACTGGTAAAATTTTCTTCACTTCAGCTGCATTAAATGGAATTACAGCACACAGGAATTGGCTTAGGGGCTTTATATTTTAGATTTCCAACAATCTTTCCACATAGTATACGCTTTCCATGTGTTTTACACCCATTTTTGGACACCTGGAAGGATAAACAAATAGTACAAACAAGCTGCAGTACAGGCAATGTACCACATTAAAGTTATACTAGTTATTTAAGCACTGCTTCCTATAACTCATCAAGAGAAACAAAGGCTGTTCTGTATTTATGAACTAATTTTGCATTACAGTTTCGGTGTTAAAAGTACCATTGCTTTCCTGGCTGCCTACACAAGCAACCTATGTGACACTAAGTACTTTATGTGAAAATATATTCTAGTATATAAAAGCAGTAACATTTAAAAAGAAAAGAAGCAAATAGCATAACATTCCTTTCCATTCTAACAGTTTTTTCAGGTTGGAACAGGTTCTTCCTGTTCACGTCTCAGCTGTTGTCAAGGGTGAGAGCACTTTCCATTCAGCATCAGGTAACAAGAAGGCATTTACATGTTTTTATCAGTCAGCTTTGATAAACAGACTGTTTTATGGTGTTTTCTTCAGTCCTTGAATATTATTATGAGTCTTTTCTATACTGCTTCCAATTGTTCACTATCTCTTTTGAAAATGTGAACATAAAAAGTATGTCTACATTATTTCTTTTTCTGAGCAGAAAATAAATGGTTGGGTAGTTAAATCCAGTGAGCAGGGTCACTTGAAGAGGAAAAATCAATTCCCTGCCTATATTCTTTGGCTGTCTATCCATATATCTTTCTAGAATTTCGTGTTTAACTGTATGTTAGTTATGGTTTTGAAATCCATAACCTGCTTTCTGTTGTATGAGTCTCCCTGTGCTCCATATCCTTCCCCACTTTGAAGGTGCACTTCAAATTCTCTGCTCCCATATAATTTTATGCTTATTATTATTCATGATTTCTATCTTATTTTTGTACTATGAGTGTAAGCTGTAGGGCTATTGATGGCCCAAGACAGGATATGAGGGTTGAGGAGAGTCTAGGGTTGAAAGTGACGTTCAGGTGATCATTCTACACAAAGAGTGAATGCAGTAGAGATCAGTAAAAGCAGTAGCTGCGAGGATGTATTTGTTAGAAGTGGTGATCACAGGCAGGGAAATACATGTTTCACTTCATGTGCACTGAATTTGATTGTCAGATGAGTATACATCAAAAGATGTCAGAGAAGAGGCAGAACACTGATTTGCACAGAAATGTTGTATCTGCACTAATATATAGTGCAGACCCACGCATAGGTTTCATCCCTGGAACTCATCCACCCACACTGTAAGAACACTCAGCAGTCCCTGCCAGCATTCTGACCTTGTCTCTATTCCAGAAAAAAGCCTGGGAACTAGCAAAGGTCGGGGACCACTCCCAAAGGGCAAATTAGATGAAACCATCCTGATGTGAAAGTAAGGAAAATGTAGCACTATGGAAATAGCCAGACCATGATAGTTGCCCTCAAAATGAGAGAGTGGCCAGGGGTTTTTTTGGTACTGATGTAGCCAAGTAATCACATCTGGAGTAGACTGGTATATCTTTTAATACAGAGAACTCATAAGACATCTAGCAGACAACAGAATCCCTGTGTCAATGAGACAACCCAAAGATGCAATGCAGAGGGATCACAGAAACTGAAGAAGAACAATGAAAAAATCTTCAGAGACCTTTCAACTGACTACTTGGCACTAGAAACAATTTGGCACAGGCCAGCTTCCTTAGAAGTTTCTGTTTCTGACTGTACTGCTCACCTCAGTAGTTTGCAGGGCACCTTTCGTTACATTTTTCAGAAACCTCATTGGTAGGGAGTTTACCAATTTTCAAGACATTGATGAAAATGCTGAAAAAAAATAATGTCTAATGCAGAATTACAGACACCTGCATGAGGATTCTCTATTGACAACTATTTTTCTGATCTGTCAGTTAGCCATCTCTTAATCTCTTATTATGCTTTACTGTTAGCGTACTGTGCTGTATTTTGAATACTACAGTGAAGTAATATGAAGTCATTTACCCTACAGGAGTCCAAATAGAGCTACACAACAGTTTTCTGAAACAATCATAATCTTGTCAAAGTATCACACCAAATTCTTTGAGAAAATCTAATTTTCAGAAAATGATCTTGATCAATTATGCTCCTCATTCTTCATTCCTTTCTAGCTGAATCACGTGTGAGTCCTCTATCACCCTCCCTCCCAGCACTTGCATTCACATGATCCAGCCTTTGATTGTTCCAGTATTCCTGTTTCCCTTTAATGAATAGTGGTACTACACAAAAACTGTAGCAGTTTCATGAAGTTGTCACATTTTCTCTGGAAATTACAAGTAAATAACATCAGACAAGGTATAGGAGGAACCAAATCTTTAAGGACTCTCATGTTAGAAAATTATTTTAAAATACTATATTTAGAAGATGTTTATTCAAATCCTTTTTATGTTCAGTTGCCTGGTGGATGGATTATGATACAAACTCATAGATCATCACTCCAAATTCAGAACCCACCCCCAATATATATACTCAGCAATTCTGTATTTTCCTTATAATTAATGCCTGGATCATGTCCAAGTGCCTCATCATTAGAAATTCCAATTCTTTCTGCTTTTCATCTGGGTTGCTAGCATTAGTATGCAGATCTTTGACTCCTCGTTTTCCTTATCAAATATCAATTTAGTCTGTTCACATCTCCTTCAGTTTGATTGTACACTGTATTTGCATCCCAGTGAGGAGATTTTATCCTCTAGCTGTGACTCACATAGCATTCTATTTTTACAGCTCTCTCTCTCATTGGAAAATAGCCCAATGCTCTGCTAAAATAAAACTTCTACTACACAAAGAAAGTTTTCTGCCTCCTCCCTGTCCTTGCTCACTTTCCAAAGTCCCAACAGCCATCCATTGTACTTTCTATAGATTAAAAACCTTGACATAATCCACTATCACATGAAAAGTGTAGAATTATTAGAAAGGCATGTAAGTAATGGTTTGAAGCAAAAGACAGGACTAGCTGAGCCTCAAATGTAAATATTTAAATAGGGGCTCTAACTCATATTCATTACACAGTTAGATTGCATGCAGAGCATCTGAACAGAAATACGTGCGCTCTAACTGGGACATACCAAAACTACATTGCTTTTTCATGCTTAAGCATTGTGCCAGGTAAGCAGAAGACAGTGCCTCCTTTTCTGCCTTTATTTTGGTTAGTAGAAATTTTGACATAGTCCTAAATGGGAAACGGAGCAGGGTTAAATCCTAATACATGGTTCTCCTCAGGGGTTCAGAGTGTTATTGCCACGACCCAGCTCATTCAGCTTCTTGCAGCTGTGAGAAAATTGTAAAGAAGCATTTCTCCTACAGAAAAAAAGGAAGGAGATGGCTGCTGAACATGCTAAGCTGATGTGACATCCCCAATATCTGAAAATGTCCTGAAAATGTTTTCAGGAATCTGATATGAGGTGCCAGCAAAACTGGCTCTGCTGGCAGTTAAGTGTTTATAATCGACGAAGGTCAGCTAGACTGCATGACTTCCAGTGAAGGAAGAGTAAAACTCAACATATATATTAACAGTGTTCAAAGTTATAGAACATTTAAAATCCATTAGCAAAAATTATCTTTCCAGATAATTTCAACAGGCATAAACAGTAAGTACATACTTTAAAGACAGCTTTCAAGCTGTCTTAATGTTACAAAATTTTAAAAAGCTGTAATTATTGGGGGGAGAGGGGGTGATGCTGATACACTGCAGACTGTGTACTGTCAGTGTCCCTGAAGAAAAAGTTGTTTCATAAACTTTAGCATCTTTAGGACTTTCTCCCCCACACACAAATGCCAGGGACATCAAAGCAAGATATTGTAAAGGTGACAGATGTGATGTTATTTGAATTGCTAGAAAATTGTGTTAGGAATGTACAAATCTTTACAAGATACAGCTGTCTCATCTTTATATTGCTATATTTTTGTATGAATTGTTAGGATATAAGATGATAATAAGCACTTACTAATTTAAAATCTAATCTGAACACAATATCTTGATCCTGAAAGCTAGGTGAATGTCTCATCAAATTTCCTTTGCTATTTGTTCCAAAGTTCTTGAAATGAGAGCTTTGAAATGAGAGTATATTGTGATGTGTTGAACATCTGATCACAGCAGATTACCTAATGCTAACAGAAGCAGAAAACGGGCTTTTTTTCTGTTTTGGGGGCTTTTCAACACTTGTATTGTGCATAGGGGTAAGAATAAATCATGTCTGAAAAAGGGCACTCATCTTTTCCTTTAATTATACCCATACTGCCCACCTCCATTTCCCCTCCCCAACATTTTAGGAATACCTGTGATGATCTGAATAGTCGGTTTGCAGCACAAAAATTTCTGCAAAGGACCAGAATCACTCACAGCCGCACAATTCTATTCCCAGCACTGGACAGCAGGGTGAGTGCAAGCATTTAGCATGTAAACAAGACCTCTCTGTTTATACACATATTGTAAGTATTAGGTGCTAGTGAGTTGTTTCTAGCAGCAGTAAAACATCCGGATACTATTATATGTGGGGAAAAAAAGGTTGATGGCTTACTTGGAATTAATGTTCACTCTTTTTTCTCATCTATACAAGAAAATGCAAATCTTCTGTAGCCTGGTACAGGTTGCTAAGACTGTTTCAAAGCTGTAAGAAAGATCACACAGCTTCACAAATGCAAGAAAAGGCAGCCATGAAAGTCCATTGACCAAACACACCTGGGTTAGGCTACGTATTGTGTAGCACAGAAATACGTTCCTATGCCTGGTCAGAATACAAATATTGTCTTTGAAATGTGTGGATAAGTTTGGACGCCCACCTGAATTTTGCAAGTATCACCTGAAGTTTGGAAGTATCACCTCTGTCTTAAAAATGGCAGCTGAGATCATAAAGTAGTTCTTCAGACACTTTGAACACAAAATTAATTAAAACGTCCAGCACCTGCACTCTCAGTCTTGTCTCATGTGGCTTGTACTGGCTACTGTGAAAGAAAGGTCATTAAGTGATCTAGAAAGACACTGAGCACCCTCTCTTAAGAAACAGAGAAAATGGTCCATATTAATAACTGGATTAAGCACCCAAAGTTTATCAATCGGAATATTTCTAGAGTCAGACAGAAAACAAAAGCTGAGAAAGAAATAACAAAGACATTTTTTAAATTCTTAGTAAGTAAAACTTCTATCTACTAGCTTCTGTTGGCCTAGAATGCAGTGTCAAAATATGTTTCTACTGTAACTTATTATCTACATTTATCTACATAGCTTATAATTTGAAAAAGCTATAAAAAGAAACAGATTGCATGCCTTTTCACCATCATTTTATTTGGATGAAGCTATCCTGTTTTTACTACATTTTAAGTGACCCTTTTTTTTTAACTTGTCACCACCATCAACATTTCAGAATAATTACCTGACTTCAGTGGCTCTTTATTGCTAAAACAGAGGTAAAATGCAGTTGTCTTCAACACAGAAAAGGCCATACACCTTCCAAAGAAATGTCTGCTGAGAATGTCCAGACCAATCTGTACAGTAGCTCCAACAGCAGCCAGCAAGTTCAGAATAAAACCAGGCAAGACAGCTGGAAACCAGCCAGGTGGCAGTCCTAATTTACACATAAGCAGCAGCTCTTACATTTAATAAACCCGCAGAGCTCCATGGCACTGTGCCGAGATACATTAGCTGAAAGCCCACATAGCCATTTTTTTCAGTGCTAACTCTCTTTTTCATGTCTGCTGCCTTCCCAAAAGCATATGCAGCGTCCACTAGCTTGACAGACACCCTCCTCTTCCATAAGCAGAGCGGCCGTGCTTGTTCCAGAGCAATGCACAGCATTCCCAGTGGGATCACCCGACTTCTCCACACTGTAAGGACAGCTTTCATAGTTCTGCAGTGCTCCACTGCTCTCTGAGGGAACAACCATTCAGGAACTAGTGCTTCTAATCTCAAACTCAACCACAACTTAGGCAACTAAACCTTTTTTCAAAGTGGCCTCAGACTTCTAATTTTAGGTCCAAAAAAGGTGAAATACTGTAGTTAAAATGGAAATTACTGCTCAAGGTCATCACAGACTAAATAAGCCATAGAAAATGGCACAAATAATACAATAAGATCATATGCAAATCTGTGATTTGGATTTCTCCTGGAGTAAGAATACAAGAGTTTTATGTGATTTCTATTGCCTTCCAGTATTCTGTTCAGATACCTCTTACACCTTCATTTGTCTGCTGTTTCTCCTATTGCTGCTCCCAGAAATTCCACACCAACGAAGAAAAGAAACCCCAAATTATTTTATGAACAACTATAGCATTGAATAATAACTTTTAAAATTATTTTCTTGATATTAGCAAAAACCTGACTGAAAGACTCAGAAGCATAATGGTATAACAGTACAGCAGATGGTAGTTCATACTTTGTAAAGGTACCTTTCATGGCCACACCATGTTTATTTACACAGACAAGCAGAAATTTAGGTTAGAAGAATAATGACAATTTGTTGTCTTCAGCAGGAAATAGTAATGAAACAATTTGACAAGAGACAATTACAGGGCTGATGGCAAGTGTCTTCTTGTTGTGTTAGAGAAGAGATAAGAAAACAAGACATACATTTTATGCATTTTTTCTAAGCATTCTTCACATTCCTCTACCTGTTACTGACAGTGGCTTTAGTAGCTGACCAGCATTCCCTTAAGGAGCAAACAGATGGCTGGCATTTAAAAATCTGACCCCTTCTGTGTTTGGATCAGGACCAGGTTCAGTGCTTGACACTGTGAGTTATACATTGAGTGGAAAGAATACAATGGCCAACAGCATAAAGGAAACAGAAAGAATGCTTTCTAATAATACCATTTCTTCTCAGTCTTTTCTGACTGTTCTTTAAGTAGTCAGAGTGTTTGACATCAGAAGTTAATATGTGATGATAGTGAGCTTAGATTTTCTTATGACTAAACTGGCATGGCTCTGGGAAATGTCCCTTGCATTGGTCTTGCTTTCTTGGAAGACCAAAAAAATGTATGAGAATATGCCATGCTAAACTCATATATAGTAGCATTGTACCTTGTGACTAACCCAATCATCACATCTTTACTCACAGGGCAAAACACTGCCATTCATTCATCATCCCTGTGCATGTGGTTACTGACACCAAGAAATAGCACTAGTATGTAGTAAAAACACATGTATGATTTATCAGTGACATTGTAACCAGTGAAAAGAGCATGGGGACACACTTTCAGTTTGGATTGGCTAAAAGTACACATTTAAATGCTGCTTCAAGACATGACCACTGTCCCCACTTCCCTTTTTTAATCTAGCTGAGCTGAAGTTCACACTCACAGTGGAGTACTGGTATATGGATCTCCTGGATCAAAATGTTCCACTCACAATTCAGTTTGTCCTTTTGAGAATGCTGTAACAAATCAGGAGAAATACATTTATTGTAAAGTAAGCAACTACTTCTGCCATCCTTTTGGACAGCAATGATGGGCTGATACCAAAAATCTGGGGTCCATTCCTTTCTCTAGCACTTGTCTGGTATTGAGGAGCCACAGAGATCAGACCAGACATTTTCTCTTGTCCCTCTGAAGAGGTACTAGACTGAAGGACCCCTAATATTGTGCATGTTTTCTATACTGGCTGCTTATTACTCTGCTGAGAGCAAAAGAGACATTTGTTTTGTCTGCTTTTCTTTTTTTTCCTTCTGTTTTTGTTTCTTGTTTCCCCTCATTCTTCTATTCTGGGATGAACTGAACTCTGTATGGACTGTTCTGAGATTTCAAGTTCCTTCAGACAATTTCTTCAGACAAGGTTCTAGGGCTGAAATACATTTCAAAAGAAACAATAATTTTACATAAGTGCAGACCAACTCAATCTACCTACAGCCTTGGTTCTAGCATAAGATATTTATTCCATTGGTACAAGCCAGCTTGTGTCCAGAGGGTGTTACATTTGCTGATATTGTGACTGTGTGTAAAGTAAAAACCCATCTGTGATAGATTTGTGCTTATAAGGTCAATAATATAAACTTTAGCATTTCTTTACGTTGAGTGAAGATGTGATGGATGAAAAATACACTATTTTAACACCTGGACTCACCATGGGATATTTTCAGGTATCTGATTGGTGATCTTTATGAATCAAAGACACAGTTACATAAAGTTAAATGGCTCAACTGTCATCTTTAACATTACTCATTTTAAAAATACATGTAGGTGTGCATCTACCTATGTGACAATTATAGTTAGGAAATCACCATCTTTTCTGGCTCTTCTGGCATGACACTTTGCATACCAAAGTTCAGATGAACAAATAAACAAAACATCATAAGATTCTGCATGCTCTATTAAATAAGATGAACTAATATGACAAGTATGCTAACAGTCATATTAGTATGATTATTTGTTTGCAAGAGCAATGATTTTTTAATTGTTGTATTGGTTCACATTGATCTGAAATAGAAAATATTGTTGTTAAAAGACTCAAATGATTTTTGCATCATGTATGTTTTACAATACAGCCTTGGGCTAACTCCTCTTGTCCTTATTCAGACAAATTCTACTGTAATCAAAATAGCTTAAATAAAATATTATGAAGTCAGACTCCAAATGTTGGTTCATTTTATGAAAAAAAGTGAAAAAAAAGTCTTGAGCACCATAAAATATGGACTAGCTATGCAAGTAGTACTAATGACTTTGAAGAGAGCCTTTTAGTCTCCCAAGTAAATATATAATTATGCCGTTTTTATTTACTCAGGAGATAAGAACGCATTGAAGAAACTGTTAAGGCTCTTTGGTAACTTTTTTGTCTACTGCCTATCTACTTTGGATATAGCTTTTTATGTAGGGAAAGGCAGTACATAGCAGCAACTGAAGCTGCAATAGTATGTGGATCAAAAGGTAACCTGAAAGGTTTTTTGTTCTGCCAAAATCTCACCTAAATTTGATATGCCCTGATTGAATAATCTGCTATACATGTGATCCTATGGTTCTTTTTGTTCTTCACAGACTACTACTTTCCAGGACAGGTAGATAATACAGACTAACATGGCATCTGAGAATGCTGACATCTCGATGGAGAAATGATACAAATATTTTTGGCCCCAGGCATGATGTCTTCAAATACTATGACCATCTCCCATTCTCTGGATGGCTTTCAGTAGCATATTCAGGCAATCCATTACTTGACAACATTCCAAATCCAATTAGTTCTTTAATAACGTGTTCTACAGTTACCCATCAATATTGTATCTGGTGACTTCCCAGGGACAGTAAAAACTGTTAGCAAGGTCCTTGGTGTTTATCAGGAAATATCTGACAGTACTCAATGTTCCCAGAAGTGAAAGAGGAGAGCATAGAATCTCTGGAGATTGAAACACAGAAATGTACATCAGGGTGCAAAACACAGAAGAGAATTAAAATGCTTAAACATGTTGTTTATTAGTAGATGTTCTCAATGTTTAAAACAAAGACAGGAATTAAAAATAACAATAGTAAAAGAGGGAAAATTTATAAGATAAGGATAGTTTTTCTTGTTACTTCTAAATGTTTCTAAAGATAATTTATGTTTCTAACTCACAAATTATACTGTACTTATTTGATTCAGTAGACTGTAACTTCAAATGCAGCTGTTGAAAACTGGATTGTTTATTCTGTTGCTGTGCTTTCCTGGCTGTGACCAGATGCAACCAGCTGTTAACCAGTTGCTTCTCTCTGCTCATCTCCTGGCAACGCGGTGATCAACAATGCTTATTGCTAACTAGAAATAGGAAACAATTTAGACATTTACCTCCAATCCAATGATCCAGGGATGCAGTATTTATTTATTTAAGATGATGAATCTGTTCATAGATCTATTGTAGTATGAATAAATTTGTATTTAAAGTTATATTATGCTTAATAATAAGCTTAAACATGTGCTCAACTAAGCATCTGTAAAATCAAAACATGGGCAAAAGATACAGACATGTTTTGGTGTATGCACTGGTCTTGCAGTAAATGCTTTAGGATATAACCAAAACCACTCAAGGCACTGATTACATTTCCATAGGTAATTGAATATTTGTTCCTCTGCTCTCTCCCATATGGCACACAACTGAGTTTCCCTGGCCCATATTTAATATGCAGGCCATTTAAACACTGGGTTATTACGGGCTCCTCCTAAGTTTCAATACCATAATGGCACCTCAGAACTTTACAAATGGTAGTGAATTTATCTCACACCCCTTCCGTGAACAAGAATTATCATTCCGTCTTTCTATGGAACAATGACAAAACAATAAAAACACCATTAATTCTAGATGTCCAATTTGTTTCCTATGCACCCTCTTTTTTATAATCATTTACCTAGTACAAGTACACACACCAGTTAGGTGTGTAAAGGCTGTAATGCTCAGCCTTTTTTTTAAGTGTAGGCCCAAAACATTGGGGCTACTTGAAAATAAAGAACATGAAATTTCTCCCTAACTTTGAAAATCTGTTTGAAAGTAACTTGCTAAGCAGGAGGAGAACTGGTATAAAATTAAATTTTTTCAGGACATTTTCTTATTTACTTGATCTTGAGATCTTTCTCTTCCAGCAATATTCTGCCTCTTTTGACATTCTAATCAATTTATAAAGTGTAAAATGTTATTCAGAATGATTTTGGAGGAGGACATCCTTTGCTCTGGGTAAACCTGGAACTCTAGAGTAAAAACCAGATGTGTTGCCATCAAGATAGACCATGACACAAACAGGCAACTGTTGGACTCAGAATGCACAGTTATTTTGAAATGTGAAGTTTCCTCGTAAATTGGATGTTTCTTTAAGATGGATTTTTGGGCATAACAAGAGATCAAATCCTCAATTATCATTCAACACTGACACTGACATAGTTAATCACTTGGAGGAACTGAAATAACTACAAATAAAAGATGTGCATGCCAGCAGAACAATAGATTCTGGACCAACTGGGGAACTCTAACGGTAATTCCACATGGCCCCACTTCAGTTCACACGTCATGGTGAGGTTACTTGCTTTTGCAAATTAAACTTAGATATCAACCCAAACCATCTGTATTTAGTCATGTTATTACTGATTCATGAAATAATAATGAACTGCCTTTTCTACAGAAATTACAAATACGGATTTCAAAGAAAGAAACTTGTGTTGTCTTTCAAGCCAAAACTAATCTGATTAGCAATAAAGAAGGTTGACTGTTTGCGACACTTCATGATTTCAAACCAACCAAAAAGCATAGCAAATCCCTCCTTCCTGAACAAGCTCGTTCTGAAGCTTGCCAAACCCCGTGAATGTTCATCTGCATGAGGTTAGGAAAGCAGACCTGGCATTTGCTGGATTCATACCAAGATCCAGAACTGAACATACCTTAATGGTCTACTACAAATGCACAAGAATTAGATAGTTCTCATTTTTTATCTCTTTCCAGCTTAACTTGGCCAACCATAAAATCTTATTGAGAGGAAATGGTATGCTCCATGTGCAAGAGGCTTCAGGTCTCCTCTGGAATGATATACCCAACCATAATGGCAGGGAAATCCTCTAATTGCAAGGATCACATCTTTTTCTGCTTGTGCCAGAATTTTTCATGCAATATCAATTGAAAAAATTCTGTGTCAGCAACCAGTGGATAAAGAACAGCTGTAACCTTTCCTCTACTAATATTTGACTTCCTCATTATTATCAACACTTAAATAAAATCTGTTGCTAGGTACAGAACAGAAGACTGAATCTCAAGAAGACAAGAGGTATAATGATAAAAAGCATTTAATTTCAGCAAAAAACATTTCAAAAGTTTTTAGCTAAGATAGAGGGGTTTTAATGATAATTTACATATTCAATTAACTATTAAACCTGCAGCTTGAGTAATGCTTGCTAACATCTCATATTGGACAAGATAATATTTTATCAGATTATTATGAGCTATCTCAGTCATTTCATTTCTCATCAAAAAACCAGTCATTCTAGGAGGTTTTTTGTGGTTTTGTTTGGTTGGTTCACTGGTTTGGGTGGGTTTTTGAGTTGGTTTTTCTTTTCTTCTTTTTTTTTTTGATGATCACGGGCATCTAAAATTTAGTAGTAGTAGCAATTGTGATGTAACAATGCTTGTGCCACATCTGTATATCATTAGCTGCTTTCATTTAGACTCCACTTTCAAAACTCATTTGCAATGAGCAAGGGATCTGCATGGCTCTCCAGACTGGCTCCTACAGAATAATCTTCTCATTCCTGCAGAATACCTTGTAAAGTCATAGACTCTTTTTTTTTTATACAAGGCAATCTATATTCTAGGATTCCATTTCCTGGGTGTAATTAATACTTTGGATTCAGAATGGGGTTAGCAAATATACTCTTACACAGTAAATTGTCATAACAAGGACAACACTTACTTCCACAGGAAATTCCATTCTGTTAGAATTTCCATGGAAAATGGACTGAACATGTTCAAGCTCATTTAGTAAGCAACTTCTCAGTATTCTTATCAGTGTTTTTTGAGCTGTCATCTATAGTATAAAAGTAAACCAAAATATGTATGAAAAAATAAACATAGCCTTAAACCTTACCAAAACATTTAATCGTACATGAATTTTCTCAGTGTAGAATTTCAATTTCCAAACCCAGTCAAAAGCCATTTCAGAGACTGAAAAAGTTGGTTCTCAGAATTTTGCTTATCATAGTATTACAAACTTTCACAGGTTTATGGAATTTCATAGTACTTTGTAATCTGATTAAAATGCATGCTTCTGACAACTTGTCTCTACTTGAAAAATCTTAATTCTCAATCTCCCAATTATGACAAAACACTTGGAAAGCAACCCCAAAGAGTGAAATCAGTGGGCAGACAAAAAGTAACCTCAAGTATATTTTAATGATTTTAGGATATCTCAGGATTATGTTGGGACTTGATTCATATTTAAATGACTGGCACTACCAACAGTGATATTCCTTTGCATAGCAGTTAGGTTAACTGCTTTCATCTCCATCCCACTTTTCAGTGCCAAAGCACAATGTTACTTTTCTACATCTGGCATTTTTAAGCCTCATTGCTGAAGCAATTCTTTGTTTTCTAAAGCAAGTGCTTTTTCTAAAGATTCAGAAGCTACATTATTAATTTCCTAACTTCTTAGTATGCTCATAAAGAAAGACTTCTATATGCCTGCAAATACTCATACAGGAAAAGGCCCCGAAACATGATAATGATAGCTAATAAAATATAAAAGCAAAGCTTTGCTTTCCTGTTGCTTTGCATACATAGTAATAAAACTACTTCCCTAGTAGGATATAAAGTTAACATCTCTTTCCAAATTGCTTCAGCACTTGTGCTCATAAATGGTATGGTATTAAGCCTAAAGCAACATAAACATTATTTTATGGCATAGTATGCCCTTACTATGGAAATACTGTGCGCTATTCAAGAAAGAGGCTCTGTAAAACCCTTTCGAAGGCTGTGGTCCCACTTGATTGATGAGTTAGGAGATCACAGTGAGCGTTGTCACATTCAAAAAGTCAGGGCTGATAAGCCTGCAGGACACAGATTTAATCCTCAGGAGGAAGAACAAAAAGCTAACAGAGCAATACTGAAATGCAAAAGGCAAGAAGCAGCTGGTTTTAAATTAATACCTGTTTAAATTGTGTAGATGGAAACAGGCCAACTTTTAAAGTGATTTAGAGGAATTCTATTTTTACCATATCACTAATTACTGAATTTTGTGAATTAATTCTGTACTTTTTAAAACTCCATTAGGTATATCTATTTAAGAAAAAAGTAACCATAGATGAGTTCTTCAGCACAGTGTATCATACTACAGTTGTATTGAGGGTGGGATTGCTACCATTATGAAGCTTATAAGCTATAAAGCTCTACAAGGTACTTGTGAAAAAGAGGTAGCACACTAATAGAGGAGGAATTTCAATTTGAATGTACCAAGAGTGCAACTCAACAAGAGTGCTGTTGTTAATGATTGCAGAGTCACCAGAGAGTAATGGAACTGTATTCCCTCCTGAAGTGCCTTTCTTACCCTTCCTCTCAAGGGACGAAACAGGCAGGGTCCCAGTTGTATAGGGTGCATAAGAATGGCCACAATAAAGCAGTTCAAAATTGGTTACCAACTTCAGCTTCAAACTATTCAAGGGGTAGTTAATGTTGCATAACTCACAGGGTTATCCTAGAAATGAAACAACCACATTTATTATTCAGATGAATCTCACTGATATCCTTCCACATTTGCACTCCTTTGCTTGGGATTGCTCACCTAAGCATATTGTTCTGCCAAAACCCACACTGCCTCGCCCATGGTTTGCATGCACATTCTTTCAGTATTTGAAGTAATGGCTCTTCACCAGAGAACATGCTGAATAGACAAATTAGACAAACTCCAGATAATTACTGCTTCTTTGAATGGCAGTAATTCTTAGAAATTCCATCTGATATTAACATCACATTCCACTATGCATTTTACAGACACACTGAAGTTTAGGAGAGTACTGGAGAATCACCTGAACACAGTGAAAGTGAGACAGAAGGAATGAGTAATTTGATCAAGGCTACACAACAAAGCTCTGGCAAAATTTACAGGAAAGGCCAAACATCCTAATATAAGGTTTAAACATTAGAGCATGAACTTTAACTGACACTCATAAAAATGAAAAAGAAAAACCACAACCCCAACAAACAAAAACCCCCCAAAACTTTCAGACACAATAATTAAAGGAAAAAAAAAATCTTTTTAGAATAAAGATAAGTGTTTTCCAGTGACAGAACCCAGAATCCTTTTAACTAATTTGTTGAGGAAATATGCCACAGTGGAATTTAGTATGACTGATTAAACTATGTTAATACATTTTCCAGCTTTGGTCCCCAGTCCCATTGCCCCATCTATGACCTTTCTAACTCAGGAATTATGTTACTTGTTCTACAAACAAGCATCCATCCATGCCAAAGGATATTATAGTTGAACAGAACTTATTTGAAGTGCAAGCACAAAACAAAGAGGACATGACATTCTGAAGTACATGTATGTGTGCATTTGCTGAATATACTATATGCAATGGTATTTCTGCCACTATATAAAGTCATGATGTAAAGTGAGTTTTAGAAGATTGTTCCCTCTCATTTTGAGTAAGTATAACCTGTAAATGAATCCCACACACATCACAATCCCAATATTTTTTCTAATAAGGTGTTCCCATGCAAAGCTGCTGTGTAGGGGAAAACAGCAGCTGGGAAAATCATTTACCTTTATAAGTCACTCGTATGGAAGACTTGGTGTGTCACTTCTCACTTTTATTTCTCCTCAAATATACCTCACTACCACAAAACCACATACACATGACAAAGGTAATGTATACATGTCCTGCTTGGTAGAGTATTCATTACTTTCCTTGGAACTGTTACTAATGGTCTGACCAAGGTCTGTTTGTTGGAGGCTGGTGGGCTGAACATCTGATCCTGAAAGTATCAGCAATCCCCCAAAGCCACGCCTTTCTTCTTCAGGCTGATAGTTGTAAACTCCATTTCAAAGTGTACAGGACAGAAATAGCAGCATCAGACTGGAAAATTAATCTATGCATCTGCATAATGAATCTTTTTACCAGATTCAAGCCTCAGCTACTAACCCAGAAAAACATTAAGTACGTAAGATAGCTAAACTCGTAAACGCGAGCAGGATGAAGCAATCTTTGGATCCACAGGTGGTGATACAGTTTTTCTTGAAAAAATAATATAATTCCAACTGAAGCCTGCCCAATCTTGCTCAACTTTATATGGCTTTACTAGTAAGATACACCAAGAAAGACCTATTTTTCTATTCAGTGTTCTATTAATTCATCCCTTTGTCATCCTGTGATCACTTAGTCCTGCCTCTCATTCACAAAATTGTGTGAAACTGTAGCACCACAGCAAGAAGGCTGCAAGCTGCCTTTGGTATCCAACAAAACTAAGAAAATGGAGCTGTCTTACCCCCATCTCTCGAACCCCTGAGGGAGCAGATGTGTCAATTACCAAGACGTAGAAGAAATGATTCCCATTCTCACTTGTTTTAGGGTCCCTTTAAAGCTAAAGCAGTGTGAGCTGACTCAGTGTAAATATGGCTCATTAATGCTGATAATGCCTGGCCAGTGCTAGTGAAAGGAAGGTTTCGCTTGCCCTTTCACTACTACTTCTACTGCAGTACCTTCTGTCTCTTTCTTGAGACCAAGTCAATTTTTAGCTATTTATGGGAAAACATTGCAACCTTAACCTAGATTGGGAAGCGAGGAGCATGAAATAGCTGCTGTCCCATCCTTTCTCATTCTAATTGCTAAAGGCAAATTATTTTGAAGGGGGGGAGAAATCTGGTTTTTTTTTCACATCACAATATTTTGCATTACATCACACAAACTGTTCTGAAAAAAAGTGCAGAATTTCTACTGTGAAGTGTCTGTGGTAACAAGAGGGGTTTTTCATTCAAAATGTAAATGCTGATAGTATCAACATCTGGAGGACTATAGCCTTAGGCACCATTACAAGAAGCAAGAGATTTGGACAGGATATATTCAATCTTGCTTTAATGGTATGATGCTCTGCCAAGATAATCTTCTAAGCTTTGACATATTTTATTTTGAAAAATGTTATCATCAGGTGCAAGGAAATTCCTCTTCACTAAGGAGAGTTTTGTAGCAGTGTATCTGATGACATAATTACTACATATTTCATTTACAGCTTTCTGACCTGAATAAACAAGCAACAAACATTCTTCTGATGACAACCTCATACACCAGTGGAATTAAATAACAACAAAAGTAAAGGACTCAGATTCCCACTAATGGCTTTGCAAGAGAATTATTTTCCATTGGCATGCTGAACTTTAAATCCATTGCTCCTAATTAAAGCAAGTCAGCCGCTGAAAAGCTTCTTATGCCAAGCCTCTTTGCCTTCAACCTTACTCAGATTCTCTTCTCAAGACCTCACAACATTCCAAAGTTTTCAGTTTTGCCACGCCTCACTTTTCACTTTGATTAAAAAAACCAGTTGTGGCCTCTTGCTGTGACTGCCATGATGTTATGTGTGGCATCTTTCTCCAAAATTGTCATTATGCACACTCCTATGGACTGCTCAAAACTTGCTTAGGATTCTCTGTCCATCTTTGTCCATTTGGTTCAGCTGCAGCTTTGAAGTGACTCCATAAAACAGCTAGAAGTGAGGATGTACTCCCTGTGTACCCTGCACGAGGCTCTAATGGCAGAAATAAAAAGATCATGTCTGGGAAAAGTGAACTTATAATATAGCCTTACATGTTTGCCTTATGAGCCTTTAATCACCAAGCAGACATTTCTATGAAGGGAGAAAAGGAGAATGTCAAATTCAAGTAGAATTATAGGAAGCATACAGCTCACCCGATGCCAAAACCTCCAAAGGCAACACGTAATCACAAGGGTAACCTAGGTACTGCTAAATTCAGTTCTGCAATGCCTCACTACTAGACATCCTCAAATTAGGATGTATGCTGCTGAACACTTCTACTTAGGGGCAAACATCTACTTCCAAAGAGACCTGAAACCATTTTTCTTAGAGCTTTGGAGCTCTCTGTCCCAGAGAGCTTATAGTACAGGAGATACTTCAAGTAAATAATACTGTGATGATTGTGAAAAAGGTTCTTAGCTGGTTTAAGCCAATAGAAGTTTACCAAAATCAACCAGCTGAAAGTCAACTACGAAGAGGTGAATTAAAATTTTAGAATCATGTTCAAGTAGAAATGTTTTATAATAAATCCATCAGAAACATTAATAAATCCCTTTTTTTTTCTTGGACTAAAGGAAAACTGGACATTTCACTGATAAGCACTTTGTACTGTCTCCCCCTCCCCCCTCCTCCCCCCGCCCCCCCAGTCCTGCATATGCAGCAGTAGCTGCTCCTGGCATGTCATTCCAAAACCTACTTTTCAACAACTCAGACACTCTCTTGGGTCATCTATGCCTCCATAACCCACATGCACCACAGATGTAAAAAGTCATACCTTTTATATCTAATTCAGTTGTACTTTTTCACTGTAGCATTAACGTACCACAAGTATTTCCCAAGAGTATTTGTCATTATAGCACAGGACTCAATTCATTCACTAATGGAAAGGTTTGCAGAGCTCCTGGAAGTGGCCAGCCTCAGATAACGAGACCATTGGATTAAATACAGGTTTAGACTTCTTTTTTTAATCTTTCCCTTTATCTCTATCCAAACCCTCACTCCCTTTTGGCTGCTGTCGCTACGGCACTTCAGATTCTGGCACAGAACTAGTAAAGGAGATATTTCAAGAGATGGTAAATCAAGTTATTCAACGCCTTCTCTGGCTTCCTTTCTCAGAGGTTAAATATGCTTTCAAACCAGGAAAAGAAGCTAAAGTTCTTTCAAGTCTCATATCTCACAAGGCAAGACAAGCAGAAGAGGGTTTTCCAATATTCACTACTAATGACATGCAAGCCTTGGAAGAGCTTTTTTCTTTCTCTGAGCCACAGGATATGCACAAAGGCTTACTCATTGTCTTTTCATGTCATCTCCAAAATGACAGACACAGGGCTATCAGCATAATGGGACATGGAATATACACATACATCACGTTTCATTACCCACCTTTACTTTTAACTCAGATTCCTAAGCCGGCTCCAGGAAAAAATGCCAGCACTTATGTGCATATGAGAACTCTCTTTATGTTAATTTCATGAGAACAAGCTTGCACAAATAACACAGTCTTAATATGTAGTTACTCTCTGTATATAATAATATTCCAGTTCCACAGAGGATGAAATATGTATTTTTGTAAATATACTGAAAAGCCTTGTATCCATATTACAACCATCAAGCAAATATCTGCAATGACACAATTCATAGACCAAGTAGAAATGTCATTGCATCTCAGAAAGAGCTGCAGAAAGTGAGTAGACATTTTTACAACCTTGTTAAGCAGTGACACGTCTCTCTCTATAATTATCCTGACCTCAGTTCAAATCCAAAAGTAATGCAAACAAAATAATACAGCAAAATGTGTATGCAACCATCCCAATAGCTGGCCAAGCCAGACTCAGCTGTTTGTCAAACTACTGATCACTACCTCAGCATTTCACTGTGCATGCCAAATATAGCTTTCATTTTTTACACCAGTTGCTGACCAGCCCTCAGCACTTATTGTCAAACATGGTGGTACTCTATGAGAAGCAGTTTCAACTGCTATTTATATGCTTCATTAACTACTTTTGAAGGTTAATGCAAGATATGGGTGGGAAGGAAAGGGAAAAAAGTAGTATCATCACTACAAATACTAGGTTACTTGTACAAATTAGTCTTAAGGAAAGCTTATAAAAGTGATGCTTTAGCCAAACAAAAGCAACCACAACCAATACAGACCAGCTGGAGATACGTCTATAGTAGGACGTAAGATTAAATTATATAGTGAGCATTATTCATAAGGCATTATATATCTCACCCTCAAGCAGACATCTAAAGAAAGTCAAATGGATTGTGGCAAGTGTTCTCCACTGACTAGAAAGGCAGCCTACAATGACTACTGTAGATGTACGTCTCCGCACTGTAGTCATCCCTTAAGGTGAAATGAATTCCTCTGTCTCATTCCAACATTTAGCTTTACTTTCTACATCACAGAGCAATTCCACCTTCACTGCAGAGTATTGTTCCCCCATTATATTAGTAGAAACATACTACAAAACAAAAATCTAGTCATTTTTCACTGGCTTAGACACCAACATGCGATTTTCCTGAAGTTCTCAAAGCACCTCACAGAGGTGCCAACCATCACTACCCCATTTTACAAGTGAGGAAAAATGAAAGTTAACATGAAAGTTAACATGACCTTGAGCATGATCTGCTACAGCTCCAAAGGTTAAACTAAAACTAGAACTCTTTCATCCTGCATTTTATCCTACCTTAGAATTATGATCATCTACATGAGTCCAACTCTACTGCATGCTGTTCAACAAAGTCATAGGCCTGAAAGGTGAGTATAAGTATTAATAAGAAAAATAAAATGGACAGTGAATGATATTCAATATTTATTTTAACAGCTTAAGACAAATACTCTTCCTGTTTACACATGGTGCATCCACACAGCATGCTAGAACATGATGCAGTTGCCCAGCTGGCATTGGTTAAGTGTCACAATGATACACTACAGAAGTTTCAAAATTACGCTGAGCCCAGGTTATTAGCCTTGTGAAGGGGGAAAACTTACTATCCTGAGCAGCAGGTCAAGTAAACATGGTTTATATATCTTTTGGTACTTGAGCTATCAACAGTGAAATATGCTTCACAGATTTATCACCCTAGTTAATCTAGGGGAACTGGGGATGGTCTTCATGGTCTGCTGCCCCACATAGGCACATCCTAAATCCTCTGTAGAAGCAGATTGCTAATATAATATTGAGATCATCCTTTAAAAAAGAAAAATATTATAGACAAGGATTCAACTTTGGTTTTTAATTTTGGAAAAATATAAACCATTTCAAAATTTACTATAGGGTAAGTTGGAGTATAAAACCACACCTGTGCGCATGCACACACACACACACACACACACACGTATGTACATCAACACATACACAGACACATGCTTCTGCAGAAATACAACACTCTTCTCTCACTGATGTTTACCTATATTCACTTTGCAGTTACTTGTAAGTACATTAAACTACCAAAGTGTGGTCTTTTTTTAATTGCTTAGAAAAGAAGCATTTCGGTAATATTCTTTCCAGAGGAGGCAAAAACGGAGTCCTCAACACCATGATGGACTGCAAGGATGATGCCTTCCAGCCTTGTATCTGTCCTGCTGGCCTGCCAAGAATAAGTCTTTACCAGCAGTCTGAAACTCTGGCACACAAATACGATTTTCTGCACTGATTAATGCTGATCTAGCTGCCTTCACCTGGAATACAAGTCAAAGGAGCAGGAATCCCAGCACAGTACTAGTATGTTTGAGGCAATGATCTTGCCAAAATGTAACATATTTAGCACTCTGGAAGTGATGCAATGAAAAGTGATGTTAGAAGACTTCAGAATAGAAACAAAACATCAAAAGTTTTCACTATTATTTTCATACTTTAATATAAATTTTATCTCTTTGAAATAATGCACATTTCTGTATTCCTTTGCTAATGTGACCCATCTAGTCTAAACTTTGATATTAGACAGAATTACATTTGCGGATATCAAGAACATTTCAGTTCTGTTAAATAGAAATTGTTTTTAGCAGTGAAATTATGTCACTGGAAAACAAATACCTGCATTACCAGAAAGCCTCAATAAATAGCTCGTAAATATTAGATTACTGATGAAAAAACATTTAACATGTGATGTCTGATCACATGAACACAGCTTTGCACTACCAAAGCAGGATTACAGTTTTGCATGTTTCAGTTAACAGTAAAACAAGGAAGTCTCTCCATACAATGATCAAAAGAGAAATTAACATCCAAAAAGTATAACAGGGTAAACAGCACTAAATATAGGGTTTTCAGTTTTCTCAGCTGTAAGTCAAACAGCAATATTTTTAAACTCTTTTAATTAAGGGGTGCTAGGACATTCTGATTTTAAGTGCTTCTTCTGCCTTGACATTTCAAATTACCTAAACCAAAATTATCTCATAAAATAATTAATTTTGTTAAAAACAAAGGGAAAACAAGTGAGCAACTTTAAAGGATTTTTTTAAATGATGCATTATAATATCATTCAGTCAAAACTCCATGTAAGCTTTTCTTCTCTCAGTCATACCCTCTTTGGGGTGGCTACAAGACTAACGTGCTGTCCTATCTCCTGTCTTGTACTATTGTACTATCTTGTACTTTTTTTCAACTTCACCTTAGTTTGCCACATACAGTCTGTAACCTGTCAAACCATTTTACAATAATTATGTACAATGATCAGAACAAGATACTTCCTTCAACCTCCTATTGATCATGGCTCACTTCAAAGCAATTTTCTGACTTACAAGCTGTGGTTCATACAAAACCCCTTTGCATTTGCCTGGAAAAACATCTAAATATATCAAACATATGAATAGATCACAGAAGTTACTGAAACAAATGCAAACCTGGCTCTGTTGAGTCTGGTTTCTCATCTCTAACAATCACTTGTTTTACCAGGAGGCAAACACATTTTTCAAGGCTTGGGTATCCATGATTTGGCAAGGAAACAACAGGAGAGTTTCACAGAAGCCCATGGGGATTAGCTCAAGTGATATAAAGGACATAGCCAGCTCTCTGTTGGGAGATTATGAAAGACATGCAAAAAAGGAGGCAATAGTAAGACATCCAAAGATAGCCCTTCATATATTTCTGCTTACAGCCAGAGATACATCAATAATTTCTGACATAAATAAACAAAACTTCGACCTGCGAATTTACTAAAACAGGGATGGTAATAATAATAAAACCACCAAAACTCCATAAAGGCCTTTAATGTGTCTGAAGATGTTTTCATTACTGCAATAAGTGTTAAGCATTTCCTTTGCTGTTAACAGTCTTTAGAGCAAAGCTTCGAGGAAGCTAACCCACAGGTTATTAGTAAAGGCTCTATATGTTGCATATAAAATAAGAACCAACTAAACAATCCAGAAAACTACTTTTAAGTTGTGGCCCAGGACTACAGTTGGAATCACAAAGGACAGATCTGTTACTGGTCTCATCTGGCACAGTCCCAGTGGAAGGAAGGCATCTCAATTGACACCAGCTGAGAGTATAGTTTGATGCATCCCCTTATTCACTCTCTCAAGTCCATATTTTCTTTTTTTCCCTTTTATGTTCTAGTCACCAACACCATTCTGGCCAGTCACTAATAGTCCTTAAAGGCTAATCTTCCTGTTAGCTTGCATTTGAAAATGAATCTCAGATGTAGGAAATTAAAGCCTTCCTCTCAAACATAAAGCAGATTCCAACTGAAAACTAAAGAATTCAGGTTTCAAGCCACTCTCCAAGGATGTCTTTCTCTATTGGTAACATTTGGAGATGTTTGAAAGGAGCTAATGAGGACAGGTTTATGTGACTGGTTATAATTTTACCTTCCCAACTGCACATTTCACATTTGTCTCAGTGAATTATCTGGTAAAATATTTCATCATAATGAATAGTTTTAAAAGCTTTGCAACCAGAGAAACATTTTGAGCTAAAGTTTCAAAAACAGTCAGAATAGTGAGCTCGCATAAAAATGCACAGTTGGCTAACTGCTCCAAAAAAAAGTTAAAATATTTAAGCACATATAAACATAAAATGTCGTAATGCTTCAAACAACTAAATGATTGAACATATGATGACAAAGCAGAGGGGTACAGGTAGAAAAGGAACTGGGGAACAAACTATACAAGTAGCCATTTTACAAGCCATGTGAACAACCTCAAAGGTCTTCCAGCGTTCACTGACCAACTTTTCCTGCTGTGGCATTAAAAAGATTTTAGCTAAACTAAGCTTTTCAGAGAATTAAACTAATTAAGAACAAGTCTTCCTGATGAAGTGACATTGTGGCTTTCCCACGGACCACTGTGAGGCGAAAATCTTGATGAATCTGTGAGACCTCACCAGTCCTCTTCCCACCTGCCTATTACCTGCCCTTCAGTGTAGTTCTCTCCATGCTTATAAACTGCAAAATATGAGTCTCCTAGGCTTTACCAAATTAATTTTCCAAAGAGTTCTTTCCTGGCTTTAACAGACAGTGGAGTGGGTATTGACTGAAGAGGCTCAAAACCTTGACTTTCAAAGAAAAACTGAAGACCTGTGATGAGTTTATTTATAAAGACGTCTAATCCTGCAAGAGATCTGACACATTTGTTGTTGACTGAACGACACAGCAAAAATTTGCATCACTGATACCCTCAGAATTACTGGTAAATGACAATTAACTGTTTATTTGCAGCATGGTAATACAGATCAGTGTCTTGGTGTGCTGAACGTGTATTACATTCACCATAATTTAAAAAAAACCCCAAAACCCAAGAAGTAGAAAAGCAGCGACTGTACTGAACTACTTTTGTTAACTTTTTTCAGAAGTTAACAAATTATTCTAACAAAAAACAAGTTTATCGTTGCTCTCATATCCATGAGGCCAGGTAAATAGAATGTTGGAAGACTTTCCCATGATCAAGGAGTTGGGTTAGAGAATACCTAGTCTGCCATTAGCAAATTTGCAACACCAACTTGGGTGAGAGTGTTGGTCTGCTGGAGGGTAGAAAGGCTCTGCAGAGGGACCTGGACAGGCTGGACACAGAGCATGAAGTTCTTTCTACAAGGGTGACTGCCAGGTCCTGGACTTGGGTCACAACAGCCCCTGCAGTGCTACAGGCTGGGGCAGAATGGCTGGAAAGTGGCCAAGAGGAAAAGGATCTGGGGGTGCTGATCAACAGCAGCTGAACATGAGCCAGGTGTGCCCAGGTGGTCAAGAAGGCCAATGGCACCTGGCATGTACCAGAATAGTGTGGCCAGCAGGATCAGGCAGTGATTGTCCCACTGTACTTGGCACTGGTGAGGCCACACCTTGAGTGCTGTGTCCAGTTCTGGGCTCCTCAATTCAGGAAGGACATTGAGGGGCTGGAGCAGATCAGGGAAGGGCAATGGAGATGGTGAAGGGTCTGAAGCACATGTCCTAGGAAGGGTGGCTGAGTGAGCTGGGGCTGTTTAGCGTGGAGAAAAGGAGGCTCGGAGAAGACCTTATGGCTCTCTACAACTGCCTGAAGGGAGGTGGTAGCCAGGTAGAGGTCAGCCTCTTCTCCCAGGCAACTGCTGATAAGAAGACATAGTCTTAAGCTACATCAGTGGAGGTTTAGGTTGGACATTAGGAAGAAATTCTTCATGGAAAGGGTGATTAGATATTGGAATGGACTGCCCAGGAGGTGGTGGAGTCACCATCCCTGGAAGTGTTAAAGAAAAGACTGGATGTGGCGCTCAGTGCCATGGTCTGGTTGACATGGTGGTGTTTGGTCACAGGCTGGACTCAACGATCTCAGAGGTCTCTTCCAATCTAACTGATTCTGTGATTCTAGGAACACAGCCTTGTTGTGAAGCATGTCATTTAGTGGTCTTACCTGCAACTTTTTGAAGTTATTTTTGTTTTATTTTGCTTTAGAATACAACGGTAAGATAACCAATGCTAGATGTTTATTTAGCCATATATAGGGTTTGAAAATCTGTTGCAAACAGGGCGTTTTCCTGAAAAAGTGCTATCAGTTTCTGTCAAATCTAAAAAATACATTTCTAGGCCTTCTGGTTTTAATGAAAACTTCCAATGCCCCCTGAGCAGCTACAAAGGAAGCTGAGGGAGAAGACTAGTACACAAACACTGGTCTGACCAACTGCTTTTGAAGAAATATACACAAAAAGCACAGAAGGAAAAAAAGCTCTTTTTCTTTTCACCACCTTTTGAAAGATGGTTTCTAATATATCTAGGAACACTTAAAGGTGGAGCATTCAGCCACCTTTACTGGATAAATCCAGTATCTCCTCTGTTTTTAGCAGCCACAGTACCATTCTATTATCAGACTATTTTTCTTATGAATCATATGGCTTCAAAATCAGTTTTAATTAAATAGAATTAGTCCTCTGATTGCTAGGTGCTCCTTAAAGTGCTTCTGGATGCACAGGTGAGATTGGCTAGAGACCTCTGTGGTGAATGTAAGTTTGAAAAACTTACACTTTGAAAAAAAAACTCAAGTTTTTCAATGTCTTGGTCATGTGAAACATTATACAAGCACAGGTATTGTGGCTGGTAATTGAGAATTTTTATGTCACAAGAACATCTGTATTCTTTGCAGGCCTTTGTGACATCCAAAGGCCTTTGTGACTCTGCACTATATTCTCATCTTAATGGATGATGCCGATGCACTTTGCAAGAGCTTGTGGAAAAGCAAATGCTACCTCAGACTGTTAGACAATCAACTTACCGGGGAAATCTGCTTCAGTTTCCATATGTGACACTGGGCAAGTCCCTAAGCCTGTCTCACCTGAATGAGGGTAAGATTGGCAAGAGAATTAGTTTAGATTACACACCTCAGCAACCACAGAGCAGGGAGCAGCACAACTCCCTAGCAAGTTTACTGAACATATGCAGGAGTAAATCTGCTGCTCTAAATCTGGCAGTTTTTGTAACTGTTAACTTTAATACTTACCTCCAAATACTTAATCCACCTGAAAATTTTACTACTGCTATCTAACAGGAAGTGTATTAGGTCTTTGTCTAAGGAAAAAAAAAAGTCTATGAGTGTTCATACCTATGTCCTTTCTAGTCCTACACAGAGAGTTTCACATGTAGCTTCTGCTGGTTGATACAGAGCAGGGGTAAATTGTCCCAGTTCTGTCACACTTTTGCCAAGCGAACTCAGAACACTGGGGTATTGGCCACTTTCCCCGTGCCCCAATTAGACCCTTTTAAAAATCTTTTACAGTGTAAGATGGAGACAAGAGAATACACACATTACGTCTGACAAGTAAACTCAGAAATGCACTGAAGTTTGGGCACCTCTGAGGAAGACAACTGCACATGTATCAAGTAATAGTTCCATTTCTTTTGATCTTCTCAATAGTTGCAGGATGTGAGGGTGAAGGAGAGGTGCGTGTGGCCAGAGAAATTTGCCTCACACAGCAACGGGAAGATGGACAGTAGCCCTGACCATCAGTAAGTGTCCTGTGTATTAAGTCCAGGTATGTACATCCAAGCTCTCAGCACAAGGCTTTCCCAGGCTCGTGGCTAGGCCACACTGAAGACCACTGGATCCACTTAGACTCTAACTACTGTATAAGCAAAAGCATCCTTCAGACTTTTATATACTTTTTTACACATACTTTTCCACTTTTACAGATAATGAGTTCTTACAATGCCTTAATATACTTGCTACACAACTGGTTTATACTGGGGCCCACTTCTACTATCAGCACATCTTAATCCCCAAGTTTTTCCAGTGAAACAACATAATAATAAATTTACAGTAACTACTAGTAATTTCAGATTTTCATTTGCCTTGAGGCTTCTTGATACATGTCATTTCAGGGACAGACGAGATCAGAGAAAGAAAAGTAAATGTTGATAAAAGAGCCCAAGGTAAGTGTCAGTCAAAACATCACAAAGATTTGTGCAGTCCTTCCAAAGCCTTCCATGTCTTTCTCAACTGTAGAAGACAAAGCAATAGATCTGGGGTTTTAACAAGTCTTTTTACCTAAACAGAGTTATTGCTCATACACAGTAATGTTTGTCACTGTACTGTTTTCCATTTCCTGTTTGTGGGGGGGGGGGGGTGTTTTTCATTAGTTTGATGTTTTTTGGCAATGAAAGTTACTTTTAAAGATTGGTCTTATTAATGTTCTCATCCCCGAGTACTACAAAAGATATCACACACCACAATAGAACTTTCCTAGAAGTTGATGGCTTTACCCATGCACTTACATGTGGAAAAATAAAGAAAAGGGAAAATGAAAAAAGGCTGTTGAGGAAATCTAGGTGAAAATTATAATGAATTAACAGGAAATAATGTAGCAGCCCATATCCATTTCAAATGTATGGACATAACAATATTTGCATATATAAAAATGCCAGAGGAAAGCTAGAAGACAAGAATAATTAAAGCAGAAAATCATATATAATTGTTTCAATCCACAAAGGTCATTGATTGATGAGTATAAATAAGTTGTTCACACATTCTGTGAACCACATACTAACTGCTCATGTCTCCTCACAAGCTGCAACCTGCTTAAGGTTACTGAAATGTGAGGGGAAAAAAAAATCCCAACCACACACACTTTTATTTTGTCCAGAGAAATCATCCAAAAAGAAATTAATAAATCTCTGTGCTTTCGTAAGACTTTGCATTTTCAAAGTACCGAGCGCACATTTGTTAATCAGTGAATTCCCCTGTCCTGAATCCGAAGTGACGTAGAGGAACGGGGTCCAAATCACCACAATTCAGGCAAACCTGGCCTCAAACACTTGGCCAGCTCGATGCGACAGGGGCTGGCAGCGACCCCGACAGCAGCAGGTCCAGCACTCCTCTGCTTTCTGGTGCCCGCTCCTGCACAGGCTCCCTCCAGCCAAGCTGTGACTCGGAGCAGGGCATCTAAAGGTCACCTTCAGCACCCCCGCGTGAATAGTGTTTACTTGGAAGCTCCGGTACAAAGGGTTCACCTTCCAGGCGCCTTTTTTTGCTCTCAACCAGGACCAATCGAAGGCTCCTGAGCAAAACTGCAACCAGCCAACTCCATGGTGAGGGGAAGGCAGGCAGGGGCGAGCTGGGTGAGCAGAGCCTGACAGCAGCTCATGGCTTGGCTGGGGCCATCGCAGAGCAGGTGCCACCACCGCTGAGCCAGCCCCGCAGCCATCCCGGCCCCGCACCTGCCCGCGGTGCCCAGCACCACCAAGCCTCGGACACCGCCGGCTGCGGGACATCGGCGGCACTCCGACGGCTCTCAAGGCCGCCTCAGAACACTGAAGGACTGCTGGAGCCTCCAGGTTTTGGGCAGCGAAGCGTGACATGGATGCGAGGAGGGGATCACCACACAGGAAGAGGCAGGACCTTCCTGCCCAAAACTGCCAGAGGGGACGAGGCGAAGGGACACATGGCACATCCCTGCCTCACTCAGGGTTTATTCCGCTCTCTCGCGAGCAACCTCCCCCTCCTCAGTCGCTTCCATCGACGCCCAACTCTCTCTCCCACCACCACGCCCGCCGGGTTTGAAGAGCCCGGGCTCGCCCCCACCGGGGCGGGACAGGGAGGCGGCCCCGCCACCACCGCACACAAAGCGCCCGCCCGCCGCCACCGGCCTGCTGCGAGCGACGCCCCAGTCCCCGCCTCAACCTGCAGCCTATGAGCAAGGAGGCACCGCCCCGAGCGGCGGCGGGATCGGGATCGTACCCGCGCCCGCCGCCGCGCATCGCCGAGGAGAGCGCCGCGCTCCCGTCCCGTCCCGTCCCGTCCCGTCCCGCGGCCCCGCGCCGCGGGGAAGGAGGCGAGAAAGCGGTGGGTGCCGCCGCCGGGCAATGCGCGGGGGCGCCGGGAGCGCCGCCGCTGCGCCGCGCGGCCGCAAGGTGTCGCCGTCGGCAGCGGAACGCGGGCGCGGCGGGCGCGGTGCCGGC